>NC_081544.1:13971418-14000014 GCF_901000735.1 Corylus avellana | reverse complement strand
ACAAATTCTAAGCTTAAAGGGCAAATTGGGAAGACCTAGAAGATATGGTTGAACTTAGCCAATCATGGTTAAGTTTAATCAAATAGAGAAAAGGATCAATTCGAAATTTCTCACATTGAAGTCAAATCGGATTGGATGAAAAATTGGATTCTGAACATGTCTCGGTATTTTGACCATAACTTTCAGTTCAGATATCCGATTGAGGTGATTCAAGCGGCATTGGAAAGCTACAAATCATTATGAAATAGCATTTTCCCAATTCGGAGTGCCGCAAGGCCAAAATCACGCCGCAAGTCAGGACCGCAATTCTGGGCGAATCCTATTCCGATTTGGACTTAGGTTTTCTTTATCCTAATTGGACTTAGACTTAAAACTATGAATTTTCTAGGTTTACTTGTGTAACAAGGATTTCTAAAGCCTATAAATAGACCTCTTAGCCTCTAGGAATAGGTGTGGAGAAAGAAGCACAAGCTCTGGAAAGGAACTGAAGGCTGCATCAAGAAGAGTTTGGGTTTTTTCTCTTCCACCCCTTTTATCTTTATTATGTAGTTTATACTTTATTTAGGGCTAGATTGAAGCCCTAGTTATGTTAAATTAATATTTCAATATTGGCACCTTGTGATGATCATGTTGTGCTATTTAACTTGATTAATACCTGTTTGCATGAATTCCTCATATGTGTATGCCTGATCAACATGTGCATGTGGTATGGACTTGTTAGTTAGATCAATTTGGATGGCCGAGTCCTACGTTTAACTTAAGTAACAAAAGAATCCACACTGCGATTCTTGGGTTAATCAACATAGGGAACTGGGAGTATGTGTCCATGCCCTAGGCCTTCTGTGTTTGTCGATTTCCATAGAACATATGCTTTTCTAAAGAACAACTTAGTATAGACATGCTAAATCCTTTAGGAAAGAAAAGAATTAGAGCATGGACCAAGTGGCTAATTCGTTGCTTAGGGAAATCAATAGCTTAAGGAGTTAGAGTTTAACCCTTAGGTTGGCAAACATTAAATATGCATAACTTGATCAAAGCATTGGCATATTGATATACTAGTTTAACATAATTAGTGGTGGATATCAAAACCCTAATCCTTTTTAGTTTTTGTTTATCTTTTATTCTATTGAATTCAATCATGACAATTGAATTTTATCTTTTAATTAAATAGGAATTTACTTCTAAACATAATTTACCAATCCTCGTGGGAATGATCTCGTATTTGCCTGCTATACTATTGTTTTGATCTTGTGCACTTGTGAGTTAAAATGTACAATTATTTACCTATTAATTTAGGTATATTTTTGCACAACAGTTTGTACCGAGTCCTGACACATATTCAGCCAGTAGAAACCGGCTCTGATTGCTTTGTGCGCCAATACTCTTTCTCCTGAGTGACTACCGCAGATACCTTCACGGATTTCGCGGAGGACATAATTACCCTCTTCCTTGGAGATACAATTGAGGAGTGGTAGCATGAAGGCTCGTTTGTACAGAATCCCATTAATGACAGTAAATCTGGAAGCTCTAGTTCTGACTTGCGTTGATGACTTCTTCTCTAACGGGTGAATTCCCTGTTCCAAATATTCCCTTATGCTCCTCTGCCATTCCGATACAATCTTAGTATTTCAGACTGAGACTGTTTCGGATATGGTAGGTCTTGCTAATGTCTGGATTAGTTCTTCAGGCTTCTCAGCTTCGCTGGCTACTGTCGACGCCCTTCGGGCTAGCTGGTTAGCTCTTTCATTCTCCTTTCTTGGGATCTTTATAATACAGAATTTCTTGAATGCATTCTGTAAATTTTGTACTTTTGATAAGTACTACTTCATTTTCCCTCCTCTAGATTCAAATTCTCCTCGAATGTGTCCAACGATCACCTATGAATCGCTCCGTAGCTCAACGAACTCAGCTCCCATCTCTCGGGCTAAACCGAGTCCTGCTAGGACTACTTCATGCTCGACTTCATTATTGGTGGTCTTGAACTCTAACCTTAGGGAATTGCACAACTCTTCTCCATCAGGGGTGATTAACACAACACCGGCTCCACCATTTTTTCCCGTAGAAGATCCGTCCACATAGACTACCCATGTTTCATCTTTTTGCCATTCGAGGCGACAGGTAGATTGGTGAATTCTGCTAAGAAATCAGCCAATACCTACCCTTTGATAGCGTTCCTTGGGAGGAACTCAATATCAAATTCTCCGAGCTCGATTGCCCAGTTAGCTAATTTGCCAGACAGATCTAGCTTTCTGAGTATTTTTGTTAATGGATACTCAGTCAAGACTCTTATAGTATGAGCTTGGAAATATGGATGGAGCTTCCTAGAGGCGATTGTCGGTGCGAATGCTAACTTCTCCATCTGAGGGTACCGCTCTTCTGCTCTCCTCAATGCTCGGTTGACAAAATAAACCGGCTTCTAAGTGCCATCTTCTTCTCGGATAAGGGCACCACTAACAGTTGTTAGGGAGACAGCTAAGTATAAATACAATGCTTCTCCGGGAACAACTCTGCTTAACAGGGGTGGACTTGTAATGTATTTTTTCAACTGATCAAACGCCTCTTCACACTCTTCAGACCATTCAAATGCTTTCCTCAAGATTTTGAAAAATGGTAGACACTTGTCAGTTGATCGAGAGATGAACCGGTTCAATGCTGCAATTCTACACGTTAATTGCTGAAGTTGCTTCGTATTCTTTGGTGATTGCATATCCAACACTACTCGGATTTTCTCAGGATTAGCTTCTATTTCTCAGTTTGACACCATGTAACCGAGAAACTTACCTGAGGCCACCTCAGATGCACACTTCTCAGGATTCAACTTCATCCCATAATGCTTCAATGTTCTAAATGTCTCATGCAGGTCACCTACATGGCCTTCCGGTAACACACTTTTCACCAGCATGTCATCCACATATGCCTCCATGTTACGCCCGATCTGGTCTTGAAACATTTTATTAACCAGTCTCTGATACGTTGCTCCCGCATTCTTTAGACCGAAAGGCATAACCTTATAGCAATATAGGCCGCGGTCAGTGATAAACGCGGTCTTTTCCTGATCTTCTGGATGCATATAGATCTGGTTGTAACCAGAAAAGGCATCCATAAAGCTTAGCAGGCCATATCCAGCTGTTAATTCTACTAACGCATCAATGCGAGGCAAAGGAAAGCTGTCTTCCTGGCATGCTTTGTTAAGGTCTGTAAAGTCCACACACATCCTCCACTTCCCATTGGATTTTTTTACCAGCACCACATTTGCCAACCAGTCGGGATAATGTACCTCCTCTATAAACCGAGCCTTGAGCAATTTTTCTACTTCTTCGGGGATAATCATATTCCGCTCGGGAGCAAACTTCCTTCGCTTCTGCCGTACTGGTTTCATCCTTGGGTTCACATTGAGTTGGTGGAGAATGTCATCAGGATTGATTCCCGGCATATCTTCGTGATTCCACGAAAATACTTCCTTGTTACCGTGAAGAAAGGTTACGAGAGCGTCTCGGATTCCCGAGGTGAGCTGTGTACCTATCTTCACTACCTTTCCTTCTCCTAGCCTGACTTCTTCTAAAGGCTCGGCCGGTTCCCTCTTTAGGGGATCTTTACTTCGGCTACCAACAACGCCGACCGTTAATGGTGTAGGATTAGCTTTCTTGAGGGAAATGTCATAACATTTCCTAGCCGCGATTTGATCTCCTCTCACCTCTCCGACTCCTCCGTCAGCAGGAAACTTTATCATCAGATGATAAGTTGAAGTTACAGCCTTCAGTTTGTTGAGGGATGGTTGACCAATGATTGCATTATAAGCAGATGGTCGATCGATCACCAAGAAGTCCACCATTGTTGTTGACTGCCTAGGGGCTACTCCCACGGTAACTAGGAGGGAGATGAGCCCCATTGGCTGCACTTGTTCATCGGCAAATCCTACCAGTGGCGAATCAAACGATTGGATACTGTCTCAGTCGACCCCCATCTGTTTGAAGACCGGCCAGTATAGTATATCGGCCGAGCTACCATTATCCACCAAGACTCGGTGGATTCTATGGTTGGCTACCGTGAGCGTAACTACTAACGCATCATCATGGGGAAATATTACCCCCTAGGATCTTCATCAGAGATAGATATAGTCATCACCTCCTTCTTTGCAGCTTTTGAAGGTCTCCCTGTCGACAAAACTTCATCATCCACTTGCGTTCTTCTTGCGTAAGCTTTTCTGGATGAACTAGAAAATTCCTCCACCGGCTATTCCTCCTGAGATGGTGTGGATTTCCCTGACAACATCTTGGTGCTGAGGCAGATGGGTGTCCTGATCTCATCTCGGTACTTCTTGTTGGTTATGCATCGGTTCGACATACCGATCTTCCCTCGGCCTTACTTCTCAGTTTTGGGGAGCTTCTCGGTTCCCTTCATGAAGTGAAAGCTCCTCATTCCTCCCTCGATTCCTCTCATTTGCTAGGAACTTCACCAACTTCCCATTTCTGATGTGACTCTCAATCTCTTGTCATAAGGTTATGCATTCCTCGATTAGGTGACCGTGGTCACGATGATACTCGCAGTATTTTTGAGGGTCACACCTCTTAGGGTCGCCTTTCAACTTGCTTGGCCATTTGAAGGCAGAGTCCCTCCTTATCTCCATGAATACTTCAGTCATGCTTATATTCAATGGAGTGAACTTTGAGCTTTGCAATTTTCGAGGGTCCATCCTTAGGGTACGATCAGACCACCTTCTTCGACTTCTTCACATTCTTACTCTTCTTTTTTTCCAACACTAGCGGGTGCCACCTTCCCAAGACTGCTCTTGGCTTCGAGTTCTTCCTTTCTAGATTTCATGAGAGCTTTGACAGTCTCTTCTTGATTGATGTACTCATCAGCCTTCTTCATGAATTGATTGAGAGTCACCAACTTAGTACTTTTCAACAGTTCGGCCATCAATGGCCCTTCAGCCCTTACTCTGTGCATCAAAGCATCAAGTACTGTCTGCTCATTCAGATTTTCAATCATCAGTTTCTCCTGGTTGAACCGGAGCATGAACTCGTTTAACGATTCCTCTTTCCCTTGGACGAGGGACAGTAGATAAGCCGGATTCTTCTTCCTCTTTCTGGTAGCCAAGAACTGACTTAAGAAGAGGCGCCCGAGAGTTTTGAAATTATCTATTGAATTGGCTGGGAGTTTTCTAAACCAATCTTTAGCTACTCTAGCCAAAGTTAAGGGAAAAGCCCTACGTGAAATCTCATCTAGGGTACCATGCAGGATGAAATGCGCTCGAAGACTCTCCATATGGTCCGTTGGGTCCCCAGTGACATCGAAGGTATTAACTCGGGGCATCTTGAATTTGTCAGGGAGGGGGAAATTCATGACCCTAGGGGTGAAGGGCAGATTCGTATTATCCATGAGCTCCCCTACATTGGACTGATCTCCGCCATTGGCTATCAGGAGGACCACCTCTTCGTACTTCTTCTTAAGATCCTGCAAATCAGCATTAACATTACTCTCGCTATGCCCTTCAGTACAGCAATCCTCTTGGCGGGGAGACTGCTCCCGTCGGGATCTAGTATGACGAGACCTCTCAGGATTTGCCCGCTGACTGTCCTCTATGTTCTGGACAGTTGTGTGATGGCAGGCTTGAACTGAGCTGGCATTATCTTCGTGATCCTTGTGATCAGAACCTCGAGGCCTTTTCCAATGTAAATTTCAGCGCGTCTCTCCTTCTGGCGCCTATCTTCATGTCTTTTAGCCCTTCTCTCTTCCCGCTTTTGATCCCTCCAGCTATTTCGACCTTCTGCAACCGTGAGCCTAGTGGCCAGATCTTTGTTCTACTTCTACAAAGCCATCATAGATTCTGTCATCTACCTCATGAACCCGGCTAGGTCAGGGGATGCTCGAGTAGTTGCGCGAGGTATGTCAGGGTGAGGCATCGATTGAAAGTGAGAGCGTGTAGTCACCATATCGGAATGATAAGAAATGATTCCCATAGACGGCGCCAAACTATTGATGCAGTTTTCTGAGGTGATGACGTGGCACGCCTGACGTGGCACGACTACAGGTAGATAACCTTATATACTGTAGAAAGCTTTTTTTTTTTTTTAATGTGAGATAATGTTTACTAGGATTAGTTGAATGTTTGCATATCTTTAATGGTAAAATTACCGTTTCACCCTTGGCATCTGACTTTCTGCTCTCGAGTCGTGTCTCGGACTTTGTATTAGATACTTCCCGAGGGGTGTTCTCTGATTCATGTCCGAGTCCTCCTCGGGAAAAGCTTGTCCGAGGCCTCAAGCTCATCCGAGGCCTTGGCGGGTATTCTGCTTAATTCAAGATCGGGTTTGGGACCCGTTGGGCTTTTTAGAATTGATCGATGGCCCAACACCCTTGATTAATTAGTGAGGATCAATATGGTTAAGCGCATTCAATTTGGGATTCAGGTTTAGTTCAGTTGAGTTTATTCCTGGTTGGATTTTTGTGGTCATGCAAGCTTCATTTTCTGGTCAATAATTGCCTTCTTTTGAATATGGTCAAAGACACGAGTTCTGAAAGATGCCTTTGTTTTTGTTTCATTAAAGTTATTTTTCCTTCTATTTTTGTCTTTGCTATTCCGGTCACTCAACTCACTATTTGTCTTATTCTAGGTGCGTGATCCTATGCCAGTTGTGTATTTCTTCCTCATTGACGTATCTATGAATGCCATACAAATTGGTGCAACTGCTGCAGCTTGTAGTGCAATCAATCAAGTTATTGCCAACCTTCCTGTGAGTTTTATGTCTATTTGTAGAATGTTATAGCATTTGATTACGCCTCTTTATGAGGGTAACTTTTTGTTGGATCTTTACGTGCTTTTCCATGCGTTGATTTAATGTTCATATTCTATAACTAATATGCGTGGTTGCTTGCATGTCGACCTATGAATCTACGTAATAGCGAAAAGATCTGTCCGTTTTTGTTTTCACCTCAGCTCCCATTTCCAACAACTGTGAAAGATAATGCTTTTGAGATATAAATATGGATTTTAATCTATTGAATCCTTAAAGGGCATGCTGTCTTTTGCTAGCCAAATCTGTTATTCGTTTTTGGTTCGCGTGATCTGAGTATGGCTGGTACATATGTAAAATAGGACATTTTAGTGACTGGTGTATTGATGATTTTATTGTTGTAGGAAGGTCCTCGGACGTTGGTGGGAATTACAACATTTGACTCAACAATCCATTTTTACAATTTGAAGCATGCACTACAGTAGGTCCATCATGTAGCTACAATAGCTTGCCTTTCAAAAGTTCAGTTAATGAGTTGAAAACTGATATTTTTGTCCCACTTTTATTTTATTTTATTTTGTAAGTGTTAGAAGAATGTATTACGGTTTGAGGGTAGTTTAGTCATTGTTGCATTCTTGAAGCTTATATAATAATATGTTTGAGGTAGGCTACGTATCATTAAACGAGCCTCCCCTTTTCCCAAAACCCTCTTCATGCAAACCTCTCAATAGGGTATTAGAGCCTAGGGTTTATACATTTTCCTAATATTGTGTATTTTTCTTCAATTTATTTATTTATTTTTTCTCTTTCTCCAACCCTTTATCTTTTCTTTTCTATCTCATGCCTTCCAATTCATCTTGCTGATTGAACTAATATAAATTCTTGGGCTTCATGCCCGTGATAGGAGATGGCGCCGAGCTCATTGTTACCAATAATGTGATCTCGTCGTCATCTCCAATGTTGGATTTTGACCCGTTTTCGTTGGAAGAATTGGTGTAGTCGCTGTCTTTGGTGGTTGGTTGGTGTAGTCGGTCGATTCTGTCTAAAGTGGTGACTGGAACTCTCTGTGGCGGCCGGAGACAGATGTTGGGTGTCACCAGCAGTTTTGTGCATCGTCGTTGGGTGTTTTCCGGCATGGTTTGGGTCTCGCCGAAGCGTTCCTGCTGGTTGCGTGTTGTGAGAGGTTCTGTGCATCGTCGTTGGGTGTTTTTCGACACGGTTTAGATGTCACCAGCACATAATTGGTGGTTTTCCGCATTGTCTGGGTTATTTTTCGACACAATCGGGGTGTCGCGGGCAAGGTTTGGGTGTTGCTGGCAAAGTCTAGCCTTTTTCCAGCGATTTATGAAGAAGAAGTTGGGTGTTTGGTTCCTAGGATTTGTTGTGCGTATTTGGGATAAGGATATCCCAACCTCAAACCAGAATAACGTTGTCTGCATTTTGGTTCAGCCCGGTTCATCCTAGTTCAGTCCATTTTCCAGCCGGTTTAGTTGTTTCTACAGTCGGTTCAGTTCGGTTCAGGCCAGATTCTAGTTGGTTCAGGTTATTTTTTGATAATTTCTCTCGATTCACTATGGTTCAGACTTATTTTGCTCCAATTTAGTCTGGTTTGGGTCAATTTTTGACAAATTTTCCTAGTTTTGACATGGTTTGAGTTGTTTTTAGTGGACATATGTAACTTCCGGCAAGTTTTGTTTCGAATTAGGACCGTTTTGTATGAGTTTTTGAGTATTTCTACTTGGTAGTTCATTCTTTGGTGGGATCTTGTAGTTGTTTGCCTCTGGTTACCACATTATGGCTCCTAACTCTGATTTAATTACTTATGCTTCTATGGGTTTGGCCCCTATGACTCATGTGAAACTCAATGGCAAAAATTATGTTTATTGGTCACAATCTATGGAAGGATATTTGAGCGGGAAAGGTTTCTATTCTCACTTGGAATCCAGGGAGCCTCCAGAAAATAGTTCCACAAGCCTTTGGGACCAAGTAGAGAATCAAATTGTATCTCTTATGTTGAACAGTATTGAGCCCCACATTGGATCCTCATGTCTTTATCTTCCTACTGCAAATGCCGTTTGGGATCATCTCCAGCATATGTACTTTGTTATTAGGAACATCACTCGGATTTATGAGGTTTGTAAACAATACTTTGGGATTGAGCAAGGTAATCAAACTGTAGATGAGTACTACAATCTGGTTGTCGCCATTTGTAAGAAGAGAGACACGTATCAGCCACAAACCACTGATTTGAAGAAAATGGAAAAGCAATGTCAAGATGTGGATGTTGTTCGATTCCTTCTTGGCTTGAAACCTGAGTATCAGTCTGTTCTTACGCAGATTTTGGGTGGTTCCGACCTCCCATTGCTCCCTGAGGTTTTTTCTCAGCTTTAGCATGCTACTATTTCTGATCATGGTTCTCTGTTGAGCACGGCACGTAATGGTGATCATGCTGCTATTATTGCTACTCGTGGTAGCTTTAGTAGTTCCCGTGTTAGACGTCGTAGTCGAGGTGGTCGTGGTTTTTTAGGTGGACATGATTATCAGGGCAGTGGTCGCATTGGAGGTCAAGGACCTCGCAAATGCACTCATTGTGGTCGTAGTAAACATTCGGTGGATTATTGTTGGGATTTACATGGCACACTATCTAAGTTTGCCAATCAAGTTGCTTCTCACGAGGATTTCCTAGCCCCATCTAGACCACTTGTTCGTTCGAGCTCAAATTTCAAGAATGATCAGATCTCCATTCCGAAAGATGAGTATGCTTAGTTCTTAGCGCATAAGCGGGTTTCTACCTTATCCATTGTTACTCTTGCTCAGTCAGGTACTACATCTCACTGTCTTTTATCCTCCACTAACGACCTGTGGGTTATCGATTGTGGTGCCAATTACCATATGACTGGTTCGTCTACTTCCCTCTCTGATTATCATCTTGTTGCTACACCTAAAAGTGTCACCCTAGCTAATGGTTCCCTCTCCAAAGTGGTCGGCTCAGGCACTAGCCATCTGAGTCCTGAGATTGACTTGTTGTCTGTTCTACATGCTCCTGGTTTCCCTTTTAATTTGTTATCTATTAGTAAAATTACAAAAGGCATTAAGCTCAAGGGTAGACACTTCGAAAGATGCATTAGTAGGAAAATAGGAAACAGACTCAACAAATGTGACATCAGTGGTAGTAAAGTAGCGATGAGGAACAGAACTATAAAAACAATATCCTTTATGAGTTGTGGAATCACCAAGGAAGACACATTTATTAGAACGTGGATCAAGTTTATCATAACTAGGACCCAAATTATGAACATAGCAAACACACCTAAAAACCTTTAGTGGTAAGGCAAACGTGGTTGAAGAATGAGGAGAAGCACCATCTAAGACCGAGGAGGGCATCCAATTAATGAGATTACAAGCAATGAGAACAACGTCACTCCAAAAATGTTTAGGGACGTGCATATGAAATAAAAGACAACGTGTAACATCCAATAAATAACGATTCTTTTGTTCAGCCACACCATTTTCTTGTGGAGTGTGAGTACACGATGTTTGATGGATAATGCCTTTGTCAGACAAATAAGAGGCAAAAGAACTAGATGTGTATTCTTTGGCATTATTAGAATGCAAAATACTGATTTTCTGAGTAAATTGAGTCTTAATCATATTACGAAAAATTTGGAAAACATAAAATAACTCTGAACGATTTTTCATTAGAAATAACTAAGTTATTCAGAAAAAATCATCCACACAAGTCACAAAATGGTGAAATTTTTGGGACGAGATATTCATAGGGCCTCATACATCCGAATGAACTATCTCAAAAGGACGCGAAACCCGACTAACAACTCTTGATGGAAAAGAAACACGACAGTGCTTACTAACATGACAAACTTCGCAAGACATGGAAAACTCATGACAAAGACTCGGGACTTGATGCTTCAATGTAGGAAGGAAAGTATGAACAAGATGACAATGCCACTAAAGAGTTGAGGTTGACGACTATAAAGCACGAGAAGGAAATGAAGGTGCGAGATCCCCATAATATAGGCCACCAACTTCATGCTTCATACCAATCATACTCTGCGTCTTGAGATCCTGAAAAATGCACAAAGAATGGTAAAAACTAATAGAACAATTAAGAGCTTTGGTAATTTTACAAATGGATAATAAATTCAAAAGGTGTTATATGGTTTAGGCTTTACATGAAAAGAGAACAGAAGAAGCGGCTCAATATTCACGTAGCCTCCTTCCTCTCACTCTCTCTCTATATATATATATATATACCCCCATGAAGTACACTTTACCCCCTGAAGTATTTTGAATTGACAATTTGACCCCATGAGTTGACACCTTAAAACTTAGTTACTTGATGGAGGGATGAGTAATGTGTCAACCCAAAATACTTCAAAGGGGTAAAGTGTCACTTTTTAAACATTAGGGTTAAAAGTGCAAATGGGTGGATAATTCAGAGGGGGTAAAGTGTATTTTCCCTATATATATAGACACATACAAATACCAAAATACCTATATAACATATTAACCCTAATACTCTCCTTTAACACTCTCCCTCAAGCTAGAACATATATCATTTAAGCCCAGCTTGGAACAAATAAACTCTAACTTCTTTCGACATAAGGATTTGGTAAACATATCAGCTAGCTGATCTCCATACTTCCCAAATGGTGTAGACATATCTCCTTTGAGTATCTTATTTGGAACAAAGTGACAATCGACCTCAATATGCTTGGTTCTTCCATGAAAGACAAAGTTAGACGTTGATTATCACAAAATAACGGGATAGGAGTAGGAGCGGAGAATACAATCTCCTGGAGAAATTGTTGTAACCACGTCAATTCACTAGCAGTATTAGACATTGCTATGTATTCTGCCTCAACACTCGACCATGCCACCACCGTCTATTTCTTACTTTTTCAAGTCACCAGATTACCACCCAATAATGTACAATATCCTGTAGCAGATCGCCCATTTGAGGGAGAATCTGTCCAATCTGCATCAGTAAACCCTTTTACCCAAAGCCTCCAAGAACTGACTAATAACACTAACTGCATATGAGATGTCTGGCCTTGTTAGTTCAAGTCTTCTCCAGATTCTGATCTCATCTCCATTCCAAAAGATGAATATGCTCAGTTCTTGGCCTATAAGCAGGCCAATTCCACTTCCACTGCTACTCTTGCTCAGTCAGGTACTGGATCTCACTGTCTTTTATCCTCCACTTGCAACCCATGGATTATTGACTCTCGCACCAATGAACATATGGCTAGCTCATCTACTTCTCTTTCTGATTATCATCTTGTTGATACACCCCAAAGTGTCACCCTAGCTAATGGTTACCTCTCCAATGTAGCCGGCTCTGGCCACACACATTTGAGTCCAGATATTAAGTTGTTGTCTGTTCTACATGTTCCTGGTTTTCCTTTTAATTTATTATCCATTAGTAAAATTACCAAAGCCCTTAATTGTTTTGTTAGTTTTTACCCTTCTTTGTGCATTTTTCTGGATCTCAAGACGCGGAGGATGATTAGTATGGGGAATGAAGTTGGTGGCTTATATTATTTGAATCTCGCACCTTTGTTTCCCCTCGTGCTTTGCAATCGTCAACCTCCGCTCTTTAGTGGCATTGTCGTCTTGGTCATCCTTCCCTACCTATGTTGAAACATCAAGTCCCGAGTTTTCGTCATGAGTTGTCTATGTCTTGTGAAGCTTGCCCGCTGAGTAAGCATCGTTGTGTTCCTTTTCCGTCAAGAGTTGTTAGTTGGGTTTCTCGCCCTTTTGAGTTAGTTCATTCTAATCTATGGGGTCCTATGAATATTGCATCCAATAAATTTCCTTATTTGTGACATTTGTGGATGATTTTTCCTGTATAACTTGGTTATTTTTAATGAAAAATCGCTCAAAGTTATTTTGTCTGTCAAATTTTTAGTAATATGATTAAGACTCAATTTTCTCAGAAAACTTGATCCTCGCTCTACTAAATGTGTCTTCATTGGTTATTCCACAACTCAGAAGGGATATCGTTGTTATAGTCATGTTCTTTGCCGCTACTTTACTAGCGTCGATGTCACATTTGTTTAGTCTCTTTTCTATTTTCCTGTTGATCCTTCCTTCAAAGCGTCTACCCTAAAGCCTAATCTCTCGTTCGTTTCGCTACCTGTTCCTTATCTCTCTGAGTCTGTTCCGCTACCTATTCCTATTCCACTACCTCCACGCTCATCTGCTCCTCTCTAGGTTTATACACATCAGCCACTTCTGTAATCTCCTGCACCTCCATGATAAGTGCCAAAATATTCATATTTTAACCCTTAATTGATATTTGTTAATTCTTTAGTTTTGTTAGTTTATACTATTTTATTTTCTTTTTTGTATTTTCTTTGTTTTATAGGTTTTTGGAAGAAAAGAAAGCGTTTTCGGAAAAGTTCCAAGCTTAAAGGGCAAATTGGGAAGACCAAGAAAATATGGATAAGCTTAACCAATCATGGTTAAGTTTAATCAAATAAAGCAAATGATTAAATCTCAAATTTCTCAAATTAGTGTCAAAATCGGATTGGATACAAAATTAGATTCTGCACATGTCTCGGTATTTTGATCATAACCTTCAGCTCCAATATTCGATTGAGATGATTCAAGTGGCATTGGAAAGATAACACAAAATGCTAAAAATCGTTGTGAAATAGTATTTTCCTAATTTGGAGCGCCGCTATGTCAAAATCACCCCACAAGATAGGAATGCAATTTTGGACGAATCATATTCCGATTTGGACTTAGGTTTTCTTTATCCTAATTGGACTAGGACTTAAATCTCCGAGATTCTTACGATTACTAGGGCATCTAGTACTCTCCTAAGCCCTATAAATAGACCTCTAAGCCTCACAATTCAATAGACAATTTCAAGAAGACAATTTGGGGAGAGGAATTGGAGGCTACTTCAAGAAGTCGTTTTTGGTTCTTTCTTTCCCTTTTCTTTTTAGTTTTATTTTAATTATGTGTAACTAACTCTTAAGGAGGGCTTGATTGAAGCCCTAATTATGTTTATTTAATATTTTAATATTCCTGCCTTTGTGATAATCATATTGTGTTGTTTAACTTGATTAATTCCTGTTTTCTTGAATTCCTCATATGTATGTGATTGGCCATTATATGCATGTGGTATGGACTAGTTAATTAAATCAATTTGGATGACCGAGTCCTGGGTTTAATAAGACTAACAAAAGAAATCCACACCCGGTTCTTGGGTTCATCAACATGCACTACAAAAATGTTGGAAATTTTTAACTAGGAGTTTTTGACGTGTCAATGGTATTGACACGTCAAAAACCCCGTCCCTTAGCCGTTAAAACAGGGGGTGTCAAAAATCCCAGATTTTTTACGTGTCTACAGTGCCACGTCAAAATTTTTTTATGTGCTCAAAGTCAGCATGTCAAAAAATATTTTTTGACGTGGGAATATCGCCACGTCAAAAATATTTTTACGTGGGTTTTTTGCCACGTCAAAAATTGTGACCATATTTTTTGACGTGTCACTCCGTTTGACACGTCAAAAAGGTTTTTTTTTTTTTTCCAATTAAATACTACATTTATCCAAATACAAATATAAATACAATTACAATTAACCTGATATCCAAATCCAATATAATATCCAATATCTAATATACAATATCCAATATCTAATATCAAATCCAATATCTAATATCCAATCCAATATCTAATATCCAATCCAATCCAACACAATATCCAATCCAATCCAATACAATATCCAATCCAATCCAATCCAATACAATACAATTAATATCCAATCCAGTACAATATCCAATCCAATATCCAATATAATCCAATATCCAATCTAATCCAATCCAATCTAATATCCAATCCAATCCAATATTCAATTCAATACATAATCCAATCCAATATCCAATATCCAATATATATCCAATGCATATATCCAATAAATATCCAATACATATCCAATATCCAATTTCCAATACATTGAATACGTATGAAATTCCAACACAACTTCATTAAACAAAATTCCAACATACATACTACGTTCCAACACAACACAACAAAACAGATATATACATCAAAAACACGTTCCAACACAAGGGAAAACAAATGTACAAACTAATACTTAGGTACTATCTACTAGAAATAAGTTCCAATTAGTCTCAACAAACTAATAAACGAATTATATATCGAGAACTTAACAAACAGTGATGATAAACGACGTGCTCAGCCCAACTGATCAACACAGTCATCCCGCAACGCTTAATCTGCATTACCTGCAAATGAGTTGTGAACCAATAATAATAAATACAAAACTTCAAAATTAATCTATACAGTGATGCAAATATACGTTAGTTCTAAAATGGACCCCTGTAACAAATCATTGCTAACTGGGACTTTTGTGAAAAGTAAGGGTTTCTAACATTTAACAACTATTACAAAATGTACTCAAAATATATCATTACCTCTGTGGGGCGCAAATCCAGAGGTCAACGCGAACATGGCCTCAAGCTGGCAGAAACGGGCCTCAAAGGTGGCATCTTTCTCTATCATCTGAGCTTTTTGTGCTTCAATCTGCTTGGCCATCTCATCCATCGCACGTCTTTGTTTTGCCCGCTCCTCTTCCAGTTCTCTAATTTTGTCCGTCATATGTGAGATCGAGGAGCTCTAGGAATTCTGAGACCTGCCTGAGACGGTGTATAGTACGAATGTATGCTGCCTTGCACCGGTAGCACATTCGGACCCACCTGTCGTATCCTGCCTGCATACTCAGGCTTATTTCCGTGCGCTTGAGCATACGCGTCATTAGGTGTCTACCGTACCGTCCCTTCAATCACAGTCTATGTCAATGCTGGGTCAGTGGGCAGCAATTCCTTCATCCTCTCCTGTGCATTAAAAAGCAAGTTAGTATCTCATATAATGAATTAAGTGTATGTCATGGATAATTTATCAAAATATATATCGGTGAGTACTTACGCATCTCTCCCTGGCCACTTCATTTGGATAGCCGCCATCCTTCTTCGTGTGTGTTGAGATGTAATTTTGCGCTCGAGTCGGAGTTGTGCCTGAAGATAGGAACTGCATAGAAAAAAAAAACAAAAAAACAAAGACCTAAACAACCGATTATATATATATATATGCAGTAAATAAGACAAATACCTCTTGATATGTCGCCCTAGAGAAGCTCATCGACCCGGTGCAGTGTGGTGTGTTGTTTTTTTCTCGCAATGCCTTCATGTTAGCAGCATACTCCTACATGAATACCATCCTTAAAATGTCAGGCCTAACACAATTACAATTAATGAAACTACACAATTACAATTAATTTAACTACACTCGTGACCTACCTGATTTTTCAGGTCGCACCATTTAGGCAACAAGACATTCAAGTCCTCGACGTTGTATGCCCTAACGGCATCCTCACCCATTCTCACCTTCACTATGTCTGGAGTATCGCCCGGCGCAATTTTTAAAGCGCGTTTTACAGAGTGTCTCCAACTCTTCAGCTTCGTGCCCATGTCTCTGAACGCGTTCCTTTAAATTGCCTCCAGATTGTACTCAGACGGGATGTAAAACGCATTCTGCACAAGTTCAAAAAATTAGGCGTATAATTCACGCATTAACAATGTTTAAAATATGGAAATACATGTGCGAAAATAGAAGAAATAGTTTAACCATACCATCAAGGCATCCCATACATCTTCCTTCGTACAGGGAGATACATGCACCCAATCATCTCGTAGTCTTACGTAGTTCCCGGTCCTTATGATGTTTCCGATCGACCGTCGGAATTTCATTGCGCTAAATCCTACGGGCTACCACGCCCTATTGTACTCGCGCACGACTTTTTGCCCGAGCGGGACATCTCACGTCTTGTTCGATGGTGGGATGGTCACCACCTGAATTTGGGTCTCCCCGTCTCGCCTGATGCCTAACACATTAATAATTGCAAATGTTAATTATTTGGAATTCAATAGTAAGTACATAAATTTTATGCATATTCAATATTGGTATTTAAAGCATATATACTTACTTATTGTTCGAAGCTGGCGAATGTCCAACACTTCTGGAGGATCATTGGGCTCCAAGTCACCTAAGCCATCATCCACGTCCTCCCTATAGTATTGTGTCTCGCTGTCATCCGAATGCGATGGCTCACTGTATGGGATACAACTATTCAACTCGAGGGGGAACAACCGCTCTACCTCGCCGTGTGCACAGATCCCCATCTCGCTCATCATAGGCAGCGGAGTACCAAGATCATATGAGGCCTCCGTGTCATACGGCACCTGTTGAGACCCTTCCCCATGCTCAGGAAGTAATGGTCTATATCCCTGCTCGTCTATATGTAGGGACCCCCGTCGTCTACTCCTCCCCCTAGTACTCATATCAACCTGTGAAACACATAAGGCACCCAATTAATTGTGTATATAATAGATAAAATATGTACCACAATAACAAATCAATGTAGAAAGAAATAACATAAAACACGTCAAATAATGTGAACTATATATATTATTACAGCAAAAATTTTTTAACCACATACGGATCTTAGTTTGTCGAATGTAGTCAATATCATCCTGCGGATCCACTTCATTATTGCAGGTCAATAGGAACGGCTCACACTCGTGGTAGTTGACACATTCATCCTTAGGACCTTCACCTTGACCAACGTCGTATACATTTTTAGGTTTAGTTCTTACAACACAAGCCCAATCAGGGTCCCTTTCATCTTGGACGTAAAAGACTTGGTCAACTTATGACGTTAGCACATATGGCTCATCAGTAATTTTCTTGCCCCGGTGGACAAGGTTTTTGAAGCTGACAAGCATCATGCCATACTCGTCTACCTTGTACCCCCTGTCCCTCGTGTTGTCCGCCCAATCGCACTTGAACAAAACATACATAGTCCTGTTGAAGTACTCCACCTCAATTATTTCCGTCAACTTCCCATAGTATGTTTCGCCATCAACAGTTGGCACGCACACGCCGCTGTTCTGTGTCCTCTTTCCAGCATCAAATGCAATGGTGCGAAGCAACTTCCTGTTAACCACATATCTGTTATATCTAGTAGATGTGGCCTTCGGCCCTCTACAGTGTATTATCAGTTTGTCACCTATTTCCTTCCTTCGTCGATCGTCCAATCGATCGACCTGCGAGTATATTACGTACAATTAACCATAAATGAGTTAACTTTGTTAGTTGTTATGAAACAATAAGTAAATATAATCCAACTCTTTCAGTTAAACATCACGGTAGTCTTACGTAGTCACGGTACCAATCGCATAACAGCGCATGATGTTGGGTTTTCAACTGATCCTCCGTCGTTCGCCCCCTAACGCACGATCGCCTAAGTATATCCATGTGCACCTTACAATACGAAATTTAAATTCTATTATAATTTCCAACTAAGGGTTATTCACCACCTAAAGTTGCATAGACCACTAACACATCTTACGTTCGTAGTTGAAGGAACTCGTCCGAGTTAAACATAATGTATCGGTGAATTTGTGTCAATGCGACATGGTCGAGGATGACTAGTGTTCCCGCCCCCTTCGAACCATCTGGGTTCCTTTGAGCCCTATTGTGAAATGTTGGTGCGTTGTCTAAATACCTCGAACAGAACGCCACCAACTATGTTGCTATGTAGCCCTCCGCAATGTAGCCCTCAGGAGCCGCTTTATTGCGAACATTAGATTTGAACTCCCCAAGGCTCCTACATATGAACATAATTCATTTATTATAGTTAGTGACGGTTTTATAACGGATGAAAAAATAAATTGATGGATAGTAGTAAAGTTATATTACCTCTCTGCCGGATACATCCCCCTTTACTATACCGGTCCACCGAGTCGGCATTCACGGACAAGATGCACGACCAAGTGAACCATCACGGTAAAAAAACTTAGGGGGAAGACCTGTTCCATCTGGCACAAAGTGAAACAAATGTCACCCTCTAGTCGGTCCATATCATCTTGTGTCAATGACATTGAACATAGGCCCCGAAAAAATACAGACATCCCGACAAATGGTCTAACCACGCTTCCTGGCTCCACGCAATGCAATAGGGAGAAGTTGTTGCATAATGACGTGACTGTCATGGCTCTTCAAACCGGATATCGTATGATCACTAAGTCGTACACATCGGGAAATGTTCGAGGCACATCCGTCCAGCACCCTTACATTTCGAAGCACTTTCAAAAAATATGTTTTCTCGTCCTTAGACATCGTGTGGCAAGCTGCGGGCATATATGTTTGACCATCCACGTCCCTGTACAGATGAAGTGTATGTCTCAACCCCATTTCTTGCAAGTCTGTGCGGGCTTGGAGGTTGTCCTTCGTTTTCCCTGGAATGTCCAGTATTGTGCCAAGTATATTGTCCATCACATTTTTCTCAATGTGCATGACATCAAGATTGTGCCGCAATAAATTATCTTTCCAATACGGCAACCTAAAGAAAATACTTTTCTTCTTCCACAATACATTAGCAGTCTCGCCTTCTCTTTCTGTAGGCCGACTCTTCTTCCGTTTCTTGTCTTTTTTCTTATTATCCTTCTTTGCCTTACCAGCATTCTCATCCCCAAACGCCATATCTTCTAATTGTCTAATAATTTCATCTCCACTTGGCACATCGGGGGCACATTCTAATTCTTGCTTGCTGTCAAATGTTCTTCTGTTCCTCTTCCATGGATGATCCATAGGCAAGTATCGCCTGTGCCCCATATAACAAAATTTCTTCCCATGTTTTAACCTCCAAGACCTTGTCGAGTACATACAGCAGGGACATGCCTTCACACCCCTGTTAGGCCACCCGGACAAATCTGCGTATGCCGGGAAGTCATTAATTGTCCACATTCTAAGTGACTTTGGGCCCGGGATTATCAGGGATAGTATAAATGATGTTTGTTTCATGCACGTCCAAGGAGGCAATTTGTACGGTACAAGCATTATAGGCCAAGTGCTGTGGGATGTGGTCATGTTCCTGCAAGGATTAAATCCATCCAAGGTTAGTCCAAGCCTGACGTTCCTACTGTCCGATGAGAAGTCTGGATACAAATTATCAAATGCCCTCCACACTTTACCATCGGCCGGATGCCTCAATACACCGTCCTTAGTCCGGCCTTCTGCATGCCACCTCATATAGGGGACAGTATGCTCTGACATAAACAACCTCTGTAATCGTGGTATAAGTGGAAACCACCGCAACACCTTAACCGGGCGTTTCTTACTCGATGATATGGGTTGACCATCCTCATCCAACTGAATTTCATCATTCCACTTAGATAGTCCACAAACAGTACATGTATCCAAATCCTTATTGTTCTTCCAGAATAACATACAATCATTACGACACGTCGGGATCTTCTCATACCAGAGGCCCATGTCCCTTAGAAACTTTTTCGCCTCATATGTATTAACCGGCAAAGATTCATCACTAGGAGGCAGCAACTGATTGATGAACTCAAGGAAAGATGAAAATATTGCATTACTTAGTCCGCCAACACACTTCATATTGTACAAATGTACAGTAGCACTAAGCTTGCTATGTTTGGTCCCATCATGAAGTGGCTTCTCTGCCTTTTTAAGGAAGTTGTAGTACTTTAGTACATCACCATTGTCAGCTTCTTCATTCACAGTTTCTTCATTTTCGTGTACCGCCACTTCAAGCTCACAATTGCCTTTCATGACACGTGCATGCTGAATAGATCCCGCAACATTGACTGCATGTTTTCACCTTGTGCTGTGCTTGAAGTGGAAGTCGAACTAGAAGTAGAGACTGCAGCAGGTGATCAGACAGGCTTCTCCCCGTGATAATACCAGTTCCTGTATGCAATATTTATTCCTTTCCCCCTGTCAACTGGTCAAATATGAAACTCGGTGGGTAGCGCTACTTATTACGACATGCCTTACAGGAGCAGTGGATTTTTCCATCAGGGTTTGTACAGTTCCTAACTGCGAAGTCCACGAATGATCTACTCTCGTCTCTGTATTTCTTCGTACCCCTAGACTTTGTCATCCAACTCTTGTCCATAGCTTTAGTTACTGGAACCCTAATTGAATAAAATAAATCTAAGTTAGTTAGTTAGATGTTATATTTTGTTAGTTGTATTTCTATCGTGACATGTTTCAATTTTTTGTTTATTTGTTGAGTTTTAATTATAACATCTACATAATCTAAATTTGCAAAACCTAAACAAAATTAAGGTCCAAATTTAAATATATTTGTTATACATAGGACCCTAGATAAAATATATGTGGCTATCTTAAATTGTTGTAATTTTTTTGTTTTGGTTTTTTATGACATTTACATAATCTAAATTTGTAAGACCTAAATTAATTTTTTATATATGGGGACCCTAGATAAATTAGATATAGCTAGCTAGGTTAAATGTTGGTTTTTTTTTTCGTTTATTATAACATTTATGCATTTGTATGGGAAGTGTAGATAAAATCAAACCACCTACCTATGTTATTTGTTTTCTTTTGTTTTTTACTTTCTTTTTCGTTCTTAACATTTACATACTTATTCTAAATTTTTAAAATGTAAACATTAATTAACGACCAAAATAGATATGCCCTTGTTATTTGTTTGTTCGTTTGTTTGTTCGTTTTTTTTTTTTTTTGTTTTGGGGTTATGATAAGGTGCAATAGCAAAAGCCTACACAAAATATGGGTCTAAATCTAAATGCAAAATTCCCCAAAAAAACCTAACTTCAAACTATTAGGGTATGTAATTGTGCATGCATGCATGCAAATACATTGAACAATATTCTCACCATATACAAAACATATATGTCAAATAAGTAATATTACAAAGCATATTCTTAAGCAAATAAATTAATTAGCTAACATGTAAAATTAATTTGCTAATATAACTACATCAACAATATATAATAATATACACTGTAAATTACATATTTATATAATTTATTTAATTATCTAATAAATAAATAAATACATTAGTATATATATATATATTAAATTCCCGCATATAAATATACCATTTTCGAAGTCAAGAACGCTGCGGAGAGTGCGTAGAGGGCCCTTTCTAGCCTGGAGGTCGGTCGTCGAGGAGCGTACCGCGACATGCCACCACGAATATATAAGAACCACCACGCGAAAAAGAGAAAGCGGTCAGCCGGGATTGAAAGGACACTGCGGCAGAAATGCTCTGGCGCGGACCGGGCCTGGCCGATGGAGAAAAAAAAACGGCGAGGATTCGCGTGAGCCGCCAGAGAAAGAAAGAGAGGAAAAGAAGCAAAAAAAAAAGCAAAGAAGGCAGTGGAAGGCTTAACCCGGATGCCCTCGGTGAAGCTTTACTGCAGTCAATAATATGGGGACGGGCGACAACCTAACGATGTATCCATACCAATGACTGGCAGGCCTAGAACGCGTTGTTAGATTCCTCGCTTCTAGAAAGCTATAGTATGATGTAACAACAACGTAGAAGTTTGACCCGAGGGGTTTCCTTTTCATTACTTTTTTCACTCCATCGGAACCATGGCCCGGCCGTGGGGTATGGAACAGCCTCCTAGCCAAAAGAGGTAGAAGCCGTGACTCTCCCAAAGAGATGATCTGGTATTTGAATCTACTGAAGTGAGAGGAAGAGGCGGCTACTCCCCAACCCAAAATAATGGAAGCTTATCAAAACCCATGCCATCATATTTAATTATATTATATAATTAAATTATATAATTAAAAATATAATAATTTATATATATTTTAATTTTATTAAAATTATATATTAAATTATATTTCTATTAAAATTATATTTATTCTATCATATAATTTCTATTAAAAATTAAATTTATTCTATTATATAATTTTTTCCTCTTAATTATATAACACATTATCCATACAACACAATTACAATTAATTAGAGAAAAAATAAATTAATATTCTAGATGTATAGATAATTAGATGTATCTACTCACCGACCACATATTTTGTGTTGGCCGAGTTCATGTGATGTTTGCGGGTCTTATAAAATAAATGTATTCTGTATGTCTTATATATTTTTAAAAAATTAATATGGCTATCATATTAATATTACTAGACTGATTTATGGATGATAATATCACATTCAAATTAATATTAATGAAATTGTTGATTTATATGCATGCATGTGATAATTATATTAATTGGTATACAATATATAGAATGATTATGCATGCATATGATAATTAATATCATATATATGATATTAATTGGTATACATTAATAGTATGATTATGCATATACACACACATATATATATATATATACACAACAAACATGCATGCCAATTAATATCACACACACACACACACACACACACACACATATATATATATATATATATATATATGTGATATTAATTGGCATGCATGTGATATATATACGTATACATATATACCAATTAATTTATACTAATATGATAAACTTAATTTTTATATCCAATTAAAATTAATTATTTTTTAATACATATTTTTTATATCAATTAATATCTAATTATAATCAAATGTTAATTTTTTTTTTTGACGTGTTGGTTAGACACGTCAAAATGTTTTAACGTGTTAACAACAACACGTCAAAAACTTTTGACGTGTCATCCTAACACGTCAACAATATTTTTTTTGACGTGTCTACTTAGACACGTCAATAAAGGGCTGGTTTTTTGTAGTGAGGTGGAGCATGAAAACTCCATCAACAATAAGAAAATAGAGCTACTTGCTCCATTAAAACAATATCACTAATATAATTTGGAGTATGATCTCTTCATTTCTTATCACTGATATTTGTAATAGCCTCCTTTGCGAGTCGATGTGCCTCTTCATTAGCTTTACGGTGTATAAACCCACATCTCCACCTTGAGAAGGTTTGCAAAGTACCCCACAAGGTGGTTTGCAAAATACCCCGCGTATCCTCCACAATATGACCAAACTGGCTCTCTGTACTCGTGATTGAGTTAATTGCATCCACTACTAGTTTGGCATCACCTTCTAAAAATAGCTGTTGTATGCCCAGGTCTCTGCACAAACTCACTGCATGAAAGGAGGCAAGGGCTTCCCCCATCGTTGGTTCAAAGCTCCCCAGCCGTGTCTTACTCATAACAGCAATTACACTGCCCTTCTCCTCCCTAACTTCAACACCTATCCCCATCCTTCCACAAGATTTGTCAATAGCTACATCCCAGTTTGCCTTATACCAACCCTGGGTAGGTGCTAACCATTTAATTCTTTGACTGTTGATGTTCCCAGCCGTAGCAGGAGTTACTTGTTCATTCACCTTTTGTAATTCTTTCACATATATATTCGTCTCCTTCACTAGAACATTTGGGTTGATAAAATTTCCTTCATGAACCCACTTGTTCCCCCGCATCCATATCTGACGAGCAAGGTGAATAAAAAGCACAACATCTTCCTTTCCACATCTATCCAAAAAATACTCAGCAACATGCATAAATTCATTACCTTCCATAGCATATTTTTGAAAAACTATCTTGCTGCATCCCCACACATCCATAGCTGCTAGGCAACTCCATATTGCATGCATGACAGTATCGGGTTCCCTCTCGCATATTGGACAAAAAGGCTCCTTTACCACTTTTCTTTTAAGCAAGTTATCTTTTGTTGGGAGCACATTGTGGCATGCTCTCCAGGAATTTTTTTTTTTTTTTTTTTTTGGCATTTGGTATGGGTAAATGCTAGAACGTCTTCCACGGGGACCTCTCCTTCACCTGCTTAGAACATTCTGGAGTTTTCCTACCTTCCAACTCCATTGCCAAATGATATGCACTTTTGACTGTAAAAACTCCCAAACTATTACATCGCCAAATCTGGACATCGGGCTGGTTTGTATGGCTAATTGGGATGGTGTTAATAACCTCTATTTCTTCCACGGTGAAGAGGTTTGTTAACATGTTTTGATCCCACTAGACCATGTCCCAATTGATTATTTCATGCACTCTACTATTCGGATCCAAAACCTTTGGAGGAGACTGGATTCGATATGTTGAAGATTTTGAAATCCAATTGTCTCCCCATATATTCACATCTTCCCTATTACCAATTCTCCAAATTAATCCCGCCTCAAGAAGGTCTCTGGCACCTTGAATACTTCTCCATGCAAAATAAGGTTTTGATCCTAAATTCACCTCCATAAAAGGCAAATTTGGGAAATATTTTGCCTTCATGATTTGTGCTATAAGACTCTCGGGAGACTTCAACAGTCGCCAACATTGTTTTGCCAATAGAGCCTTGTTGAAATTCACCAAGTCTCTGAATCCCATACCCCCACAATCTTTAGAAAGCCCCATCCGACTCCAACTCATCCAGTGTATTCTCGAATCGTTCTCTTGATTGCCCCACCAGAATTTTTGCATCAAAGAATTAATTTAAGCACGTAGACTCTTTGGAAGTATGAAGATTCTCATACGGTTGGTTGGTATGGTTTGGATCACCGCTTTCAATAATATCTCCTTCTCTGCTTGCAATAGAAATTTGAGTTTCCAATCATTTAGACGCCTCCACACCCTCTCCTTAATACTCTTGAATGCTTGATTGCGAGATTTCCCCACAAGTGCTGGCAACCCAAGGTATTTATCATATCTCTGCTAAACCTTATTGGTAAGAAGTCAATTAGAAATTTATTGTCACTTTATTTCACTATCTCTTAATCTTTGAGTCTTCGATTTAATCTCCTAATTATTCTTATACTCTTGAAATCATACTTCAATAAGTATATTTTATTTTAGTAACTCCTTACTAAAACACTTACGCCTAAGATTCAAAATAATCAATTCTCATAAATCTATCTCAATATGATATTTCATATTTCCTTGATTCCAATCAAAGAGATTCTGAATTTCATCTTGAAGAGTAATGTTCTCACTATGTACTTGTGATCAACCAAGATACCAAAATTTTGACAACGAAAAATATCTTCTAAATGTATCAAAGTGACTTATATTTCACATTTAAGTTTACATTCATCTCAAGATTAAGAGTAAATGCTATAATAACACCCCGATCCATATTGGGAAGATGAGTTCCTCACATACAGTAGATGGTTTATAAAAAGAAATTTATGTACATTAAGTCTCACATTGCTTACTTACTAGGTGAAACTGAGCTGCATTAGTGATTCTAAGGAATGTTCAAATTTACTAGTTCTTTTGGAGTGATAGTATATATGTGACTTGTGCTTTTTTCCTGGGTTGTTACAATTATGGTAATAAATCTACCTAGTATTGTCATATGGTAATGTCAACACAGCATGATGTCTCCTTGACTAGAACGTTATGAGTTTAAGGAAGAGTTTGTAACACCACAGTCTCATATTAGGAACAGGAGTTGCTCACATAGTGTGTGGCTTATAGAAAGATACTCATAGGTGCTAAGTCTCAGTATTGCTTACTTACTAGGTGAAAATAGATTTTATAAGTGATTATAAGAAAGCTCCACATTAACTAGTCCTTTTGGAGTGATAGTACAAATGTGGCTAGCAATTTTTCTTTGGTCGTTACATATAAGTAGTCATGAATTAAAGTTATTCAATTGGCACTAATTATAACATAACAACTCATAAGGTCTAGTTCAGTGTATTCCAAACAAACCAACATATCAATCAAAAGTTACCATTTCATTATTAAGATAGATCATTATGATTGATGTAACGCTCTGAGAAAAATTGAGGGGCATGAAAGAAAAGGTGGTCATGGCTCTTGGCCTCGATTCCACAAAGGACGCATGGAGTATCCCGGGAAAGACCAATGGAAGCTAAAATATCTCGAGTGCCCAATTTCCTCCTAATGGCCAACCAAAGAATCACCGCATGTGTAGGGATCCTTTCGCTAAACTAGACAACCTTATGCCAGTCCACCCTAGGGCCATAGGTGCGAACTCTCCCATGCACTCTTTATAGAAAATATTTCATTGGGAGTCTCAGTCCAAAGAACCCTATTACCTTCATGTTTCAAATTTCCACGGGCTACCTTTCTCAACTTTAACAGTTTTCCCAAGCCCAAGAACATACTCTTGGGCGCCTCATCTCTCAAAAATCTCTGAGGTAGAATCTTACCCAATTAGGCAAGATATATTGGTCACCATCTGAGCAAATGTGCCAGATGTGCTTGAGTAGGGCTGTAAATGAGCCGACACACTCGATAGCTCGCTTGATACCCGCTCGGTTAAGCTCGACCTGAATTCGAGCTTGACACTTTACAAGCTCGCTCGTTACTGTTGAAACTCGCTCGATTAGCTAGTGATACATACCCGACTCACTCGATTAAACTCAACGAGGGCTTGTGAGTTTGACTCGTTTAAGTCGAGATTGCTCGGTTTGTCAGCTCGACTCGTTTGCTCGTTTATAGATCTGTATATATATGCAAAATATATTACAAAAAATAGTTATATAAATTTAAATATGTATATGTGTGTGTTATATATTTGTATTAACATACTAACTACTAACTACTAACTAGTTAGTTAATAAACTAACATATTAACTAAGTTAATATATATTAAATTACTAACTGAGTATAGTTAACTATAGGTTATTTTGACAATATATATATATATATATATATATATATATATATGTTACTTAATATTTGTATGTATATTATATATATGAATAAATATTATACACACTTGTTAGTTAATATATACTAACTTAGTATTACTAAGTAAGTTAACTATTTTCAAGAAAAAAAAAAAAAGAAGTTAATTAACTCAAGTTACATAAATAGTAGTTAATATGAAATAGTATGTCGACATATGGTTAAGTTGTTAACTACTATGTTGCCATATGAACATATAACTACTAGTTAAGTAACTCAGTAAGCACAGTTAAAGATTTACGGTTTAAGTTACATAATATTTTATGTACATTATTAATATTATAAACATAGCAACTAGTTAGTTAATATGTTATCATGTTAGTGTATATTAATTATAGTTAAGTATATAATAACTTATACGTATAAAATATAACATACATAAATATATCATATACCCAGGACAATTCAAATACTTACTCATATTCTTTATGTACAATGACAATGTGATTCGTATAATATTAAATTAGGTGGGCATTTAATTAAATAATGTATTACTTATAACCACAATTGAAGTATTATCATTAGAATTTATATGATTATATCACATGATCAGTTGATAATTAATTCATATTATTATATAATAACAAATTAAGCAATAACTATTACTTATACATATATAATATCGCATAGTGACGTCATTTTGAAATATACATATATTATAAAAAATACTATTGAACACTAGACAATCAAATGCATGGAGGAAAGTTGGTGAAAAATTAGTTAACAGCAAAAATGTTACTGATGTGTGGCAACGAAAGAATCAAATAGCAGAAGGGGGGTTGATTATTAAAAAGACGGAATTGTTGAAATCCATTCAGCAAAGGGAGGGATACCCGAATGTAGCAGAGATAAATAATCTTCAAGCTGAAATTGATGATTTGATGGAACATGAAGATTTGAGATGGAAGCAGCGTGCAAAGGAACATTGGCTAAAAAATAGAGACAAAAATTCAAATTTTTTTTCATGCTAGTGTAAATCAAAGGAGACGGGCTAATCAAATCACAATGATCCTTGATAAGGGGGAGGTGATGTGTTCAACCGAAGAAGAGATTGCTCAAGCATTCACTAATTATTTTCGAAATCTATTTACGTCCCCTTCTCCAAATGAGATTGAGGAGTTCACGGCTAGTTTGGAGGGAAGGGTGTCCGAGGCTACGAATGAAGAGTTGATAAAGGATTTTATGAAGGAAGAATTTTGTGCTACTCTTACTCAAATGGCTCCCGTTAAATCCCCGGGTCCGGATAGTTTTT
>NC_081544.1:13948525-13971318 GCF_901000735.1 Corylus avellana | reverse complement strand
TTTGTTTTTTTTTTTTTTTTTTTTTTTGGTTATGATAAGGTGCAAAAGCAAAACCTACACAAAATATGGGTCTAAATCTAAATGCAAAATTCCCCAAAAAAAACTAATTTCAAACTATTAGGGTACATAATTGTGCATGCATGCATGCAAATACATTAAACAATATTCTCACTATCTACAAACCATATATGTCAAACAAGTAATATTACAAAACATATATCTTAAGCAAATAAATTAATTAGGTAACATGTAAAATTAATTTGCTAATATAACTACATCAACAATATATAATAATATACACTGTAAATTACATATTTATATAATTTATTTAATTATCTAATAAATAAATAAATGAATAACTTACTCACCATATATATATATATTAAATCGGGTATATAAATATACCTGATTTTCGAGTCAAAGAACGCGTGAGAGTGTGAGAGGGCCTTCAGAGCTTGAGGTCGTGGTCGTCGGAGGGAGCAGCGGCGGTGACATGCGCCGATGAGAGAGAGAACCACCACGTGAAAAAGAGAGAAAAGGGTCAGGCTGATTGAAAGGACACGGGTGAGAGAAATGCTGCAGAGGTGACCGGCCGGGCTGATGGAGAAAAAAAAAATGGCGGAGGATTTGCAGGTGGAGTTGCGCAGGAGAGAGAAAGAAAGAGAGGGAAGAAGCAAAAAAAAAAAAGCAGCAGCTGGGGAGGGAAGGCGCAACTGGATGCGCCTTCCCGAGGAAGCTTCTTTACGTGTCAATATAGACTCGGCACAACCTAACGATGCATCCAATACCAATGATCTGTGCCTAGAATGCGTTGCTAGATCTCTGCTCTAGAAAGCTATACATGCAACAACAAACGCAGTTTGACCCGAGGCTTCCCTTTCATTACTTCTTTCACGACGAGGGAACCGCGTCCGCTCAGTCGAAGTGGTGGAACAGCCTCCTGAGTCAAAGAGAGAGCTTCTGCACCTCTCCCCAAGAGATACGATTCGGTATTTGAATCGGCTGAAGGAGAGTGAAGAGGCGGCTACTCCCCCAACCCAGCTCACGGGAAGCGCACGTCAAAAACCCATGCCAATTATATTTACTTAAATTATATAATTTAAAATATAATTATAAATTATATTTATTTTAATTTTATTAAAATTATATTTACTCTATCATATAATTTCTATTAAAATTATATTTGTTCTATTATATAATTTTTTCCTCTTATATAACACATTATCCATACAATATACTTAAAACTAATTAGAGAATAAATTAATTAATATTCTAGATGTATAGATAATTAAATATATTTTTTAATGAGGGCTCAATAATCCACTCACCGACCACATATTTTGTGTTGGCCGAGTTCATGTGAAGTTTGTGGGTCTTATAAAATAAATGTATTCAGTATGTCTTATATAGTTTTTGAAAAAATAATATGGCTATCATATTAATATTACTAGACTGATTTATGCATGATAATATCATGTTCAAATTAATACTAATGAAATGGCTGAATTAGATGCATGCATGTGATAATTATATTAATTGGTACACAATATATAGCTAGAATGATTACGCATGCATATATATACAACAAACACACACACACACACACACACACACATATATATATATATATATACCAAGTAATTTATACTAATATGATAAACTTAATTTTCCTCACCAATCAATTTAATTTTTTATGCGAATTAAATTTAATTATTTTTTAATACATATTTTTTAATACATATTTTTTAATAAATGTTAATTTTTTTTTTTTTTTACGTGTTGGTTAGACACGTCAAAATGTTTTGATGTGTTAACTACAACACATTAAGAAATTTTGAAGTGTCATCCTAACACGTCAAAAACTTTTGACGTGTCATAAGAGCACGTCAAAAAAATTTTATGTGTTAATATGTAGCACGTCAACAATATTTTTTTTGAGACACATAAAAATTTTTTGACGTGGCAAACATGAGTTATTGTTTGCCACGTCAAAAAATGGCCTTTTTTTTGTAGTGATGGGCAACCGGGAGTAGACATCCATGCCCTAGGCCTCATGTGTTTGTCGATTTTCATAGATTTATGCTTTCTTAAAGAACAGCTTAGTATACACCCATGCTAAATCCTTTGAGAAAGAAAAGAGTTAGAGTATACACTCATGCCTAACTCGTTACTTAGGGGAATCAATAGCTTAAGGAGTATATACCCATGCCCTTAGGTTGACAAACATTAAGTATTCATAATATGATTGGATCATTGGCATATTGTTATATTATTTGAGCATGATTAGTGGTGGATATCAAAGCCCTACATTTACCTTATCTTTATATCTTTTTATTTCTTTTTATAATATCAATTTAGTGACAACTTGATATTTTCTTAATCAATTCTAAATAAAATCAACAATTTTCGTAGGATCGACGTACTTGCTGCACTATACTATCATTTGATCTTGTGCACTTGCGAGTAAAACGTACTAAATATTATATATTAATTTAGGTAGTATTTGACACAAGAAGTTTTTGGCGCCGTTCCTGGGGATTGTTTGATTTTGTTTGGAATTTTTTTCTTTTAATTTATCTTTTTTTTTAAAAAAAAAAAAATTCTATTTTTCTAGTTTTTTTTGCAGTTCCTGTTCTGCCTCTGGAGGTGCCCTCGAGTGCCCAACCAGGGCAATCACACGCACTAGTGCGATCGATCGCACATCTAGAGAGCAGCACAACTACTGTACTAATTATAGATCTGATTTTGTTTTTTTCTTTTATTTCATTCGAGTCTGGATATTAGTAAGTTTTCTTTTTAAATTTTGTTTTTATTTTCCCTTGTAATTTTAACTTTTTGTTATTTTATTTTCACATATGTGGGGAGGCATTCTGACACCCCATGGACCATGTTCTTTATGCCATGACCCTTATCACCATGTTAGAGAATGTCTTATAATGAGACAAATCTCTAACAAATTTATTGGGCATAAGAACACATCATTCTCTAGACTGGGGAACAACCCCTATTTTGATTCCTACAACTCATCATGGAGCCAACAGTCCAATCTCTCATGACAAGCTCAAGCTCCCAAAATTCTTGCTCCACAATCTCATGGACTGCAACATCACTCATATCAGCAATTCTATGATCATGCATATTCCTCTCAATCAGCTCCACAACAGCAATATCAGGCTGAACTACCTCATCTTGAGTTTTCTGAAAATACATTAGCTTTGATCAGTTCAGCAATTGAGGAGATGAAGAACTCTCATTTGAAATCAGTTAAAAGGACGGAGGCCCATTGTACACAAAGAGTCATCTCCACAGTTCTATGATCATTCCTATTCCTGTCTTAGCCTCAGTCTGCGGCAATCCATTTTCAAGATAGAAGCTCATGAAGAGGAGCCATCTCCCATCAATTGGTCTCAACATTATCATGAAGAGGAGCTATCTCCAATCGATTGGCCTCAACAATACCAAAAAGAACCACCTCCTCCAAAAAGAACCACCCCAAAAAGGTCTACCTTAGAAGAAGTGAGTCTTGCCTTAGAAGAAGCACATGCCAGCTTAGAAGAAATAATATCAGCTTCTCTTAGCCAAATGCAGGAAAGAAATCGATCATTTGAAAGGAGGGAGAACTTCTGCATGCAATCATTTGAAAGGATGGAGGCTCATCTCAAGCAAATATCAGATATCCTCAAAGAAGAAGAATGTCAAGGTCAGTTGGTGGCAAATCCTAACTGACTATACATGGAGGAAGAGTGCACCGATCATCGTGAGCAAGCTGTCACATTGAGGAGTGAAGAGGTGGTTGAAAATCAAGTGGAAGAGGGGAAGGAGGAGCAAACCAAAGTTCCACAAGAGCCACATCAAGAAAGAGAAGAAAGCACAAAGATTTTTTCAACATTAGCTCTTATTCCTAAAACACCAAGAGGCCAGGAGAGAAGTATGTTAAAGCTACCACATGAGCAAATTGAGGACATCAAGATAGAAAAGCTCCCTGAGTTTTCTTTTTACTTTATTCCAGTTCATGATTCCCCACCGGATGAGAAACTGTTTGAGAAAACTCAAAGTGGTCCTCCCCGATCTATAAACACTTGGAAGCATCTTGCAACAGAAAAGATTCATTCCCTTTGGTGCAAGAGAAGGAAAGATTGGTGCTTCAAGTTTAAAGTACCACAGTCTGGCTGAAGACGTTAAACTTAGCACTCATGGGAGGCACCCCACAACATATCCTTTTTAGTTCCTTGTTTATTTGTTTTTATTATTTTTATTTTTAGTTCCTTTTGTTTTCCATTGTTATTTTAGTATTTTGTTTGCAAAGACTAGTGTGCTTCAGTTCAAGTTTGGGGGTGTGCTATGAGCCATGCTATTCTAGACAATTTCATCCATATCCCGGGTAAATTCTTTCCATGTTATAGACACATTGGGGACAATGTGTAATTTAAGTTTGGGGGTATGGGAGACACTTTACACACATTTTGTCCTAGTTTTATTTTATTTTTAACTGAAAAGAAAAAAAAAATTGTCCCAGTTTTATTTTATTTTTATTTTTGTTGTTTGTGAAAAGAAAAAAAAAATGCATAATCATTTTTGTCTTAAAATTTTGGTTGATCTTAAAAATTCTTATTTGATTTCATTGGTGAGCCTAAAATTTTGAACACATGATCTTATAATTGAGTTTTTCAAGTTTGGTTACTTGCTTAAGATAGTTGAGAATTCACATGTTTGATTTGATCTTACACAAGCACATTAGCACATAATTTGTGGGGCATGACATGAAAATCTGATGTGTGTGTTTCTACGTCTTGGGTGAAACTGGATGATCTATTAGATGGATACTTTGGCATATATATGTGTGATAAAATAAATAAAAAAAAAAAAATGATGATCATTGATAAGCTTTTCACTAAGTAACTTGAGGCTTTTCCGGAAACGCTTTCTTTTCTCCCAAAAACCTATAAAACAAAGAAAATACAAAAATAAAATAAAATAGCATAGACTAACAAAACTAAGGAATTAGCAAATATCAGTTAAGGGCTAAAATATGAATATTTTGGCACTTATCACACCCTCAAACTTACATATTGCTAGTCCCTTAGCAATACAAAATTAAAAACAAAATGAAAAACAGAAAACAAAAAGATAAATCCATATTTCGTGGGATGTACGATTACATTTAGCATATGCAACAAGTCTTTTAAACCCTTAGGAATTCCCTAAAGGACAAGTGAAGTCTTGTGAGGGTTTTCCAGAATTGTTACCCACAAACATCATGTAAGAGTTCATGTTATTCAAAAATTAAGGTATCACTCAAAACCATGATTTTTCATTCATTAGCAAGCTTAAAAAAGATAAACTTCATCTTCACAATGAATTAGAATTTTAAAATTTAATCACTTACAAAAGACATGCTAAGGCATCACAAGTTCGAAACAGTGTAAAGTGAACTAGCATATAAATCAACCAAAGGAAAGGATTAAATCGAAATTTCTCAAATTAGAGTCAAAATCGGATTGGATTCAAAATTGGATTATGCACATGTCTCGGTATTTTGACCATAACTTTCAGCTCAAATATCACATTGAGGTGATTTAAGCGGCATTGGAAATCTAACTCAAAATTATAAAAAACATTGTGAAATACCATTTTCCCAATTCAGAGCGCCGCTATGCCAAAATCACCCCGCAAGATAGGAACGCAATTCTGGACGAATCCTATTCCGATTTGGACTTAGGTTTTCTTCTTCCTAATTGGACTAAGACTTAAATCTCCAAAATTTATAGGATTACTAGGGCTTCTAGGACTCTCCTAAGCCCTATAAATAGAACTCTAAACCTCACAATTCAATAGACAATTTCAAGGAGACAACTTTAGGGAGAGAAATTTGAGGCTACTTCAAGAAGTCGTTTTTTGTTCTTTCTTTCCCTTTTCTTTTTAGTTTCATTTTAATTATGTGTAACTAACTCTTAAGGAGGGCTAGATTGAAGCCCTAATTATGTTTATTTAATATTTCAATATTGGCGCCTTTGTGATAATCATATTGTGTTGCTTAATTTAATTAATTCCTATTTTCTTGAATTCCTCATATGTATGTGATTGGCCATTATATGCATGTAGTATGGACTAGTTAATTAAATCAATTTAGATGACTGAGTCCTGGGTTTAATAAGAGTAACAAAAGAAATTCACACTGGGTTCTTGGGTTAATCAACATGGGGAACCGGGAGTAGACACCGATGCCCTAGGCCTCATATGTTTGCCGATTTTCATAGATTTATACTTTTTTAAAGAACAACTTAGTATACACTCATGCTGAATCCTTTGTGAAAGAAAAGAGTTAGAGTATACACTCATGCCTAACTCGTTGCTCAGGAAAATCAATAGCTTAAGGAGTATACACTCATGCCCTTAGGTTAGCAAACATTAAGTATTCATAATATGATTGGATCATTGGCATATTGTTATATTATTTTAGCATGATTAGTGGTGAATATCAAAGCCCTACCTTTACCTTATCTTTATATCTTTTTATTTCTTTTTCATAATACCAATTTAGTGACAACTTGATATTTTCTTAATCAATTCTAAATAAAATCAACAATCTCCATGGGATCGATCTCGTACTTGCTGCACTATACTATCGTTTGATCTTGTGCACTTGCGAGTAAAACGTACTAAATATTATCTATTAATTTAGGTAGTATTTGGCATAACACTCCACCATAATCCATCTCGTCTTCGAATCTGCTGTCACCTGCATCTGATTTCTTGCCCATTGCCCTAAGGAAAGGTACACGTTCTTGCACTTCTAAACATCCTATCAGTTAGTTTGTAACCACTAGTTCTTTATTTGCTTCCCATTCTTGCTTTATTTCCCATCTTTCTACTATTCCCACCCCAAAGATAGTGCAAGATGCCTTATTTGACTCTGGTTGGAGGCAAGCTATGGAATTGGAAATGAAGGCCTTGCATCAAAATGGTACATGGGAACTTGTTCCATTACCGCCTACTAAGAAGACTATTGATTGCAAATGGGTATACATGGTTAAGTTTAATCCTGATGGTTCAGTTGAGTGGTTGAAAGCTCGTTTGGTTGCTAAGGGTTATACCTAGACATATGGTATTGATTATGATGGGATGTTTTCTCCAGTTGCCAAAATCTCTTCAGTCCGTATTCTTATTTCTTTGGCTACTAATCTTAATTGGCCCTTATTTCAGTTGGATGTCAAAAATGCCTTTTTACTTGGGGATTTACATGTGGAAGTTTATATGGAGCAACCACCTAGGTTTGTTGCTCAAGGGGAGTATCGGAGTTGTGTCTGTAAGTTAAAAAAGGCTTTGTATGGCCTCAAGCAATCTCAATAGGCATGGTTTGGGAAGTTCTTTGAGGTAGTTATGGAGTTTGTTCTTCAGCGCTATCAAACAGATCATTTAGTATTTCACTTGCATACAAGTATAGGCTATATTCTTCTTGTGTTATATGTAGATGACATTGTGATTATAGGTGATGATTCAAAAGGCATTGCTCGATTGAAACTATTTTTACAGCAGAAGTTTCATACAAAAGATTTGGGAAAACTAAAATATTTCTTGGTGATTGAAGTTGTTAGATCCCGAACAGGCATCAATTTATCTCAAAGAAAATATGTACTTGATTTGTTAGAAGAGACAGGTTTTCTAGGTGCTCGTCCTGTTGACATTCCAATGGATCCTAATAAGAAATTAGTAAAGATGAAGGAGAATTATTTGAAGATCTTGGTAGGTATCGTCGTTTGGTTGGAAAGTTGACTTACCTTACTATTACTAGGCCAGACATCTCATATGCAGTGAGTGTTGTTAGTCAGTTCTTGTAGGCTCCTAGGTTTCACATTGGGAAGCTATTACTTGTATTGTTCGATATTTGAAAAGAGCTCCTGGCCTTGGGATCTTGTATAGACCGAATGGACACCTCCGGGTAGAAGGGTTTACTGATGCAGATTGGGCAAGTTCTCCCTCATAGGCGATCCACTACAGGAGATTGTACATTCTTGAATGGTAATTTGGTGACTTGGAAAATCAAGGAACAGACGATGGTGACACGGTCCAGTGCCGATGCAGCATATAGGGCAATGTCTAATACTACTAGTGAATTGACGTGGTTACAAAATTTCATCCAGGAGATCGGGTTCGCCACTCCTACTCCTATACCGTTATTTTGTGATAATCAAGTTGCTATACATATTGCGTCCAACTCTGTTTTTCATGAAAGAACCAAGCATATTGAGGTCGATTGTAATTTTGTTCGAGATATGATACTTAGTTGAGATATATTTACACCATTCATAAAGTCTGGAGATCAACTAGCTTACATGTTTACAAAACCTTTGTGTTGGAAGAAGTTAGAGCTTATTTGTTCCAAGTTGGACTTATATGATATATACGCTCCAGCTTGAGTGTTTGAAAAGTGTATTAGGGTTAATATGTTATATGGGTATTTTGGTCTTTGTACTCTAAGTTGCAATATATATATATATATATATGTTGTTTGGGAGGAGAGGGGCTAAAGGAGAATACCAACAGCCTCCCCTATTCTTCTTCTATTCTCTCTTCTCTCTCTAAACTCCTCCTACAAAACTAATAGAGAGCAAACCTTGGACTAGCTTTCCAAGTAATATTTGAACTTTTCACCCGGCCCAACCCATAAGAAATCCGGTTGCAGCTTCTCTATGCAATTGGCAACACCAACAAGAATGGGGAAAAGAGACAAGAAATATGTGGAAAAATTTGAGAAAGTGCTCTTTATTAAGGTAATCATTCCACCCTTAGACAAGTACATACTCTTCCACCTAGCTAAACAACACTCAATCTTTTATATAACATCATCCCAAATAGACTTGGCCTTAAAAGTAGCTCCCAATGGAAGCCCAAGATACTTCATTGACAAAGATGACACCGTGAATCCTAGAATATTGGCCAGGCCATCAACATTATTAGCATTACCAACATGAACCAATTTTGACTTGGTGAGTTCCAAGCTAGAGACAACTTCAAACCATATGAATAGCGTATGCAGAAAGCATGGATGTTCTAGGTTTGCCTCGCAAAAAGGCAAGGTGTCATATGCAAACAAAAGATGAGAAATATAAATCGCATAAGAGCTCTTAGACCTTACAGAAAAGCCTGAGAGCCCCCCCTTCTACTATGGCGGATAACATTTTAATTAGAGTCTCCATAACTATGACAAATAGCAAAGGAGACAAAGGATCAGCCTATCTCAAACTGTAAGAGCTACTGAAGAAACCAAAAGGAGTGTTACCAAAACAGAAAAGTTCACTGAAGAAATACAATGTATAGTCCAATTATGCTATTTCTCCCCAAAACCATATCTTAGTGAGTATAATATGAACTCCCAGTTAACATGATTCTAGGCCTTTTAACCTTCCTTGCTTCTTGAGTTCATTGTATTTGATTTCTACTTAATTATTTACATGTTATTAGTTAACTTAGAAGTACAACCTAATGAATTGGCAAGTAATTCAATTTCATTTCTCTATCCCCTAGCTTTTATTTACAGTTTCAATGACACTTGTTGGAGTTAGAATTTGGTACACAAAGCAATTTATATGTTTAGCTTGAAGGGATCTTTAGTTCCCTTGCAACCTATAAATGATGTATTACAAGAATTAATCTTTTATTGCTAGAATTCATCTGTTATCTATTTTGATTATTGTAAGTTTTTGTTTAGTCTTGCCATCAATTAGCATTGGGGCCCTTTCTGCTAGAGAGGCTTTAGGAAGAACAAACATCTCTACAGGGGAGAAGGTATTAATATCTCTTTTTATTTTTCTCCTTCCCTGTTCATGTCCTTGATTGTCTTGTTTGCATTAGCCATTTAAATTACATCAGGAAAGGATGGCTCTCTCCCCTAATTTGGTAGGACTTATGAAATAGTTTGGTAAGTAATAAATTTCATTAATAAGAGCAATAAGGGGTGCAAACTAGTACACTGGATGTATTCAAAAGAAACACTTAAAAGCAAAAATTAACATCTAAAATGCAAAATATCTATAAAAAAAATCTTGTAAGTTCAAAAAGAGAGTAAGCTAGAAGGCGTCATCCAATCATACAGAGATCTTCAAAACAAAAGCTTAAATTGGAACTCACACCTCTAAAAAATGTGTGCATCCCTTTTTCTCTGAATGCACAACATTATACACGAAGGAATTGCCTCCAAATTTCACCAGTACAATGTGTACCTATGTGTCCCTTCAAACACATCTCAATAGCTCAGCCATCATTCTCAGCACAACCCATATAAATCCCAAACAAAGAAAACACAAAAGTACACATTTCCCTGATAATGTCACAGTGATGAAATAAAGATGATGTCTCTCCATTCAATTTGCACACGCAACAACAATCCACAACAATAATTCCATGCTTTGTCAGATCATCTGTTGTAAGAATCTTCTCTGTCATTTATGTCCATGTGAAAAATGTTAATGCTGAGCTTTGTGTTTCCATAAACTTTTCAAAGGAAAAGATCTGTAATCTTCCATCTGATTACTATCAAGTATTACATCATTTCTAGATGTCTTTAGCATTTTTTAGTCTTACTGTTTTATTTGTTCATGCCTCCAAGAGATTAGAAAAATAGTGGGCAGCTATATTCATCAAATTAGGACTATTACATCATTAACATAATTGTTTTTCTGGTTTAAGTACTGGACCCTATAAGATCTGTTTTGCCTCAACTACTAGGTATCTTGTACATGTGCCAAATAGAGAGATCAGTTGTACAACAGATTTTTATGTGGCGTTTGGATGGATTTAACTAAAGGGAATCCAGATGCTCATGGGGATGGGTCTCTAGATTCCCCCTAATTGTCTTTTGCAGGGAATGTTGTTTCCCTTCCAAAGAGGTGGGAATCCACATTAACTTGACCTTAGGAAAGTTTTTTTTTTTTTTCTTCTAAAGGGCAAAAATGCCCACATTTATTTTTTTGATAAGTAACAAGGAGTTTTATTAAAGAAAAAAGAGCATGAGGCACTCTAAATACATAGGAAGTATACTAAAAGAATTCAAATCTCACCCACATAAGAAACCCAACAAACCCACCCAAAATCCCTAAAAAACAAACACCCAGAGAAGCCAAGCTAACCCACAAAAATCCCCACAACACCACCCAACAACCCTCAAAATCCACACAAAGCGCTACGACACAATAGTCTTGCCCTTCCTTCTCCAAGATGACGCGCTAGCAATCCCATAGTCCTAGGTTGCTCGTCTTTTATTTCCCGTTGAAAATTCTCTTTCACCTCATCCAGCAACGCCAAATTTCGATCCTCCTCTTCATCGCCATTCAACACCCGACCAAGGGGATTGAGGGACAGCTCCCCATCCCAAACATCGTCTTCCCGGGCTGTCGCCCCTTTAGCTTTAGCGCGTGCTACCTTATTTGCCCGACAATAATTCTCTTCCATGTCCTTTAAGATCGCCATATGCAGATCATCGTCCTTTACACCTTCCCTCGACCACTCAATCAACCACTTTTGGAATTTGGTCAGACCATTTTCAACAGTTATAGTGTCAGAGGTACAAACACCCAAAGACATCCCAGTCGTTCTATTGGACCCAAGAACAGCATGTTCAGACCCCTGCGAACAAGAACCTGAAACAAACCCATCCAATTGAGCATTGACAGGAGGCATGATCGCCGGCAAAATTGCCAATACCATTATCACCTCTAGCGAGACAACCCCGTACCCAACCAAAAGGATGGGAGAGAAGCTAAAACATAACTCACTTGAGGCAATGGAGACAAATCCCCTTCAAGAGCACTCTTCTTTGCCACAAGGACCAACGAATCCTTCCGAGAAGTCACCATCAAAGACTCTGGCAACCAGGATGTGTCGTGGAGATTAAACACCGTTAGATTTTGAACCGGAGGAAGAAAAAAATCAGAATTGGGACCAGAAACTGTACTCAAACCGGTATCCAAACCCGAACCGATACCCAAAGAGCCCAGATCCGATGAAGCCTTCTTCAGCATGGGCTTCATCCTAGCCCGGTTGCCACCAATTTCCAACCCGGCCCCAAAGGATAATTTGGGTTTCAAGCGCAGCCAAATATGTTGTTCATGAGCAAGTCACACTTTGGGGCAGTGTCAAAAAAGGTCCTAGCCCATCCGTGTGGGTCAACCTTCACCAAGTAAACATGAGCAAGTTCACTCATCTTTTTCAACTCCTCCATTTCCCTTTGGAATTCATGCAATGTATACGCAACAGCTACCCTCCATAACTTGTCCTTCAACAGTAAACCTTTGTGTCCCTCACTTCTAAAGTTGGCATACAAATGTCTTATACATATGTGGTGGTCAGAATTTGGTATGACTGCCTCAAAGCTTGGAATCAACCCCTTCATACAAAATAAGACAAGGAAATATGTTAATGTAATAAAACAATATAATGTTAATGTAGAGATGTTTTTCAAATCAAATTAAAAACATTATTATGCAAAAATTAATTTACCTTTTGTTTGTCAGATATGAATGTTCAGCCATGCAAGCCATGTGGACCAATGTCAACCACTAGAGTCTCCAAAAACAAGGACCAACTGTCCTTAGTTTCAACCAGGACCGGCTCAGGCCCTAGGCGAGTTAGGCCCTCGCCTAGGGCCCCCATAATAAGGCCCAAAAAAAAAATTTGAGTTAAAAAAAAATTTTGAAAAAAAAATAAAAATTATTTTGGACCAAAAAAAAAAAATTGAAGGCCCAAATTTTTTTTTTAATAGGGCCCAAAAAAAATTTTCATCAAAATTTAAAGCCTCAATTTAATAAGGCCCCAATTAATAAGCCCACTATAAATTTTAAAAATAATTCAAAAAATAAATTAAAAAAGGGTCAAAGCATTAAAGCCTTACATCCCTACATGCCAATTCCCTAGATCTCTACACGCCTGATGCTACAGTACACGCCTACATCATGCAGTCATCCTCTTAGCCTCTTTCTGGAAATTTTTTGTTTTTGGTGAGAAAATATATTTGTTAGAAATAAAATATTACCATTTATTTTCTATTTATTATTTAGCCATCTAGGAAAAGCCAAGAGCACAAAATATAAACTGCTATCAGCCTAGTAAGCCTACCATGAGTATTTTAAATATCAGAGTCTCTCTATATGACACTTTACCTCTCCTCTTTGCTTGTTCTTTTCTGAGTTTTTCTTCTCTGCCTATCTCATCATTTTCTCTTCATCTCCGACTCCGAGTGACCGAGTCTCCTGTCCTATCTCCAAGAACTGCTTCATAATTCCTTTGCCAAATCAGGTTTTATTGTTTTATTTTTGTCATTTATTTTATTATAGTCATAATTTTTGTTTTGATAAATCATGTTTGTTTAATTTGTTAGTATTTTTAATTAAACATGTCTACTAGAAAATATGCATCTAGATATGAAAAACTTCAAAAAAAAAAAAAAAAAGTAGACAAATTGATTGAATCTCAAAGAGGAGCTCTAAATAAATTTTTTATTAGCAATAAACAAAATATTAAGGATAATTTAGGTGAAAAACTCATAAATAAACAAGAAACTCATCAAAAAGAATTAGAAGATAATAAAATGTTATTGATATATCTAATTCTATTGCTACAAATATTTATGACCCTGGCCAATGGAAAAATATTGATGCAAAATTAAGGGATTTGTTAGTAGAAAATGGTCCAATAAGATACAATACTATAGATTTTCCTAAAGATGAGAGCTCTAAGCATTTTTCTAATACATATTATATACGAAAATTATCAAATGGGGAGCAACATAATAGAAAATGGCTAGTCTATTCAAAAGATGTAGATAGAGTATTTTGTTTTTGTTGCAAGTTGTTTAATTCAAAACCTAATAGAATGCAACTAGCTAATGAAGGAACTAATGACTGAAAAAATCTTGGTGCAAAACTAAAAAGTCATGAAACAACCAATGAACATATTACTAACATGAATGACAGGATTGATTTAGAAATGAGATTGTTAAAAAAATAAAACAATTGATAAAAATGTCCAAGAACAGATTAACAAAGAGAAAGATCATTGGAAAAGAGTATTATTGAGAATTATTGGTGTAGTAAAGAATCTTGGTAAGAATAATTTGGCATTTAGAGGACAAAATGAAAAGATTTACCAAGAAAATAATGGAAATTTTTTAAGTCTAATTGAACTGATTGCAAAATTTGACCTCGTAATGTAAGAGCATATTTGTCATATTAAAGATGGGGAAATTCATAATCATTATCTTGGACATAATATACAAAATGAATTGATACATTTGTTAGCAACAGAAGTAAAATGGAGTATTATTGAAAAAGTTAGAGAAGCAAAATATTTTTCAATTATACTTGATTGTACCCCAGATGCAAGTCATCAAGAACAAATGTCTCTCATTCTAAGATGTGTTAATATTTCTGAAAATCCAATAAAAGTAGAAGAACATTTTGTAGAATTTATAACAATAGATGATACTACTGGAGAAGGTCTTTTAATTGAAATGATTGGGTTAATCAAAAAACTTGAACTTAACATTAGTGATATACGAGGACAAGGCTATGATAATGGATCTAATATGAAGGGAAAAGAACGAAGGGTGCAAAAAAGACTACTAGATATAAATCCTAAAGCATTTTACACACTTTGTGGTTGTCATAGTCTTAATCTTGTACTGTGTGATATTGCTAATTCATGTCCTAAAACTATATCTTTTTTTGGAATTGTACAACGTATATGTACTTTGTTTTCGTCATCTACAAAACGATGGAAAATATTACTAGATAATGTGCCACGTTTAACTCTTAAGCCATTATCACAAACATGTTGGGAAAGTCGGATTGAAAGTATAAAAGCAATAAAATTTCAAACTCCACAAATAAGAGAGCCTCTGCTACAATTAGCAAAAACAAGTGAAGATCCTAAAACAAAAAGTGAAGCTAATTGTTTAGCAACCTATGAGATTGAAAGTTTTGAATTCTTATTGAGTATGACTATTTGGTATGATATTTTATTTGCTGTTAATATTGTTAGTAAAAATTTACAATTGAAAGACATGCATATTGATGTTGGTATAGATCAATTAGAAGGTCTTATTTCCTAGTTTAAAACTTATAGAGAAACTAGATTTGTATCGGCTATGATTTCATCTAAAGAGATTGCAACCATAATGGAAATAGAACATGTTTTTCGTGAAAAACGTGTAATTCGTAGAAAGAAACAGTTTGATGAGAATGCCAATGACGAGACAACACAAACTGCTAAAGAATATTTTAGAATTGATTACTTCTTATATATAGTAGATCAAGCTATTTCTTCAATTCAAAGTAGGTTTGAACAATTTCAAATATACGAAAATATTTTTGGCTTTTTATTTAATTTTAAGAAATTAAAATCACTAGATGATGATAGTTTGCAAAATAAATGTCTTAATCTAGAATGTTTACTAAAACATGATCTTGATGGTTTAGATTTATTTTTAGAACTAAAAGTTTTAAAAGAAATTTTACAAATAGAAGAAAGTTCTCCAATTGACATATTAAATTATATAAAAAGACTTGATTCTTTTCCAAATGCATGTATCGCTTATAGAATTTTATTGACAATACTTGTTACAGTTGCTTCTACAGAAAGAAGTTTTTCAAAATAAAAATTGATAAAATCCTACCTATGATCAACAATGTCATAAGAGAGATTAAATGGATTAGCCATATCATTAATTGAAAAAAAGATATTAGAAAATCTTGAATATAAAAACTTAATCAGAAATTTTGCATCTCAAAAAGCAAGAAGAATATGTATATATATATATATATATATATATATATATAGCATATATATATACATATATATATATGTGTGTGTTACTTAAAAATTAAAAATAAAAATTTAGGCCCAATTTCAAAGTTTTGCCTAAGGCCCCAAAATACATTGAGCCGGCCCTGGTTTCAACCTCAACAACAGCCATTGCAATGGGATAAATGTTGTCATTTGGCTCTCTTCCAACAATAGTAGTCAAAAGTTACCCGTCCTTTTAAAAAATAGCCATCAACTCCTATAACAGGCCTACAAGCCATCTTAAAACCATCCCTGCATGCTGCCAAAGACATATATAGTCTTTGAAAAATTGGTGGTACCTCTAAACTTGGCATCTCAACCTTAATAAACAAAAAACTCCCTTTATTTGTTTGTCTCACTATTGCACAATAAGCCCAAAGCCAATGGTATTGTTCTCTTAGCTTGCCTTTTATATGTGTCTTAGCCTTCACCCTAGCCTTGTATAACTGTCTGTTAGTAACATCCACATTCCATTTCCTTTTAACATCTTGACGGAGTGTTTTCAATAGATAGTTTGATTGTGCCCTAAACTTGTAGACCATCCTCTCTGCAATCCACCTAGATGTTACAATTGAAGACTTGTATTTTCTTGTACACCGGTGAGTAGGGTTCAATGACTTAAGCATGAATGTCATCTCACCTGGTACCAATGAACCATAAACTCTCCATGGACAACCATCACTCTTACTCCTACAAATTCCAATCACCTTATCCCCATCATTTTTAGTGAATTCTACATCTTTCCCTTTCAAGAGGTTGTATGTTCTCACAACTTCTCTGAACTGCTTCACCGAAGTAAATGACATACCAATATGCAATTTGCGCTCATCCATGTCAACATCATGAAATTCATAAAAAATTGGCACACACCTAGGCTTACTCACCACCACATTATCATCATCACTATTAGGGGGACTTACCAAGATATCACTTCTCCTCAACCTAGAGGATGATGTATCCTCTTCCTCACCATCTAACATTTGGTCACCAGTGCAGGGTGCATGTGTTTTGAGCCACCCACATGAGTTGTGGCCTGAGCATCAAATTCACTTTCCTCGTCATCCTCATCATCAACCTCCACATCACCAACCTCCACATCACCAACCTCTTCATCATATCCCCCTCATCACCATCCATTTCATCACCATGGGTGGATGTACCAGCCCCTTGTTTACCACCATCATCCCCTGCATCATCATCATCACCACCCATCAATGACTTCCAAAATGGGTCATTTATAATTCTCATGCTTCTGGCCTCATCATCCCTATGTTCATCCACACTAAGTGTCTTATTTGTACCTTCTTGTTCGTCATCAGTATGATATGACACAATGTACAAAACGACAATGGGAATTGCAAGTTCACATTGTTGCAAGTATTCAATCCTTTTGACGACACATTAGATATTATAAGCACCAACCCATCATCCAAAGATTTATCAGGTTGAAGATAGTAAATCATATCACCTTGTTGGTATCCAAATTTGTTACCTATGTTTTCTAATTCAATAAATGATAGACGGCCTAGATCACAGGGCTCATCAAATAACCCTGTTTTTCTGCCAACATAGGTGCACTTATACTTCCTATCAAACCTACCCCCATATTGAACCCTAAAAATGACATTGGCACTTCTCATTGTGTAAATATATTGTTGGACCCTACTGGACAAATTTACAATCATTATGAAAAAAAAAATTAAAATTAATTAATGGAATGAAACAGTATGATATAATATTCACATGGACACACCAAAAAAAAAAAAAACAAACAAACAAACAAACAAATCAAAACAATCCACAATCAGGGACAAAGTTGGTACAGGTAAAAAAAAAAAAATGCACTATCATGGACTTATCGTAAGACCAAAAAAAAAAAAAAAAAGCATTATCATGTACTTATCATACAGACAAAATAACAAAAAAGTGCACTCTCATTCAGGATCACTATAAACAAAGAAACAGATAAAGAATCAAAATACAATAAATAAGTAAAAGCCCAAACATGTGGACCACCAATAAGCTTGAAAATGAAGACAAATGGTGGCTATCACGGGACCACTTCAGATCAAAATTAATTGAAAAAACAAATAAAAAATCACAAATATATCAACATAGTACTTTATCGCACAAAAGGCGTATCAAAAGGTGGCTAATCCGACATGGTGTTGCTTTCACTCCGACAAGAAACAAAATCTTTTTTTTTTTCATGAAAATAATAAGTTCAAAGTAAGCGATACTTATAAAAGTGCAGCATCGTTCTAGGGTTTGGTCTCACTGTCTGTTAGAATTCTTGTACACTGCAACACCATTCTAGGGTTTGATTTCAGTTCTAGAAGATGAACGGTGCAGCGCCATTCTAGGGTTGGGTTTTAACTTCTAGAAGATGTTTAGGTTAATGCACTTGAAATCATGAAACAATTTGTTTTATTGAGGGACTCGAATGACTTTATTTCATTTTGTCAAGGTATTTCAGTATTTTAATACGTACGATAAGGTCATTAATGAAACTTCAAAATTCAGATAAGGGCACACACATAATTTTATTGTTGAAGGGGTGTAATAATCTTTTGATAGTAAAAAGTAAGGGCAAAATAGGGAAAGAAATCCAAAAGAATGTATGTGACGCGCACGTGATGCTTTGACTGTCTGAGTTAATGACATTGACTGACAAGAGGGGGTTTTAGTAATGAAAGGGTAGTTTGATGGGGTCGTAATGTAAAGTTGGTAGTTAATGGGGTAATATGGTCATTGAGTGGTAGGTCATTAGGGGAAAGGTTAATTATCCCTTATTATTATTATTATTTTATATTACACAGATGGATTTTTAATTTAGGACCACCACATTGACTAATTTTTCATTTATATATATTTTTTAATTTAAGTCTTTTTTATCTGTTTTTTATTTTTTTTATTTTCACTTTTTTTTTTTTATAAATTAAATTATAAGTGTTTCTTAATTTTAATATATTTATATTGTTTGAAACTAGCACTCATACATTATATATATATATATATATATATATATATATAGAGAGTATATATATATATATATATATATATATATTTGTTTAATTTTAAGGGTATTATATGTAATTTTTGTATATAAAGTTAGGGTATTTGAGTCATTTCAAGTTTTTTAACGTGGTTGACTGACAGAATGAGGTTTTTTGGAAGGAAATGGTAGTGTGGTAGGGTCGGGCAGTAAGGTTGGTAATTCACGGGAGAAATTGATAATGCGTTATAGTTGATGGGAGAAAATGTAATTACCCCAAAACATAAAAAGGCCAAAGTTGTGCTGTGCGTACTTTGACTTTTTGTTGGCACAATTATTCAGCTTATTATTGATATTATTGTTGACCCATACCTATCTTTTGGTCCTTTTTTGACCCACTCGTTTAGCATTTGTTGTATTTAAGGGTGTGTATCAATTATAACGGTACCGATAACCCTATTTTCGATAATTAATTGAAATTATTGGTTAATTCGGTTAATTAACCCATAACATTTCAATAATAAATTATTCCAAAATTTTCGGTTAAAACGGTAATCGGTTAATAATGGTTTGGATAATCGGTTACCATCAAACCACCACTACACAACCCACGATGCTCTGACGTTGCAACACCGTGCAACCCACAATCACGAGGCTCCGATGCTGCACCATCGACAATTGGAGTCAAACCATGCCGTCACAAACTCAAGACAGAAGAGGAACACGACGACGACAGAGCCAAAGAGAGACGACCGAGCTGAGAGTGACGAGAGGGGCGTCCTGCAAGAGAGGTGAGAGTGAGATTTAGAGGGGCGTGCGAGAGTCGAGAGGGCAGAGGGGGGCGGTAAAGGATTTGATTTTAGGTTAGGGGAAAGAAAGAAAGAGATGTATATATAGCATCCCAAAACTGCATAGTTTTGATTTCAATAAATTGTATATTAGGAAAATTAAAATTAAAAATGAAACGACATCGTTTTATACTCCCACTATTGGTTCCTTATCGGTTTGGTTTGGAAACCGATAAAAAAAATGTTTTACCGATTACGGAACCGAACCAAAAATCAGTATAAAAATCTGAACTGATTATTGACCAACTTCTGTCGATTGATGGTTAATGTTGGTTCGGTCGCAGTCGATAGACGGTCGGTAATTGGTAATCAGTTAATCTGCCTACTCCTAGTGGCCTTTGAAGACCCAAGCCTATATAGGCCCATAGTTGACCCATATTTTTGGCCCTTTGTAGGCCCAATTTTTAGCTTTGTGGTATGGTTTGAAGATCCAAACTCGTAGTTGGCCTCATTTTAGCTCTTTGTTGGCTCTCATTTTGGCCAATTGTTGGCCTTGTTTTGAAGATTCTCGATCTATTGTTGTTAAATGCCCAACTCTAGTTACCAACGCTAGATGCCACCAACTCCAACGAGTTTCTGGCCTCCGCTGCCAACCGTTATCATCTCCAACACCAAAAAATAAATAAATAAATAACCTTCTTTTCAACCTAATCTTTCACATTGAGTTTGAAGAGAGATGTTAAAGTATATATATGATTATCCTATATTATGAGATTTGATTGTATTGATTTCAGAGATTTGATTGTAATCGGATTTGGTGATTGCTTTAATTACCATATTTATTACCTCAATTCTTATATAAATAAGAGTCTTTCGCATTGTAACATCGTCAAATCAATAAAAGAAAAATAAAGATTTTTGGGTTTTATGCTGTGGAAATATATAAGTCATAGAGTGAACCACGTAAAATCTATTGTGTTTATTTTCCGTCTCTTTTGTTTTTCTATTTTATTTTACTATGTTAGTTGTGTGATAATGAGTTTTGGTTGGTTGACTTGAAGAAGAAAAACCAAAATTTCCTTTGTATTGTGAATCTCTTTTCCATTTTTAGGAGATAAGCTGCTGGTATGGGTTCAGGCCTTTACATGTTGCTAGTTGCTTTGTTATTGCATACTCTTACATTGTGTCAATTGTGTTTTGAATTACGTGTGGGCATGAATCATACAACTTGATTTGTCATTTCGTACCAAACTAATAAAATTCAGCAAGTTGAAGAACCTTTCACTAGATTTCAATTCTTGACAATCTTATATGGCATAATTAATAGAAAGGTCTTTTTTTTTTTTTTTTTTTTTTTTTTTTTTTTGTTTAAGTAGCATGCAAGTAATAAGGCAGCAATTTAATAGTTTCTTCTCATATTTGTGCATAAGGTGTGGCTTGTAATGATAAAGAGGTGTAGTAGTCCTACAAGTTTTTTTTGGTGTCATTGGTGTTAGGTTTTTAGAATGAGAAATACTATGGATACTAACTCTTTTACTAATAGAAGCTTATTAAATTGATGTATAGCTCATTCATTGGTACTCGTTACATTTATCTCAATTAATTGCTTTGTTTTTCTTCAATAAATAAGCTACACATCAACTTAGTAAGTCTCTATTAATAAAAGAGTTAGTACCCTGTCATTTCTTTTTTAGAATAGTAACAATATAACTTTATTTTTCTAATATGGGTCTGAGTAATATGCCTCCCTCCTTAATTGAGTTTGTCTTGCCATGAACAAAACAATGACCTACACTTTTTACTATTAAAAAAATTAATTGTAGTGAGGAAAATCATTGTCATGTCTATTGACCTTATCTTCATCACTGCAATGGATGTTGCCTTTAGCTTTTTACAACATTTATTGGCATCAAATTACTCAAATTTTAGAGCAACAAGATTGCATAGGACTATAGGAGGCTATAGTACTACAAAGTAGCTCATTATTTTGTCCTTATGGACCCAAATTTACTTTTGACATAACATTGTACAATGTTTTTTGAGCCCTCGACCTTTTATTATACTGACTAAATATAAGAAACTTTGTATTTATGCTACGCGTTGATTGTCTCCTAAAAATGTATGTATGAATGCTAATTTTCTCTTTAGCATTGAAATGCCTAAGTTGACATTCCCCTTATTCCCCAAAACGGGGCATGTCACCTAAGAGCTATGTGGGAGAGTGTTAGAAGTATCTTAATTATTAAAGTGTGGCCCACATACCACATACAATTCAATTAGACACATTAAATGCGTTTGGTAATTTATTCTAAATAATGACTTATTTGTGGAATCACAGTAAAAATTGATTTTTATTCATTAATGGAAAAAATAATTTAAATAAGTTTTAATTTTAATTTTTTTTTCTGATAAAAAGGTAGGCCGGGGAAATCAATTGTGGCTATCATACATAGGTGTGACCATAGTAGCACCTACCCGCTGGGAGTTGCACAAGAGGGGCCTACATGGTGGGAACCGCTGGCGCTCCCTCAAGTTCGACTAAGCTATAACCTGACCCAAGTCTCACTCCACCACGACATCATTGAAAATTTTAAGGTGGCTAATATTAATCAGGCATATGTGGGGATTCTCCATTATGGAAATTTGAACCATCACCCTAGTACATGCCCTAACCACTTGAAAACTTTCTTGGGCCATTGAACCCTACCCTTGGTGGTTAAATAAGTTTTAATTGAGTATCTCTAACCCATCATATAAATACAAACATCTTCAAAATATAGTTATTTTAGCAACTCAAAATACACAATTTTTTTATTTTATTTTATTTATTTTAGCTATTAAGTTTTCAATACAAACTCTAACAAACAGATTATCTATTTCACTCTTTACTTTCTTTAAATATTATTTTTTTAATATTTTTTTAATTGTTTTTTATCCTTCCATTTTCTTCCGCCCACTTTCTCTCCTCCTTTTGTGTCCAACCTTCCATTTTTTCTGCCTAATTACCAAACTAACCTACCAATAAAAAATAGACTACAATTATAATAAAATGGTTTATAACCAATCCCACCCAATTATCCATTTTACTCAAATGTTTAAAAGAAATTTTTTTTGCCATAGTTAACTACTTAACTTTCAAGTTGCACACGAATATATATATATATATATATATA
>NC_081544.1:13936308-13948505 GCF_901000735.1 Corylus avellana | reverse complement strand
GCCATTGCAATGGGATAAATGTTGTCATTTGGCTCTCTTCCAACAATAGTAGTCAAAAGTTACCCGTCCTTTTAAAAAATAGCCATCAACTCCTATAACAGGCCTACAAGCCATCTTAAAACCATCCCTGCATGCTGCCAAAGACATATATAGTCTTTGAAAAATTGGTGGTACCTCTAAACTTGGCATCTCAACCTTAATAAACAAAAAACTCCCTTTATTTGTTTGTCTCACTATTGCACAATAAGCCCAAAGCCAATGGTATTGTTCTCTTAGCTTGCCTTTTATATGTGTCTTAGCCTTCACCCTAGCCTTGTATAACTGTCTGTTAGTAACATCCACATTCCATTTCCTTTTAACATCTTGACGGAGTGTTTTCAATAGATAGTTTGATTGTGCCCTAAACTTGTAGACCATCCTCTCTGCAATCCACCTAGATGTTACAATTGAAGACTTGTATTTTCTTGTACACCGGTGAGTAGGGTTCAATGACTTAAGCATGAATGTCATCTCACCTGGTACCAATGAACCATAAACTCTCCATGGACAACCATCACTCTTACTCCTACAAATTCCAATCACCTTATCCCCATCATTTTTAGTGAATTCTACATCTTTCCCTTTCAAGAGGTTGTATGTTCTCACAACTTCTCTGAACTGCTTCACCGAAGTAAATGACATACCAATATGCAATTTGCGCTCATCCATGTCAACATCATGAAATTCATAAAAAATTGGCACACACCTAGGCTTACTCACCACCACATTATCATCATCACTATTAGGGGGACTTACCAAGATATCACTTCTCCTCAACCTAGAGGATGATGTATCCTCTTCCTCACCATCTAACATTTGGTCACCAGTGCAGGGTGCATGTGTTTTGAGCCACCCACATGAGTTGTGGCCTGAGCATCAAATTCACTTTCCTCGTCATCCTCATCATCAACCTCCACATCACCAACCTCCACATCACCAACCTCTTCATCATATCCCCCTCATCACCATCCATTTCATCACCATGGGTGGATGTACCAGCCCCTTGTTTACCACCATCATCCCCTGCATCATCATCATCACCACCCATCAATGACTTCCAAAATGGGTCATTTATAATTCTCATGCTTCTGGCCTCATCATCCCTATGTTCATCCACACTAAGTGTCTTATTTGTACCTTCTTGTTCGTCATCAGTATGATATGACACAATGTACAAAACGACAATGGGAATTGCAAGTTCACATTGTTGCAAGTATTCAATCCTTTTGACGACACATTAGATATTATAAGCACCAACCCATCATCCAAAGATTTATCAGGTTGAAGATAGTAAATCATATCACCTTGTTGGTATCCAAATTTGTTACCTATGTTTTCTAATTCAATAAATGATAGACGGCCTAGATCACAGGGCTCATCAAATAACCCTGTTTTTCTGCCAACATAGGTGCACTTATACTTCCTATCAAACCTACCCCCATATTGAACCCTAAAAATGACATTGGCACTTCTCATTGTGTAAATATATTGTTGGACCCTACTGGACAAATTTACAATCATTATGAAAAAAAAAATTAAAATTAATTAATGGAATGAAACAGTATGATATAATATTCACATGGACACACCAAAAAAAAAAAAAACAAACAAACAAACAAACAAATCAAAACAATCCACAATCAGGGACAAAGTTGGTACAGGTAAAAAAAAAAAAATGCACTATCATGGACTTATCGTAAGACCAAAAAAAAAAAAAAAAATGGTTTATAACCAATCCCACCCAATTATCCATTTTACTCACCGTTTAAAAGAATTTTTTGCCATAGTTAACTACTTCTCTAACTTTCAAGTTTAACACGAATATATATATATATATATATATATATATATATATATATATAATTTGTTCTTTTCCTTCTCAATTTTCTCTCTCTCTATCCCTCAACAAAAAATAAAAAAATTTTAAAAATTTTAAAAAAGAGATATGCTAGAATTTAATAAAAACTCTATATTTTGCCCATAAAAGTGTGGCAAGATGCCACATCATCTTCTTTTTATTTTGTTTTTTTTCCTCTATCAAAAATATGATATTGCATCTTGTCACATGGATTTTTATGGGCAAAATATAGAGTTTTTATTATATTCTAACATTTCTCTAAAAAAAAATAGAAAAAAAAGTTTTAGATAATAGATAAAAATAGAAAAAGGGAAAAATATAAAAAAAGCCTCATAAACTACCAGCTGTTTGCAATATAGCCTCCCGATGTTCAAAATGTACTATAGTAGCCCCCCAAACTACCAAAATGTATAAAAAATGCCACCAATTTATTTTTTATATTCCTATATCACCTATATTCTTTTTAACAAATAAAATAATTAAAAAAAAAAAAAATTTAAAAATAATAAAAAAACCAATGGGCTTAATAAATACACAAAATTGAATAAATAAATAATTTAGACCAACTATAGTTGGCAATTTGTAATTTAGGCCAACTATAGTGATTAATTATTTATTTATTCCAAAAAACTTCTTCTTTTTTTCTTTTTCTATTACCCCATTGGTTTTTTTTTTTTTTGGGGGTGTATTTTTCACTAATTTTTTGGTTTTTTATTTTTTATTTATTTTTTTTTACAATTATTTTATTATTTTATTTGTTAAAAGAATATGGATATTATAAAAAAAAAAAAAGAAAAAGAAAAAAAAAAGTCGCCTTGGTGATACATTTTGGTAGTTTGGGAGCTACTTTAGTACATTTTGAGCATTATTGGGCTATATTGCAAACAATTGGTAGTTTTGTGGGCTTCTTTATATCTTTCCCATAAACAAATGTGTGTTTTCTGTAATTTAAGTTAGGGGTGAAAATCTAGAACCACTAACCGCTAACCGCACTAACCGCTAACCTCTAGGCAGTTAGCGATTTGTGGTTATTGGATTTTCAAAAACTTAATAACCGCTAACCGCTATATATATATATATATATATATATATATATATATTATATATATTTATTTGCATGTTATGTATAAGCTTATAAGTGAAGTGATGATTTACAAGAATTGTTGTAATTTTATTTGTATTATATGTTATGTAGATTCGTAGAAGGTGACTGTTAGGAATAAATTCACATTACAAGCCCACCAAATTCTGGGCCCAATGGCCAAGGATAGGCTTATGAAGATATTTAATTAATTAATAGTCTTATATTCCAATCAGGATAATATTGGAATAAAAACGTCCTATTTATCTCTACAAGATGACTACTCAAGATTATCTTTACATGATATTTGTTGAAAGTTTATCTTTACATGATAGCTGTTGAGTTCTATCTCAACTATGGACTCCGAGTACAACTCAAATAAGAAGAGCTAGTTTAAGGTTACTTCTACAGCCCAGGCCTATAAATAGGCCCCTACACAAGGTTCTAAAAGATCCTGAAATATCCTCACACATATTATTGAACGTATTAAATTATTGTGCGCCGAAGCACAATATTTCTCTTAAAAACTTTTTGACTTTGGCATCGAAATGTCCCGGTTCCCCGGGATCTATCGTGTTGAAAACTCTTCTAACAGTGACCAACAAAGATGTTGGTATATAGCAATTTTTAATGCTAAAATGACCATGAAAAGAAAAAAATAAATTGTTTAAAGTGAGCAAAAAACATTTAAAGTGAGCACAAAACCGGTTCAAAATTAGCCAAAAAAAAGTCCAATAAAAGGCCCAAAAAAAAGAGATTATTCGGATGCGGTTAACCACTAACTGTTAGAGGTTAGCGTAAACGGTTAGTAAAATTTAATAACCACCAAAACGGTTGCAATTAGTGATTTTAGCCACTAATGACTAGTTCTAACCGTTTTTCACCCCTTGTTTCAGTAGCTAATATTGCTGGAGATATAAGTCAATTTCCGAAAAAATACGAGCACAAATTCCAACTATTGGCGCAACCTTCCATTCTTCTTGACCGGGTAAGCTTTTCAAGAAATCCTCGCGAGTCGCGTCCTTTTTACGTCACCCTACACAGACAAAAGAGTTTCATCGGCCCATGCCGTATTTGTAAGTATTTTCGTTCCTTGAGGTTCTTCCCTTTATCTTTTGGAGAGAGAGATGGGTTCGCAGGAGGACGGAAGATCGCTCTTGGAAGATGGTCTTTTAGAGGTTTTGTTTCTATCTCTGTGTCTCTGATAGCTCTTTCCATATCTGACAGATTGTGTATCTTGGATGCTGAATATGTATCTTTTGTTGACTATTCACTTGCAATTCTGGGTCTTTTGTATGAACAAGGAGGAGTTATGGTACTCCTCACATTATAGAAGGATAAATATGTTTTGGAGATCGCTTTTTTTCCAAAGTGAATTTTGGACCTCTCAAGTGATCCGGTTCGATGTCTTTGGAATAGGTCTGGTTGACCCAGTCGTTCTTGCTGCAGCCTAATGTTGCACGCTGGGTATTTGAACAAATGTTTCACAGAAAAAAGGTTGAAGAAATGAAAATGGTAGTGATTGTAAATTGAACGAAAGCGTCTTGAAGAGTCTATTAAACTGACTTTTTGGGGAAGCCCAAACCTCCCAAGTTCTTGAACACGATTAGAGCATTCCCAATGACTTATTGGCTTATGTATATGTTTATGCAAAATGGCTAATCAAAACCTATTTTTTCTAGTTTAGCTAACAAGTTTTTAAAGCCTGTGTCCAACCGTTTTGATGGGTACCCGAGGATGGGTTGAGACTGGGGATGAGATTTGAGGGAAATAAAGATAGTTCATTTCAGGTAGGAGAGACGACAAATCTCCACTTAGGGCAGGTGAATATCACAAATTCACTAATATTTTCTCTGATTTCTCATTAACAACCAAATAGTTTTTAAATAGAAATACAATAAGATGGCACCTAAATAGATAAGAACTCATTAATCCTAAAACTAATTTCAAATAATACAACCTTAATTTCAAATAAACTAATCCTAATTTAAATAATCTAATCCTAATGAATTCCAACTCAACCTATTTCACTCTAAATCTTATCCCTATCACATTTATCTATAATAAAATAATCGTTTTTAAATTTTTTTATTCATTGTAGTTACAAACCCATCTCCACCTAAAACCACACCAAATGAACACCATCTACCAGCAACATAACTCAACAGTCTCAAATACAAACACACTTTGGTTCTTCCAAAGTAACACAAACAACTATATAAGTATCTCCCCCACCTATCAATACCCCAATCTACTTTTACAAACCAAAAGAAAGCATAATAGAATACTGCAGAAACAGAGAACAAGCACAAAGCTACACTGAAACCCCATTCTCAATACCCCAATTACAACAGATATGTATCAGACACTTGCTTCGTCTCGGCAATCAGCTTCATAGGCCTCATCATGATCATCGTGATCATCTTCCATTATCACCAACCAAAGGCCCACTTCAATTCTCTCATCCTCCATTATCACCAAACAAAAGCTATAAACTTTGGAGGGGAGAGAGAGAGAGACCTAGAGATGAGGTTATATATGAAAGAATATATTGTATCATTGAAAATCACCCAATTGGCCATAAACAGCAATCCCTCAACAAGGGAAGAGTTTGTATCACCGAAAATCAGATATATTGTTTCACCGAAAATCACCCTAAGAAGCTCCATGGAAAATCTCTCACATGGAAAATCACCCAATCGGCCAAAATAGATGACATAAATACCCTTTTTCCCTTTATTACAACAATACTCTTTCTAATGCTTTCCCTCAAGTTGGAGCATATATATCATATAAGTCCAACTTGAAACAAATAAACTAATCGAATACATTGAATGATCAACACCTTGCTTGATCCATTGAACGATCAAACAATTCATTGCTCTGGCCCAAAATATGATTAATCTGGCATGGGCTACACGAGCTCCTAATAATTTACTGGATATATTGATAAGCCGGGCATTCCCGGCCCACCAAGCAAAACCGGTGGTTGCTTGGTCACGACCGGCATAATCACATGGCAGTGGGGTATAGTTTAGTGGTGAAGGTGTGATTCGTTCTATTAATCCCTTAATAGTTAAGGGGCCCCTTCAGAATGTTTGATTAAGGATTTTGTATACATATTAGCAAGTTGGTTTCCAGACTTCACTGTTCAGAATCTTATTTTAAATGAAATGACAATCAACCTCCATATATTTAGTCATTTCATGAAATATCGAATCAGGAGTAATATTTAGTTCAACCTAATTATCACAAAATAATGGGTAGGAGCCGAAAAACTAAATTTTTGAAGAAAATGTTGTAACCATATTAGCTCACTTGCAGTATGAGCCATTGCTCTATACTTGGCTTCTGCTTTAGATCGCTTTACCACTGATTGTTTCTTACTCTTCCACGTGATCAATTTTTTTTTTTTCTTCTAAATAATTCATGTCATTAAAAAGCGCAAAGGAGTACAACCCTAGTACACATGATGTATACAAGAGATAACTTCCATTAATGATTAAAAGAAGAACAAAAATGCACAAAATTAGAGAAGTTAGTGAAATGTAAGATATTATCATATTTTTGAAGGTGAAACTGTGCAATCTGCATCATTTAAACCTTCCACCCTAAAGTGTCCATTTTGCCTATACAATATACCGAGACTGAGAACTTGCTTCAGATAATGAACAATAGGAATGATAGCATCCTAATGTGTGACTCTAGGAGCCTCCAAGATTAATTACTATTTGAATTGAACTTACTAGTAAACTGACCAAAACTAATCTTTCTTGAAAATAGAAGAAAGGGATGCCCTTTGACCAAATCGTGAGTACCAAATTGATAAGTTCTAGGAGGTTACCCTTGATTGAATGATCTGATAATTCTCAATCCTTCATTTTCATTAAAATATGCCCTTGTCTTATTGAGGCTTTCTTTCACAAAGAATTTTTATTTGGCTTGTGTAAAGGATTCAGAGCTTCTATTATTCTGTGACTGACCTTTTTAATTCTATCTTCAGAATGAAAGCAGCAGCCAATACACAGGGGATGGCTCAGTTGACTTTCATGGAAAGCCTGTTCTGAAGCAGAATACTGGAAATTGGAGAGCCTGCCCCTTCATTCTAGGTGACTTGTTGTCCTTGACATTATTCTAGTGGTCATGTTTAATCTAATTCATTTTGTTTCTGACATTTGTATTTTACATTGAATACAGGTACTGAAGGTTGTGAACGTCTTGCCTACTATGGGATTGCTACTAATCTTGTTACTTATCTTACCACCAAACTACATGAAGGAAATGCCTCTGCTGCAAGAAACGTTACCACTTGGCAAGGGACTTGTTATCTTACACCCCTCATTGGAGCTGTCATAGCAGATTCATACTGGGGAAGATATTGGACAATTGCTTCTTTCTCCACAATTTACTTCATTGTTAGTATATTTAACCTTTGTTTCACTCTTTTAAGTATTTCATTGCTGGGCCACATGACCTCACATATTCATGTTCCTCAAACCAGTGCAAGCCTTTGGTTTTCATTTCTTTTTCATCCGGTCTTTTCATCATTCATTATACATGATGTTCTCAGGTCTTGCATACTTGCTTAGTTATTATTATTATTATTTTTTTGATAAGTAATCAAGATATAATACTCCATTAAAAAAAAACAAAAAAAAAAAGAAAAGAAAAAAGAAAATAGAAAAAAGAAGATATAATACTTGCTTAATTCTCATCAGTATTGGAAGTGCAGTTCTCATTTTCTAGTTTTGAAGAGCATAGTTTGGTTGTTTGAGAATGTTATAACACTCCAATTCATAGAGATTAGAAAAAAATAATATAGTTTGGGTAAAATAAGAATTGAGGAGTTACTGATATATCACCTTTGCATTCTGCTGTGTAAATCGTGTCCTATGTCATAGGTAATGCTTTACTCAAGGAGCGATCAAGCAGTAACTTTAAATACAATTGTGAACTTATTCTAGCGCATATGTCCTGAGTTTTGATGAATTTGTAAGTATAGTCCTGGCACTATCTTACTTGAATAAAGGATCAATGAGTGTTAGGGTTGAATCAGAATAAGTAGGCATTATGAAGTATGTTACTAAACGCGGTATGATGAAAAATGTCTTATGTAATTAATTGTAGTAATTGAAGCAAGGTGAAGGACATGAAAGAGAAGAATTTGAGCACTGATTATCTGAAAAAATTTAAATTACCAGTTTGGTGCATTCTGAGCTGAATTTCTTCTCTACATGGTGCTTCTTTTCACTCAAGAGCATACCTCTAATCAGAAAGGCATTACTCCATTACAATGTGATTAACTTTTGAACCTTGATACTATGATGCCACCAGAAGGCATCCACCATTCTCCTTTTTGATGCATGGAATGCTTAGTAATGAGGTTTTAATGAAGGATGCCATCCAGCGTACAATTGTTTTTCCTTCTCTAGATGTGCTCTCATTGTTTATCCACTTATAATTTTTTTATGTACTTGAAATGTTGTAACACATAAAGTCATCAATTTTTGCACAGGGAATGTGTATATTGACACTTTCAGCATCTGTTCCTGCCTTTAAGCCTGCTGAATGTGTGGGTTCTGAATGCCGGTCAGCTACTCCAGTTCAGTATGGAGTCTTCTTTCTTGGGCTCTATCTGATTGCTTTGGGAACTGGTGGGATCAAACCCTGTGTTTCGTCATTTGGTGCAGATCAGTTCGATGATACTGATTCAAGGGAAAGGGTAAAGAAGGGATCCTTCTTCAACTGGTTTTATTTTTCTGTCAATATTGGTGCTCTTATATCAAGCAGTTTCTTGGTTTGGATTCAAGACAATGCTGGGTGGGGTCTAGGATTTGGCATTCCTGCAATTTTTATGGGCATTGCTATTGCAAGTTTCTTTTCAGGCACTCCCCTCTATAGATTTCAGAAACCAGGGGGAAGCCCTGTTACACGAATGTGGCAGGTTTTGGTTGCATCATTCCGTAAGAGGAATATGGTGGTCCCTACAGAGAGTAATCTCTTGTATGAAACACAAGACAAAATCTCTGCCATTGAAGGAAGTCGGAAACTGGAGCATACTGATGAATTAAAGTAATCTCTCTTTTACTTTATCCTAAATTTGAACACTTTCTTCAGTTCTGAAATTGTTTCCAAGCCCTTATTGGTATTCTTTTATCATTGCTGAACTAGTTTGCTAACATGTATACATAAAACGTGCGTGTTTTGGATACCCATGAAATGAGACACCCCTTTTTTTAAACACTTGCACCGAATTTTAGTATTGTCATATTGGTATCACTGAATTCAGAATAATGAATAGGAATGAAGGCCCCTGGGTCTTTGCTCAAGTGGTAAAGGGGTGGGTGGGGTTTGTCTAGTCATTTTTCTTTGGATGGGTTACTCTTTTCAGCTCAACGAAAACTTGTGGGATTATTTAGGTGCATTAGGGAGCATGATGAAAGAAAATTTGTTTCATGGAAGCTAAATACGCTCTCATGGTTGAGTAAGCATGTGATGTGAAAACAATTTTTTGTTTCTTCTTCATAAGAGCTGTTCTTCTTGTTAGTTTTTTTATATTCTGTTACTTTTTACCCTTATTGTTGTGGTTATGTGCTAGGAATCTTATCAAAGTTTTCTTTTCTAGGTTTTATTTCATTTTATCAGAGAGTAAACTACTGGAAAACCTTTTTTCATGTATTGCATGCATATTATTAAGTGAAAGACTTTTTTTATATGTTTTTTTTCTGCTTGGGAGGTATTATTGGATTTCATATGGGGGATGTCACTGGGTGTATTGTTTGTCTGTTACTTATTTCTTTGTTCTCCTAGATTCTTGTTGCATTTTCTTTGTAGAACTCGACTGATGTCCTGTTGGTTATGTCCCATACCGTTTCTGAGGAAAGACAAGATTGCGTATGCATGGTTAAGAAAATCTGCAATGATTTGGAATGTATAGTTAAGTCTCATTTGCAAATAAATGTAATTGGAAGAAAGTTTATGCCCTGATCTGTCTTAAAATTTTGACATCTTCTAGATTCATGCTTCTCTAGATGAAAATATTAATCTCTTGTAGCGACAACATGAGGTCATTTCACTGATGTACTTGCGTCAAAATTGTTGCATGCTTTCCTGAATTTGTCAACTGCAAAACAAATTTTGTCCAGAAAAAGAAAATTTTCAGTACACTTCTGTTTTCACTGCAGGTGCCTTGATAAAGCTGCTGTACTGTCAGACGCCGATATCAAAAGTGGAGACTTCTCCAATCCATGGAGGCTTTGCACTGTAACACAGGTGGAAGAATTTAAGATTTTGATCCGCATGTTCCCAATCTGGGCCACTGGAATAGTGTTTTCTGCTGTTTATGCCCAAATGTCTACATTGTTTGTTGAACAAGGGATGATGATGGACACAAGTATTGGTTCTTTCACCATTCCTCCAGCCTCCCTGTCATCCTTTGATGTGATCAGTGTTATTTTCTGGGTTCCTATATATGATAGGATAATTGTCCCAATTGCAAGGAAATTTACTGGCAAAGAGAGGGGCTTCTCGGAGTTGCAGCGGATGGGGATCGGGCTTTTTATTTCTGTGCTATGCATGTCAGCAGCTGCTTTGGTAGAGATAAATCGGCTGCGGCTTGCGAGAGAGCTAGGTTTGGTGGATGAAGATGTAGCTGTACCAATCAGTATATTATGGCAAATACCCCAGTATTTCTTGCTGGGAGCTGCAGAGGTATTTACATTTATAGGGCAGCTTGAGTTCTTCTATGACCAATCCCCAGATGCCATGAGGAGTTTGTGCAGCGCCTTGTCGCTTTTGACAACTGCATTGGGAAACTACCTGAGCTCTTTTATTCTGACAATAGTAACTTACCTCACAACACAGGGGGGGAGCACCGGATGGATCCCAGATAACCTGAACGAGGGTCATCTTGATTATTTTTTCTGGCTTTTAGCCGGCCTCAGCTTCATAAATCTCTTGTTCTATGTTGTCTGTGCCAAAAGGTACAAACAAAAGAAGGCTTCCTAGGGATTCTCCAAGAAGACGTCATTTCTCCAAATTATTAACAAACAATTGGTCTGTATATAATGTACTTAATTTACTCTCTCCGCACTCAGAATTTCGATTCAGGTTCCAGCTTGTATTTATTTGTGTTCAAAATATTTCCACCAAGAATTTAATGATCAGCTTAATTCTAAGCTATTTATTTATATTGTGAATAATTAAATTAATGGTGGTAATTAGAAAGAGTATACTAAATACCACATCTCCATCTTACTTTTACTTTGTTGTGGTGATGTGGCAGTGTACAGAAGCTTTTGAATTTTTTTTTGTGTAAAGGGTTTTTTTAATGATAGGTGATCAGAAGATGATGAAGATTGAATGAAATGAGAGTATGATATGTAGTGTTACTCGATTATAAATAGGCAGAAGGTTTTAGCATTTCATTCGAGTATGTCCGGCCGGCGGGCGGATGTGCCCTTCTTCCATCTGGGTCCTACCGTTCCTTGATTCTCGCTAGCTAGAAAACTTGCCTTGATTCTCAAACTCTGCGTCAACTGCCCTTTCAAAATCACAGTTGCTGAGGGGGACCAAAAATGGTCTTAACGTTCGTTCATCTCTACGGTACAAAAAAGAATTTAGGGCCTAAGCTACCATTCTTCTAAGCTTGGACCAACCATTCTGCAATAACCCCTGCGCTCTTAAATGCGTGTCACGTAGATTTCGTGTCTTGGGTTCATCTTGTGTGGCTTTGGGTTCTCAAAGAGAGAGAGAGAGAGATGGCTTCTACGGACGAAGAGAGACCACTGATAGAAGATGGTGATGCTCAAGAAGTAGTACAGGTTCAAATCTCTCTCTCTCTCTCTCTCTCTCTCTTATCTGTTTGTTTGTGTGTATCAGAATTCTACTTTTCTTTTCTCAGCTGTGTTTGAAGTCAACGCCATGTGGTGATGTCCTTTGTCCCCCTATTTTGTTTCTCTAGTTGTAAAATGATTATGCTTTAGCCCTATAATTAATGATCCTTCTTCTTAAAGCACAAGCCTCTGTTTGTGATGACTGTTTTTTCCATTGCTCCATTCTCATGCTCTCAATTGTTCACCAAGAACACAAAGGAAAAACCATTCGTTTTCTGGCTTGCTTTCTCCCCATCGATCTCGTGCCTGTCAAATCCTAGTCGGTTTATTTCTTATTATAAAACTGGTAGTTAGAGGGTGAGTCAGCTTGGACATATTTTGCTTT
>NC_081544.1:13836745-13936208 GCF_901000735.1 Corylus avellana | reverse complement strand
ATTACAAATAATATATGTCTCTAAGGGATAGCTCAATCGGTTGGAGACCACACCTTATGAAGCGAAGGTCACTAGTTCGAATCTCCTTCTCCCCTCCTTGTGTGGACATGTCAAAAAACAAAAAAAAATTACAACTAGTATATATATATACTAATCATGTTGTGCCACATCAGTTTGTAAAAGTTTTTTTTTTTTTTTTTGTAAAATTTGTTTGTAAGCCTAATATTTTTCAAAGCCAATATATGTTCCATATATATACACATCATACATGACATCAGTTTGATTCATGTACAAGTTATCTTTTTGTTCCCCAAGAATTCGTGGGTTATTTTCTTTTCAATTGTGTATTTCTATTTTTTTTTTCTCTAAGCAATCGTGTATTTCTATTTGATATATATATATATATTCTCTGGTTTGTTTATGAATTGATGAGGTATGTTTTATGCATACTCCCACTAAAGATAAATAATCTGTTATTTATCAACACTGTTAGCGATAGCCATGGGCCACCCAAAGATCCTTCAAGAAGAAAAAAAAGAAAAGAAGTACTTTCTCAATGATACCCTCGAACAGATCCTTACGTCCAGCTTTGGACTTTCCAAAGATCTGAAAAAAAAAAAAAAAAAACGGTTATGGACATTTATGGCATTTATGTCGAGCCTTGGTAACTCCAAAAGATCTGAAGAAAGAAGTTATGGACATTTTTGGCATTTACTCAATAATGGCCTTCCTAAAAAATCCCAGCTCCAACGACAGTCTCTTCCAACCCGAAAAAAGTCTGATTATTAACAATTAGAACAACATTTGCTCAGAATTTGAAAGAAAAGAAAAGGGAAAAAAAAAAATAAAAAAATAGGACTTGGTTCTTTTGTGAATATAATTTTTTTATTTTTTTTATTTTGCCTTTCGTAATTGTGTACATTAATTTTGCTTGAATTTTGTGGGCATCAACTTGAAGAAGTTGATACTCATTTCGTTTGTTTCATAAAAAATGAGATGATTCTCAATAAAATAAATATGAAGAAATAACGCGGTCAATCGCCTCGAAATATATATATATATATATATGTTATATATATATAGCATATATAGTATATATATATATATATATATATATATATATATATTTTGAGATCGAATGCATTTTAGTGTTGTATCCAACCTCTTCCTCCTTTTGTTTTTAGCCTTTCCCACTGCCCATGGCTTCCAAGCTTTCTTGTTCCTGTACCCTACCTTATTTTGAGATACCATCTCCCTTATTTGTTTCCAGATTCTGAATATAACTTTTGAAATAAGGTATGTTGTAAGTTGAATATCAAACGTGAACAAGGGTTGCTTGCAGCCTGAGGAGGAAGAAATGGTCCGAGGTCTCTTCATATGTAACTCCTGCACGTTAGGCCAAACCTACCAATATTCTTCTCATTGAATTGAATAATACCTGTCTACATACATACATTTCTGGGTGCATGCTTAAGTCATTCATGATCATCAAGTATTTCTGCCTCTTACAATGCTTATATATATATATATATATATATATATATACCTTTTTTAAGTTCTTGGGTAAGTATACTTCTTTTTCTTTGAGTTCTAAGTACAAGGAGTGGAGGAGAAACAATTAAGGATGTCTTCTATGGAGGAAGGGAGATCGCTCTCGGAAAATGGTCATCTACAGGTTAAGAGTTACTATCTCAACTAGTGCTTCCTCTCTCTCATAGGTAGAATTGGATGTTTTGATGATACCTTAAGTTTGCAGAAAAGGAAGAAAAAGACTTGTTAGCATATATACAATATTTTTCATGAGCCTCAAGAACTATGTATTCATATATACCAAATATTAGGATTTTATTGTTAAAGTCTGAATGCAAACACAGGGTTTTAGAGGTTCTATTCTTAGGGTATTAGGCAGAGGAAATTTTCCATCTTCTCTCTACTGTACTGGCTTAACTTTTCAAGGTCAATGGGAGTTTATTAATTATTTGAAGTTGACAGAGTGTTGGTGTACCTTTGTCTTTATATTTGTCATTTTCTTTTTCTAGTTAGTTATAAACAAAGTTCTGTGTAATTCTCATTTTCGTGTCTTTGGAACATGCATGTAAGAGCAAATTTATTTACTTGTTAATTATTTGAACTCAAGATTCTGCTCGGATTAGGGCATCCTATTTTTCTATTGGGTGAGAAAAGTTATTTTTTTCTTAACTTAAATGCAGAGTCATTTCTATGAAACAAATTTAGTTTTAACTGCTCCAATCAAGAATCTTGTTTAAGTCTTGTTACCTTTAAGTAAGAATATTATTGAACTTGGCCACTTCAGCCACTACTGTTATGAATGATTGGCGTCCTTGTGGTTCTCTTAAACTGTTTCTTTCATTTTCCCACTTCGCTATACAAGTTATTTTCCAACTTCTAACTTTTTTGGCCCACATCCTTCTTAAGAATTGTATTCAAGTTACTTTGTCTCATCAAGGGTTTTCTTTGTTAAAATTGTGTTTTCAATTTCCTTTTTTTACTTATGAATTGATAATGGGAATAGTATCTTCTGTTAGCTTACCTAATATGATGTTTTACTGTATTATATTCACAGAATGAAGGCAATGGACTCTACACAGGAGATGGCTCAGTTGACTTTAAAGGAAAGCCTGTTCTAAAAAGGAATACTGGACTGTGGAAAGCATGCCCCTTTGTTCTAGGTGACCAATTGCTTTTTACAGTGCTGAGTGCTCTCATGCATATCATAAGTTATTTAGTTTTTTTTTTTTTTTTTTTTTTGACAGTTTGTAATATTAAGTGCAGGTTTTGGATGCTGTGAACGTTTGGCATTCTTTGGGATTGCTAGTAATCTTGTTAATTACCTTACCAACAGACTACACGAAGCAAATGTTTCTGCTGCAAGAAATGTTAACAATTGGCAAGGCACTTGCTATTTTACACCCCTCCTTGGTGGTGTTATTGCCGATACTTTCTTAGGGAGATATTGGACTATTGGTGTGTTCTCCACAATTTACTTATTAGTAAGTATAAGATGAACTATCATTTCCTATTTTTTGGAAGAGGCAGGCTTCCCTTAAAATATCTATCTTCCTTTTTAGTTAGGTTACTTATAAGGGACAAGAGTATAAAGATTCCAGAATCCTATATTATTGTTTAGGAGCAGATGGTTTTCATATTTTGATGATGCCTTTAAGATCAAAACTTCATACTATTAGGGTTTAAGGAAAGTCCACTGTCTCTACCTTATCCCTCCCAAATAGTTAGGTTGTGGTAAAATATTTGTTAAATGATTAAATTCTCCCATTTTTGTTAGCTTAAGTAAAGTTTTGGGATAAATAGTTATTTAACATGGTATCGAGATTTCAATTAAGTATTTGATGAATTGGGCATCATTTGTTGAGGGGATACTAATTAAATTCACCATTTCTATGGTGAGTTTTTGCCTACCATATTTTGTACCAGCCATCTGCATTGATTGATTATATATGTATATTGTTGAAATGCTGGATGATTTTTGTCTTGCATAGGGGATGTGTACTTTGACAATTTCAGCATCAGTTTCTGCATTCAAGCCTGTGGATTGTGTGGGTTCTATATGCCCTTCAGCTTCTCCACCTCAGTATGCAGTATTCTTCATTGGACTCTATCTTATTGCACTAGGGACTGGAGGAGTCAAACCCTGTATTTGGCCCTTTGGACCTGATCAATTTGATGATGCCGACCCCAAGGAAAAGGCAAAGAAGGGACCCTTCTTCAACTGGTTTTACTTTTCTAACAACTTAGGCTCTCTTGTGGCAAGTAGTTTTCTGGTGTGGGTTCAAGACAATGCTGGTTGGGGTATAGGTTTTGGCATTCCTGCAGCATGTATGGCCATTGCTATTGCAAGTTTCTTTTCAGGAACTCCCTTCTATAGATTTCAAAAGCCAGGGGGAAGCCCTCTAAAAAGAATTTGCCAGGTTTTGGTTGCATCCTTCCATAAGTGGAATCTGAAGGTCCCCAAGGATGCTAGTCTCCTGTATGAAACGCAAAACGAAAGCTCTGCAATTAAAGGAAGTCGTAAACTGGAGCACAGTGATGGACTGAAGTAAGTTTCTTCTACATTACCCTGAATTTTAGTTATTTTCTTTAAAGCCAACCATTTCTGCAGTGCCTTTATTGGTTTGTTTGGTTATTACAAGAAGCTCGTTCAATTAGACATATCACACAAAAACATTATGAGGTGTCATTCGGCTATTGTCTCTATTAAACACTAGAACTTTTTTCATAGTTTATGATCTCCTAAGGTAGATAGTAAAGCTCTTTATCAAGATTCCAACAAACAACTTGCATTGTAAATTGTAATGCATGAAGGGTTGCTGCATTCTCTGATTACTGCTGGACAAACTTTCTTCCACAAAAAGAAAAAAGAATCACTGACGACTTTATTTGCTGTAGGTTACTTGATAAAGCAGCTGTGGTATCAGCTTCTGAGGTGAACGACCCGACCTCATCCAGTCCATGGAGGCTTTGCACTGTGACACAGGTGGAGGAATTGAAAATCCTGACCCGCATGTTTCCAATCTGGTCAACAGGAATAGTGTTTTCTGCTGTTTATGCCCAAATGTCTACATTGTTTGTTGAACAAGGGAAGACGATGGACAAAGCCATGGGCTCACATTTCAACATTCCTCCAGCCTCTTTATCAATCTTTGCCATCATCAGTATCATTATTTGGATCCCCATCTACGACAGAGTACTTGTCCCAATAGCAAGGAAGTTTACAGGAAAGCAGAAGGGCATCTCTGAGCTGCAGCGGATGGGAATTGGGCTCTTCATTTCCATCCTAAGCATGACAGCTGCTGCCATTGTAGAGATTAAGAGATTACGTCTTGCAAGAGAGCTTGGTTTGATTCACAAAAAGACTACTCTACCATTTAGCATCTTTTGGCAAGTACCCCAATACTTCTTGTTGGGTGCTGCAGAGGTGTTCACATTCATTGGGCAGCATGAGTTCTTCTATGAGCACGCCCCAGATGCCATGCGGAGTCTATGCAGTGCATTGTCACTTCTGACAAATTCACTGGGGAATTATCTGAGCTCTTTGATTCTTACTGTTGTAACTTCTTACACCACAAAGGGTGGGAGGGTTGGATGGATACCAAATAACCTGAATGAGGGCCATATTGATTATTTTTTCTGGCTATTAGCTGGCCTCAGCTTCTTAAACCTCTTGGTCTATATTGTCTGTGCCATCAACTACAAACAGAAGAAGACTTCTTTTTCTTAAGTTTTCTTCCCTCCATCAAAGCAACACTGGCCTGTTGATTTGAAATGCTTTGGAGGGTTTTTTCTTTTTTAAAAAAATGTGTTCTACGAGAGTTTTCTGTTTGGATTGGTGGTTGGTTAATATATATTATTGTTTTGAGAAGAGAAAACCGCTAATGGTTTTTTCTTACTTGGTGTGGAAGTCATTTGTTTTATGGAAACTAGCTTATAACTCGCGCATTGCGCAGGATTCTTCATTACAATTTAATTACAAAATTTAAAAATATTATAATCGTACTTTTCATAAGTATTATAAAATTTACTTTTCATAATTGAAAGAGGAAAACTTGAATTTTGCTTAATCAAAACATTAATATAAAATTAGAAAGATTAGAGTTTCAGCGTTGCCAGGTCGGCCGAGTACGCTCGATCGCACTCTAGGTGCGCTCAATTGCACTCGAGCATGTACTTTCAACTTTCGATGGGCATGAGTGCACTCGATCTCACTATATGTGTGCTCGAGCACACTACCTTTGGAATTAGCCAACTCTTGTGAACCATGACTTTGTAAATCTTTGAGTTAGCTTTCCAATGACAACAAAATCGCTTCAATCTGACTATAGAACTCTAGATATGGCCTTTTTAGTGAGACTCATCGGGTGCGAATCATCGCTCGATCCAAATTTGCTGCCAATGCTACCTGAAGTGTTTTAAGCCCCAAAATTAATGGAATGAGTTGCATTTTTTTTTATTTAAAGGCGCAATTTTCCCTTAGCAACCTACAAAATACTAAAAACAAAGAACTAACACAAAACATCAGATTATAACACAGCTAAAGGATTTACAAATGTAAATTAAAGAGTCCAAATGTGTAATATTTGGCACACATCAAATACTCCCAAACTTATATTTTGCTAGTCCCTTAGCAAAATAAAACAAAAAACAAAATGAAAGCAAAAAACATAAATCCTTTGTCGTGGAAGAGACGATTGCATTTTGCATATGCAACAAGCCTTTTAAACCCCTAGGCATCCCTAGTGGACGAGTGAAGTCTCGTGAAGGTTTAACAGGAATGATACCACAAACATTGTCAGTGCTATGTCATTGAAAACAATAAAGTTTCACACAAACCATGGTTCTCATTCATGAGCACATTTTAACAAGACAAACACAATCATCACAATCATGGAATCCACAATCAAAGAACATATAAATAGACAGGCTTAGATAGGTGCAAAGTGAAATTAGCATACAGTCATGAGGCTTCAATTTACTCTCAAGATAAATACCTCAAAATTCGTTGGAATTCCTATCAAATGAAATAACCAAGGAAAGATATGCATTTTTTTTTTTTTTTGTGTAAGCTGTGCAATGCTTAGCTCCTTTAAGCTTTTTAATTGACCTATGTAATGAGTATTTGGCCAGTGACTCCCAAACTAGATGGTTCTAGGGCACTAGATGTGAAAACATCCTTTAGGGCTTAATTACTCAAGTCAAAAAGGCTCCAGAGTTTGCAGAGGCCAGGGCGTCCCCCAAACTTGAACACCAAAACACCTGTCAAAATCTAACAGCAATATTTTCTCACAGGAGCAAACATCAAAAGATTAATTTCTGTTAGATACAAAAAATAAAATGACACGAAATAAAATGACAAAAGAAAAAGAACTCAAAACTAAAGTGCGGAAAAAAAAAAAAAAGAATACCACACTTTCCCCGATCATTTGGGTGTCCAACCAATCCCTTCCACGTTTTCTTTTTCAGAATTTGATATCCCTCTAGAAGGATGTTCCGCCATCTTAAGTAGCCAACCTTGTTGCTTATAAGGATCTTCTTGGGACGATGGTTCTTAGGTTTGCTTGCTTGTTTGCATAGATCATTGAGAGTCTTGGCATAAGATGGCTCTTTGAGACATTGAATAAATGACGCTTGAGGTTCATGAAATGTCTTAAAAGGGATTGTGACGAAGGAATGAGCTTCAGTACTCACTTCCTTGTCATTGGACAAACTTGGGAGCTCAATTTGCTCATCTTCTTCCTCCTCGTGCTTATCAACAGTGAGAGGCTCCGCTGCTAATGAAGATGGGATATGGATTGATATCTCAGTGGTTTTCCCATTCTCAATTCGCACCTTAGGAGTAGGGTCCAATATTCCATCTGCTTGCTCGAGTAACTTATCCAAATCTAAATCATCTCCAAATTGAGCAAGGCATGCTTCCAAAGGATCTTCACGACTTAGCTCATTAACTGTCTCCTTGACAACTTCCTCACTCCCAAGTATGGTGGTGGTTTGAACATGCTTATGTGAAGACTTGCTAGCATCATCCTCATCAGTCATGTAATGGTTAATGAATGGGCAATCATCTATCTGGTGAGAAGGATGATAACAATATGAACATGACTTATGAGGTGTGTGAGTGTGAGAAGGCTGGGTATGGGCACGCCTAGCTGCCATGGTTCACTCTCTCCTCTAAGTCATTGACATGAGCAGTTGGAAAATGTTGCACTAATGATTCTTAAGGTAATTGCAAGGTGAAGGCATGGAAGAATGGCTATTGAACTGCAGATTTTCAGGATGGTGCAGTTCATAGGATTGGGGTGCATAATTTCCCGTAGCATGAGCTTGCCACGAGAAATCAGAATAGTTGCTCCAGTCTGGGGTGTAGAAATTGAAATTTGATTTAGACCCCGGATTGGAGAAGTTGGTGTTCATTTGCTCATGTGAAAAATTGAAAAATTGTCCCCAAGATGGACAATTACTTAAACTATGATAAGGGTTGGAGCAGTATGAACATGGTCTATGTAGGTGAAAATTCGGAGGGTAGTTGGTAGGATTTGGCATCCTACCACTATGAGAAGCATAAAAATTACCAAATGGAAAATTTATACTTCACCCTCACTATTTAGCATGCCCCACATAAAACAGTAACCAATTTTTTTTTAGAACATAAAATAAACAAGAATACCAAAAATTAAAAACAAAAACTCACAAAATGGACCAGACATAAGTTTGGCAAAATTTAAGGTGTTGGCCCGTTTTGGTGCAGTATGCGGAGTTGCGCTTGAGCGCAGGTGAGGTGAGATCGAGCGCAGATGAGCGCTGGGTGTGCTGCTGGTACGCTTGAGCGCAGGCGCAGAGTGGATCGAGCGTAGGTGCGCTCGCCTTGCTACCTTGTGCTCGAGTGCGCTTGAGCTCAAGTGGGGTGCGCTCGAACGTCTTGTCTACATATGAGAAAGAATTACTATCCTTGGTGATTGTGGTGCAAAAATGGAGGCCTTATTTGCTTGGCTAGTCCTTCAAGGTGAAAATCGATCAACAAGCACTTAAGTTTTTGCTGGAGCAAAGGGCTGGAACAGTTTCGCAACAATGCTGGATTTCAAAATTACTTGGCTATGATTTTGTAATCGAGTATAAGAAAAGAAAGGAAAACAGAGTGGCGGATGCTCTATCGTAGAAGTTCAAAGACTTTCCTGAATCCGATACCTTGAGTATTTCCTTGATTTCCTTTCCTACACCAGATTGGATAGAGGACTTGAAAGCTTCATATTTACACAATCCGGATTCTAAGGAATTATTGCTAAAACTTTAGCAAGGGCTGAATGTACCTAAAGGCTTTGTTTTTCAGCAAGGGTTGATCTTAAAAAAGGGCAGAATCTGGGTGGTCCAGAACTCAGCTTTCCAGAAACAGCTCTTGGAATATATTCACTCCAATCCTACAGCAGGCCATTATGGCTATCACAAGACCATACACCGAGCCAAAGCAGACATTTATTGGACGAGGATGCGCAAGGATATCAAGAGGCTTGTGAAGGAGTGTTCTGTATGTGAAGAAAACAAGCATGAAACTACCCATCCAGCTGGGTTGTTATAGCCCTTACCTATACCAACTCGGGCTTGGTCGGACTTCTCCATGGATTTTATCAAAGGCCTACCTTCTTCTCAAGGTTTGACGGTCATCTTAGTGGTGGTGGATAGATTCAATAAGTATGGCCATTTCCTGCCCTTGTCCCACCCATGTATAGCAGCAAAAGTGGCCCAAAATTTCTTGGTTAATGTCCTAAAGTTACATGGAATGCCTGAGACAATTGTCACAGACCGTGACCCTGTGTTTACCAACTCATTCTGGAGGAAGCTGTTTAAACTCCAAGGTATCTCCCTTGCTCTTAGCTCGGCCTACCATCCCCAATCAGATGGACAAACCGAGGCTTTAAACAAATGCCTTGAGACTTATCTTCGATGCTATGCTGGGGCTAAGCCTAAGGAATGGAGCAATTGGTTACCTATGGCAGAATGGTGGTACAACATTAATCACCATTCACCTTCATTGCTGTCCTATGTTCCAGGAACATCTACTAACCTTGCTGTGGATTCGCAATTAAGGGACCGCACCAAAGTAATCACCCTTCTTAAAGAACATCTCCAACAAGCTCAAAACCGTATGAAGATACAGGCCGATAAGCATCGTACAGAGAGAGAATTCAACGAGGGTGATTGGGTTTATCTCCGCCTACAACCATACCGATAGAAGACCATAGCTATGCGCAAGAACCTAAAACTCTCTTCGAGATTTTTTGGACCATTCCAAATCCTTAAGCGCATCGGATCGGTTACTTACAAGCTGTATCTTCCTTTTGAAGCCCGAATCCACCCTGTATTCCATGTTTCATGTTTGAAGCCCAAGTTGGGTCAACAAATTTCTCCTTTACCAATGTTGCCTCCGGTAGATCACATGGGAGAGATTAAACCTGAACCTGAAACCTTGGCAAACAAATGATTGTCCAAGAAGAGAGGTAGAGCAGTAACTGAAGTCTTGGTTAGGTGGAAAGGTGCTCCTGCAGAAGATGATACCTAAGAGATTCTTTGAGAGCTGCAGCTTCAATATCTGCACCTTGTGGGCAAGGCGCTTTGAAGGGAAGACCATGTTACGGGCTTATCTATGGCAGGGGCTGATTATTCATTCACTGTGTGGGTAGCACATGACTATATCTGAAGGCCATAGCGGAATAATCTAGAAGAACTGCTTTTCACTTTTTGTCTTGCATTTTGTACTGTTAAGTGCTAAAATATTCATATTTTCAACCATTAACTTACATGTTTTAATCATTTGGTTTTAGTTAATTAGGCCATTTTAATTCCTTTTTGTGTTTTCCATACTTTTGTAGGCTTTTGGAAGAAAATTAAGTAAATCTGGAAGATTTGGGCTCAAAGAGAGAAGATGGGAAAAGTGGGAGCCCCTGACACTACGATCGATCATAGGTTCCATGTGATCGAGTGTAGTACAAAAGATGACAAAGCACGAAGCAGGCCATGAATGCTCGAGCGCATGACAGAAGAGGCTCGATTGCAGACCTGCAATCGAGCGCACACGGGTTGCAATCGATCGCACCCGTGCGCAGAGGACATATCAAGTGGTGGCCAGAATGCTAATATTTCCATATTAGGGTTTTCCAACTCCAATTGTAATAGGTTTTGAAACCCTACAAAATTCCTAGGTTTACTAGTTTGTCAAGAACTTTTAAAGCCTATAAATACACCCTTAAGCCTCTAGAATAGGTATGCTTGTAAGGAGAAGAATTGGAGCTCTTCAAGTTCAAGTTTCGGGTTTATTCTTTTCCTTTCTTTTCTTTTATTTTATGAAGATGTTTAACATCAACTTTATGTGTAACTAATTTAATTAGTAGGGCTAGATTGAAGCCCTAGTTATGTTTTGTTAATATTCAATATTGGCACCTTTGTGATGATCTTGTTATGATATCTAACTTGATTAATACCTAGTTTCATGAATTCCTCATATGTATGTGCATGATCAACATGTGCATGTGGTATGGACTAGTTAGTTAAATCAATTTGGATGACCGAGTCCTGGGTTTAACATAAGTAACAAAAGTAATCTACTCCGGGTTCTTGGGTTAATCAACATGGGGAACCGGGAGTATACACCCATGCCCTAAGCCTCATGTGTTTGTCGATTTCCACAAAATGTATGCTTTCCTAGAGAACAATTTAGTATACACCATGCTAAATCCTTTAGGGAAGAAAAGAGTTAGAGTATACACCCATGCCTAACTCATTGCTTAAGGAAATCTATAGCTTAAGGAGTATACACCCATGCCCTTAGGTTGACAAACATTAGATAGACATAACATGATCAAAACATTGGCATATTGATATATTAGCTTAATATAATTAGTGGTGGATATCAAAGCCCTACCTTTTTATCATTATCAATTTAAATCCAATCTCTTGCTTTATTATACTTTGGGAATTGATTTTTAGACAAGATTCAGCAATCCTCGTGGGAATGACCCTGTATTTGCACACTATACTACTATGTTGACCTCGTGCACTTGCGGGTAAAACATCCAGTTATTTGCCTATTAATTTCGGTAGGTAATTGTGAACAACAAGTTTTTGGCGCTGTTGCCGGGGATTGCGGTGAATTTTGTTTAAAATTATTTTCATTTAGTTGTGTTATTTTAATTTTTAATTTTCAATTTTGTTTTTGTCAAAAACATTTTTTGTTGATTCTTAATTTCTTTATGTTTTCTATTTCAGGTTGCGGACTAGCATTCTGTGATTGCGATCGAACGTCAGAAAAGTGCGATCGAGCGCACCAACCTGCGATCAAGCGCAGTTCCAGGGAGCATCTGGACCAGCAGCACTGAAGCTGCCTAACTGAAGAAGCAATTAAATTGTTGCAAGGTCGTCAATCTCAAGACTCAACCATCATTCCACTCGATCCTGAAATTGAGTAGACAATTCAACAATGACCTAGAGACAAAGAAGAAGAGGAAGAAATTGAGATGGAAGATTTGCAAGAGAATCCAATTGGGCCAAGACCATTAGAGGCAAATCCATCACCAGTGCGGAGACCGATGAAGCAGGCATTCATTCTAGCAAACCTCCATCAACCCTCATGCATAGCATATCACCGGAGGTGGAAGGTAGCTATTATATTTCTCCTCAAATCCTTAATGCATTGAATCACTTCAGAGGCACAGCTACTGAGGATCCCAACTTGCATCTTCAAGAATTCTTTGATTTATGCAAGTTGCAGCATGTCCAAGGCCTAACTCCAAAAAGACTCAAGTTAGTCCTCTTTCCTTTCTCTTTGAAAGATAATTCTAAATTGTTGTATAATTCTTTGCCTGTAGATTCTATCCATACTTGGGAAGAATTAGCCACCAAGTTTCTGAAAAAGTTTTTCCCAGCTCAAAAGACAAGACAACTTAAAAGGGAACTTCAAATGTTCCAACAACGAGATGGGGATCTGTTCTTTGAGGCATGGGATCACTTCAATTCATTGCTCCTAAAGTGTCCACATCTCAACATCCCTCAAGATGATCAGGTACACATTTTCTATGAAGGTTTAGATGATACTAACAAAGGGATGGTTGATTCAGCTTGTGGAGCAGCACTTATGGAGAAGAGTAATGAGGAAGCAATGGAGCTATTTGAAACATTAAGTGAGCATTCCCAACAATTCTGCTCTAGAGGAAGGAGAGGAGTCAAGAGCAAGGGCATGTATGAAGTAAACATTAATGGGGGATCTCCAAATCATATGGCTGCTATGGAAAAGAAGTTGGACATGATTGTCAAGGCCATGACTGCTCAGAAAATTTCACCTCTGCAACAGGACACACCAATCCAGGTATGTGCTATTTGTTCCCATTTAGATCACACCACTGAGACGTGTCCTTTATCTCCATTTGCAGAGCAAGAAGAGGTGAATTATGTGGAACAAAACAATTACCCCCACAGGAACAATTCATACTCCAACACTTATAATCCAGGATGGCGCAACCATCCAAATTTCTCTTGGAGTAACAATCAAGGACAGCTGAAGGGGCCCCAACAAGCAAGCCAACCAACTCAAGAGTCAAAATTGAATCAACTAGAGAATATGATACACAACCTGGTGACCTCACAATAGAAATTCTCGGCTGATCAGAAACAATTCAATATAAAGACTGATCAAGCCATTCAAAGATTGGAAGTGCAAATGGGGCAGATAGCAAAGGAGCTGAGTGAGAGGAAGCAGGAAGAATTTCTAGCTCAAACAATACCTAACCCAGGGAGTCACCAGCAGCTCAAAGCAGTCACAGTTTTCAGGAATGGCAAAGTCATTGGAACTGAAGAGCCACCTCAAGCAACTCAAGATGAACCATCAACTTCTAAGGTAAACAAAATGGATAAGGTAAATGCACCTCCCTTTCCTCAAAGGTTAGTCAAACCAAAGAAAGAAAAGCAACTCATGAATATTTTTGAGACTTTGAGGAAAGTAGAAATCAATATTCCCTTGTTAGATGCAATTAAACAAATTCCTTCTTATGCCAAATTTTTAAAGGATTGTTGCACTAACAAAAGGAGATTTCAGGAGCATGAGATTGTGGCCCTAACAGAAGAGGTAAGTGCAGTTTTATTGAGAAAATTACCACCTAAGCTAACAGATCTGGGAGTTTTACCATTCCTTGCAGGATAGGAGACCACCTTTTTGAGCATGCATTGCTGGATCTGGGAGTAGGGGTCAATTTGCTGCCTTACATGGTATATGAAAAGTTGGGTTTGGGAGAGCTTCAACCAACCTCTGTTACCTTGCAATTGGCAGACAGAAGCATCAAAAGACCAAGAGGTATACTTGAGGATATGTTGGTAAAGGTAGATACATTTATTTTACCTGCCGACTTCATTGTGTTAGATGTGGAAGAATCACCTATGCCATCACCCTTGCCTATCATCTTAGGAAGACCCTTTATGAGAACTGCTGATACTACAATAGGTGTGAAAAAGGGTACAGTAAGTATGAAGGTGAATGGTGAGACAATAGAATTTAAAATATTTGATGCAATGAAGTTACCTCATGATGATTTAGAATGTTTTGATGCTTGTATAATCCAAAGTGTTAGTGAGCCAGTTTTGCAGAATCCACAGAAAGATCCATTGGAGGCCACCCTCACTCATGAGTCCACAAGTCAGGAGACTGGGCCAGTTTGTGTATATGTTGCTAAGGATATCAGTGGAGCAAAGCTACCTCTTCAAGCCAGTCCACCATACCCAAGTACCAAAAGAAAGCTGCAGCTGGATGAATGGGACGACAATAAGCTCCACAAGAAAAGACCAATGACCACTACCATAGAAAGCATATCAAGAAGGTGTCCTATGTAGAATTGAAATTGTCAACCTATCAAGAAGGTCCTATTCCTGCACCACCAAGGGCACTTGAGCCACATTCTGTAGAGCTCAAGTGCAGCTCTCCACACTAGAGACATTACAGTCACCAGTAGAAGCGGTTGAGCAATCCAGGAGCTCAAGGGCATCTACTCAAAACAGTGGTACTGAGACCACTGAAGGCGGTACACTTTTTTCCTCTTGTTTTTCTTCATATCAATTTCTTTACTTTATATGTATCTCACTTCTCCTGTGTGTTTCTTTTTCATTATTGTACATTATGCATTCAAAAAAAAAAAATTTATTTTTGACATTCTGTTACTACGATCGATCGTAACAAGTATGCAATCGAGCGTAGTAACCGAATGATGGCCTTAAACTTTCTGTTAGTGCAATCGAACGCACCTTGGGTGTGATCGAGCGCACATCACCCACACACGCACACCCCTGGCAGAATGAGATCGAGCGCACCATGTGTGCGATCGAGCGCACTCGGACAGAAAGGCACGTGACCTATTTTAGGTCACTTTTCCCCTATTCTCCCCCACACTCTCACGGCGCCATACAAGTTCTCCAAGCACCCAACTCCGGCCACCTCCACTACTACCACACCTCCACCATTTTCCACCACTTCAACCACCCTCATCACATCTCACGCACACCTTCCCATCAACAACCCAACTCCAATTAACCCTCAATCTCAATTTTTTTTTTCCTTCTTTTTGCAATTGTGGGTGTTCATCCACCCACATTGCCTTTTGTGGTTGGGATTTCTTCTTTTGCGGGGGTTTTGAGCGGTGTTGCCTTGTATTGCAAAGTTGACCATCTCTAGCGCACACAAGGTGTTTGACAAAAGTCCCCAATCAAGCACAAAATGCCAAGAACCCGTGCTTCATCCTCCCGAGGGTCTAAGGCCCAGGCTATTTCTTCCCCACCCACTTTTGAAGAGCATGAGCTACTATTTGAGACCACCTTCGCCGTTCGCGAAGACTTCCAAAATCTTGAGGTGACTTAATAGCCGGTCGCCGAGTTCAAGCGAAGGGGCCTCAAGAGCTGTTCAAACCGGTCACCTCCACTGCCTACTGAAAGCTAGTGGTCGAGTTCTATGCCCGCTTATCTTATGATTGCGACAAGCCGGCTGCTCTCTCTTCCAAGGTGCAAGGCCAAGTTGTTGATGTGACACGGGACGACATTGCCGCTGCTCTTCAATGCAATGATGAGCATCCTCCAGAAACCGCACATCTTGCTGAGCAACTGCCCCGATACTATGTGGCGGAGATCATTGAGGACATGTGCCAAAGGAAATATGCCGATGCCCACCCTAATGCCTGCAGCCGATCCAAGTTACCTCAAAGGCTTTGGTTTGTGGACTCAATCCTGCACCGCAATGCTTTCCCATTGGGACACAAAACTCAGAGGCGTGATCAATTTCTCCAGACCCTCTACACCTTCCACAAGGATGCCTGGTACTCCATTCCCGACATTATTTGAAACCAAATTCATAAATTCTGGAATGGAGTACACATTGGAGGAGCGGAGTCCACTTACTCATGGAGGTTGCCTTCCCATACCTAATCACGTATATTCTTTGGAAAAAGGGCATCAAGGGCACCGCAGCTGACTAGCCAGTCACTATTACCCCAATATTTGGCATTCTTCAATGGAACAAGAGCTGCTCCCATATGCCCCGGGTACCCCCAGCATCTGCAGCTGGTGAAGAAGAGAGTGAGGCCGAGCCAATGGCCGAAGATGAACCGGCAGCTGAGCCAGCAGCAACAGCAGAGGAGGAGGAGGCCCCGATCATTTTTTGAGCAGCACAGTATTGTTCCCTTAGTGAAGAGATGGCGGGTCTTCGAAGAGAATTGGCTGATCAAATAAGGGAAGCTCGGGAAGATAAAGCACTAATGGATCAACGATTAGCTGCCTTCGAAGAATTGATGCGGTCCATACTTAACCGTTTACCATCACCATCTGGAGCATCTACTTCTGGACAGTACTGAGCAGGGACCACCGTCTGGCTGAAGACGTAAAACTTAGTGCTCATGGGAGGCACCCCATAGTTTATCCTTTTCTTTTGTTTTGTTTAAATGTGTTTTAAGTTTTTTTTTTTTTTTATTTATTTTTTTTATCTTTAGTTTTGTTTCTTTTTACTTGTTTGTGTGTTTTCGTATTTTGTAGGGACAAGTGTGCTTCACTTCAAGTTCGGGGGTGTGCTATGAGCCCTGCTTTCCAAGATCATGTCGACCATCTCCCAGGTACACTCTTTCCTTTACTTAGACACATTGGAGACAATGTGTCATTTAAGTTTGGGGGTATGGGCACACATGTTGTTTACACACACTTTGTCCCGATTTCATATTATTTGTTTTGTGTGTTGTTTGTTTATTTGAAAAAAAAAAAAAAAAAAAAATTATGCATGTTCATGTTTTCCCTAAAATTTTAAGTTAATCTGAAAGAATTGTGGCTTGAATTCATCAATGAGCTTAAAATTTTGAACACATGATCTGATGAGCGAATCTGTTAGTTTGGTTACTTGTTGAGTACAGTTGAAAAATCACATGTTTGATCTGATCACACAAGAACATTAGCACATAATTTGTGAAGTATGACATGAGGTCTGATATGTGTGTTTCTGCATCTTGGATGAAATTTGATGACTTATTAGATGACACTGTGGCATGTATGTTGAAAAAAAAAAAGAAGTGAAATAAATGATCATTGATGGCTTTTCACTGAGTAACTGGACCTCTTGCCTCAAAGCATTGAGTGTTCACGTCAAAAGGTGAAAAATGTTTATTTGATCAATGTCATGGTTAGTTTGGTTCTGTAGCCTTTTTGACTCGAGTTAGTAGGTCCTTAGGGGTGTCTCTACACCTAATGCCCTAAAACCATCTAGTTTGGGAGTCATTGACTTAACACTTGCTACAAGGGTCAATTAGAAAGCTTAAAGGAACCAAGCATTGCACAACGGGACCCAAAAAAAAAAAAAGAGAAAAAGAAATATGCCATGGTTGTTTATTCTAATAGGAATTTCAATGAATTTTGAGAGATGGAGACATTACAGTTGGAAAGATTTGGAAGCTTCATAATTTTGTACTAATTCACTGTACACAAATTTCAAACTTGTGATGATTTAGTATGTCCTTTGTAAGTAATTACACTTTGAGGTTACAATTCATTGTGAAGATGGAGTTCATCTTTTTAAGCTTGCTTATGAATGAAAATCATAATCTTGAAGTGATACTTTAATTTCTGGGATAACATGAACTGTGCATAATGTTTGTGGGTAACATTTCTGGAAAACCCTCACGAGACTTCACTCGTCCTCTAGGGAATTCCAAGAGGATTAAAAGGCGTGTTGCATATACTAAATGCAATCGTACATCCCACGAAAGATGGATTTATCTTTTTGTTCTCTGCTTTTCACTTTTGCTGTTAGTTTTGTATTGCTAAGGGACTAGCAATATGCAAGTTTGGGGGTGTGTTAAGTGCTAAAATATTCATATTTTCAGCCCTTAACTTACATGTTTTAATCATTTGGTTTTAGTTAATTAGGCCATTTTAATTCCTTTTTGTGTTTTAAATACTTTTGCAGGCTTTTGGAAGAAAATGAAGTAAATCTGGAAGATTTGGGCTCAAAGAGAGAAGATGGAAAAAATGGGAGCCCCTGACACTGAAATCGATCATAGGTTCCCTGCGATCGAGCGCAGTACCAGAGAAGACAAAGCATGAAGCAGGCCACGAGCGCTCGAGCGCATAATAGAAGAGGCTCGATCGCAGACCTGCGATCGAGCGCACACGGGTTGGGATCGATCGCACCCGTGCGCAAAGGACATATCAAATGGCGGCTAGAATGCTAATATTTCCATATTAGGGTTTTCCAACTCCCAATTGTAGTAGATTTTGAAACCCCACGAAATTCCTAGGTTTACTAGTTTGTCAAGGACTTCTAAAACCTATAAATAGATCCTTAAGCCTCTAGAATAGGTATGCTTGTAAGGAGAAGAATTGGAGCTCTTCAAGTTCAAGTTTCGGGTTTATTCTTTTCCTTTCTTTTCTTTTATTTTATGAAGATGTTTAACATCAACTTTCTGTGTAACTAATTTAATTAGTAGGGCTAGATTGAAGCCCTAGTTATGTTTTGTTAATATTCAATATTGGCGCCTTTGTGATGATCTTGTTATGATATCTAACTTGATTAATACCTAGTTTCATGAATTCCTTATATGTATGTGCCTGATCAACATGTGCATGTGGTATGGACTAGTTAGTTGAATCAATTTGGATGACCGAGTCCTGGGTTTAACATAAGTAACAAAAGTAATCCACTCCGGGTTTTTGGGTTAATAAACATGGGGAATCGGGAGTATACACCCATGCCCTAGGCCTCATGTGTTTGCCGATTTCCACATAATGTATGCTTTCCTAGAGAACAACTTAGTATACACCATGCTAAATCCTTTAGGAAAGAAAAGAGTTAGAGTATACACCCATGCCTAACTCGTTGCTTAGGAAAATCTATAGCTTAAGGAATATACACCCATGCCCTTAGGTTGACAAACTGTTGATAGACATAACATGATCAAAACATTGGCATACTGATATATTAGCTTAATATAATTAGTGGTGGATATCAAAGCCCTACCTTTTCATCATTATCAATTTAAATCCAATCTCTTGCTTTATTTTACTTTGAGAATTGATTTTAAGACAAGATTCGGCAATCCTCGTGGGAATGACCCCGTATTTGCACCCTATACTACTATGTTGACCTCGTGCACTTGCGGGTAAAACATTCAATTATTTGCCTATTAATTTAGGTAGGTAATTGTGAACAACATGTATCTTTTTCTTGCATTTAGCATTTCCTTGTATTGTTGCGTTTTGCTTGTTTATGTTGCGTTTTGGGAGGCCAGCTGTATGGCGAGAAAGCTGCAATTCTGTAAGAATATTCTAACATAATTGAGCCTATATTAGGGGAAGCCATTGGGTAAGAGATTTATGCTTTGGAATTATCTGATGAATCGTAACCTAGGAGATTGAGCCTCTCGAAGAGCTCCCTTTTTTTAGTATCTATTTCAACGTATTTTCAGCGATTATCATCTTCTCCAATCCTCCATATACAGAGGATACCTAAAAAATACCTCCTAATCTATCAAACCCTTTACAATGTTTTATTCAATGCTCGTATGTCTCTCATATGCTGAGCATAGTCCTACGTACACAACATATATACGTTATTAATATGTGAGCCATCAAACAATTACAATTATTGAAACTACACAAATAAAATTAAACTCGTGACCTACTTAATTATCAGGATCATGCCATTTCTCCAACAATATTTCCACTTCGACTGGGTTGTACTTTCCAAGGGTTTGCCCCATCCTCGCTCTCACTGTCGTAGGAGTATCATCGTGCTGAATATTGAGTTTATCTTTTAACTTGTGTCTCCAAAGCTTTAGCCTCTTGCCCATGTCTTTGAACACATCCATTTTTATTGCAGCCATATCTGACCCAGGCAAGATGTAGAAGTGCTTTTGCATTAGTTAAAAATTGAGAAATTATGGACCCTACATTATATTTTCAACATCAGATAATCATTTTACAAAATGAAATACAAATGCTACATAACATAAATTAAGAACATCTAATCTACACATACCATCAATGAGCCCTATAAATTCTCCTTCGTATTTTCTGGTACCTTCTTCCAGTCATCGGATATCTTGACAAAAGCCCCACTTTTGACAATCTTGCTCGTCATCCATCTAAATTTTCTTCCGCTTCATCCTACGGGCTACCACACGCCATTATACTCTAGTACGATCTTTTTCCCGTCGGGGATGTCCGACAACTTGTGCGAGTCAGTTACGGTCAATACTTTAAATTTATCGTCAACATCTGCATTGATGTTTAACATACAAATGACTGTCGATATTATTTGAATTTAAGTACTTCCTACATGTAGAATATGCATAAATATATACGTATATACTAGCATACATACATACCTATTGTCTGAACCTGGTCAACACCCAATACTCGTCAAGCAGGGTCATCGGACTGCAAACCGTGCGCGTCACCTGTCCCATCATCTAGGTCATCCTCGGCCTGTGCCTCACTATCATCCACATGTGCACTTCTGTGTGGTGGCCGATCGAAATAGCCGTGCAGCAATATACCCAGTTGGGTCAATGACATCGGCGGGGATGGCATACGCGAGGATTCGCCCTAGTCGCAAGGTGTAGGCTCATATCGATACCCTAGTTGGGTAAGGTCTGTCGAACGAGATGGGTCATAGAAAGACGGGTCTACGTCACTTGAAGAGCCGAGAATATCTTCAATGTTGAAGATATAATCGTTTCTCGCAGGGGTCCAACCTTCCACATGCTCTGGAAGTACCAATCGATACCCTGGTTGCTGCCTCATCAGCATAGCAACTTCTTGCATCTCATTGTTAGTAAGGTCGTACGATCTCGACCCATGTTCACCCGTAATCTGCCTCTCTAAAGATTGTGCCCTCCGTGCTCTTGTCTTCTCTTGAGTATTCATATCAACCTGCGAAATACATCACGCACCCAATTAGTTATTTGTATGGTGGAAGAAATATGCACTCAATTATATATTGAACAATTGACAATCAATGTACAAATAAATAACAACAAACCAATCAATGTACAATATTTAAATTTTATGGAATCAAATACGCTTCAATTGGTGCTAAGTCGAGTCGGACGTATTTGAAGTAATCATGCCGATCGTAATGGTGATTACTGTTTAATAGGAGTGGCTCACTCTCGTGGTAGGTGGCATGATCATCATGAGGCCCTTGACCCTGACCAATGTCATACACATTTCTAGATTTAGTCTTTACAGTGCAAGCCCAATCTGGGTTCCTTTCATCTTCGATGTAAAAAACTTGTTCTACTTGAAAAATTAGCACATATAGCTCATCACTAATCAGTTCTCCCCTATGGACAAGGTTTTTGAAGTTGACAAGCATTTGGCCATACTCGCAATAGGACGAATCCCGTAGGATAGGGCTATATTGAGAGTGTCGAACCTCAAGGACTGCAGGGGTTTTATTATCAAAATTCGAAAGATTAAAATTAACTTAATTAAAAAGAGAATTGATTTGATTTTTAAAAAAACTTAAAGTGCATGAAAATAAAAGAGATTTAAAATAAGAGAGAGTGTAGGGTATTGACTTCACCTCTATCCGCACAACAATGGTTAATCATAATTAATCCCATAAATTTATTCTATGCATGTTATAAATAAACAAGAAACTACCTTATTAAAGAATAAGCATAATCTATCTTCGGTTGGCACAGATCGTCCACCTAACCACTAAGATGTGGTACGACCCATCTTCCCTAGGTATAAATTATCAAATTCTTTAACAGGATACATACAATCAATGAATAAGTGTAACCCATCTTCGGTTGGCACAGACTGTCTACCTAAATTACACTAAACTAGGATGTAGTACAATCCATCTGCCCTAGGCATGGCCTATCAAATCCTATTGATCATATATCAATTAAACCCATTGTATAACCATCATCCTCATAATCACAGAAAACAAGAATGATTTGAGATCAATAAAAGTAAAATACTTTCTAAGACAAGAGAAGAATTTCACAAATATTGATTGTGGAATTTAAGAACAATTGCATTTAATAATTAAGAATAGAATCAAAAGGTAGCAATTCTCATAGTTATACAATCAACATGCATAAATTGAAAATCTAGAAATTAAATACAGTCAAACCATTGTACTTGAATAGGGTTACATCAACACCCCACGAAGAGGTTTAGCCACTCATGATCTTCTAATCTCCAAGACAATTTTTTGATTTCTAGCTCTAGGAAGCGGTCTGTCTTTTTCTCAATGCTTAGAGGCCTATTTATAAGGAATAGGAGAACCCTAGAAGCCCTAAGAATCCCAGAAAAATTGTAATTCAGTCTCCCAGTCGGATTGGGAGACCTAGAAAAACTTTCCTTCTCAATTTCGGACTCATTTTTGTCTTTGCCGCCCATGTGCGCTCAAGCGCACTGTAGCTGAGCTCTAGAGCATTGTAGCTACAGTAACGTGCTACAGTAACTACTATAGTGAATTCGCTATAGTACTGCTACAGTGATGCTACACTACTTGAAATGCATTTTGAGCCCAAAATCAATGATTTTCTTGTATCTTTATTAAACACCTGAAAACACGAAAACAAAACAAAATCAAACAAATAACAATGCTAAGAAATTAACATATGCAAATTAAGGGGCTTGAATGTGCAACATTCAACGCTTATCAGCTGTCCCTTGTATTGTCCACCCAATCACACTTGAACATAACATACTTCGTCCTCTCGTAATACTCCACCTCAAGTATTTGGGTTAGCTTCTTGTAGCATGTTTTGCCATCAACAGTTGGCACGCATATGCCACTGTCCTGAGACCTCTTTCCCACACCATGTGCAATAGTGTGAAATAACTTACCTTTTACCACATATTTGTTATATTGAACTGCTGGGATCATCAGCCTTCTACAATGCATTATTAGTTTGTCACTCATTTCCTTCCTGTGTCGATCGTCCGAACAATCGACCTGCGAGTCATATACAATGATGAAGTGTAGTTAGTGTGGTTAGGGAATAAGAATGAGAAGGAAATATTTTGGAATTTACTAGGCATACATGAAATTAGTCTTATGTAGTCACAATACCAATAGCAAAATTGCTCAAAATGTTGGATTTCCAATTGATCATCCATCGTTTGCCCCCTATTGGATGCTTGCCTAATTGTATCCCTGTGCATCCTACAATTTGATATTAAATCCATTAATTATAATTAACAACTAAGGGTGTAAGATGAATGTACATGCAGATACTTCACAATTAAAGGAACTCGTCTGAGTTAAACATAATATAACGGTGAATCTGTGTCAATGTGAGTCGGTCGAGGTTGACTCGTGTTCCCATCCTTTTACATCCATCCGGGTTTCTTTGCGGCCAATTGTGAAATGTCGGTACGTTATCTAAATATATCGAGCAGAATATCACCAACTCATTTGCTATGTAGCCCTCCGCAATGCAGCCCTTAGAAGCCGCTTTATTATGCACATTAGATTTGAACCCCCCAAGGCTCCTACATATCAAAATCAGTCAATCATTGCATTTAGTATTTGTTTTTAAATAAATATAGGGCAAAAAATAATGATGTACGTGAAATTTTACCTCTCTTCCAAAAACATCCACCTATACTGTACCGATCCACCGAGTCGGCATTCACGGGCAAGATGTACGACAACGTGAACCATGTTAGTGAAAAAATTGGGGGGGGGGGGGAGAGTACATGTTCCATCTTGCACAGAGTAATACAGACGTCAGCCTCAAGTCGGTTCATATCCTCTTATGTCAATGTCGTTGAACATATGCCCCTGAAGAATGCAGACATCTCAACCACAGGTCTAACCACGTTACTTGGTAGTGATCCACGCAATGCAATCGGGAGAAGCTGTTGTATCAGTATGTGACTGTCATGACTCTTCCAACCCGATATCGTCAATTCCTTAAGTCGTACACATCAAAAAATGTTCGAGGCATATCTGTCTGGCACCCTTACATTTCGAAGCACTTTTAGGAAACTAGTTTTATCTTCATTGGACATTGTGTGGCAAGCTAGGGGCATATAGGTTTTCCCATCCTCGCCCGTGAACGGATGAAGTGTAGGTCTCAATCCCATTTCTTGCAAGTCTTGACAGGCTTCAAGGTTGTCCTTCATTTTCCCTTTAATGTCTAGTATTGTGCCAAGTAAGTTGTCTATCACATTTTTCTCTATGTGCATGACATCAAGGTTGTGCCGCAATAAATTATATTTCCAGTACAGCAACCTAAAGAATTTTTTTTTTTGTTTTTTTTGTTTCTTACCATCTGTATGTGCTTTAGCAGCGGTCTTTGACTTACCAGGGCACTCATCCACAAATACCATCCATTCTAACTCTGTCAGGATTTCATCTCCACCTGACACATCGGGGGTACATTCTAGTTCGTGCTTACTGTCAAATGTTCTTTGGGGAAAATGTAGTTTACCCCTTTGAAGTTTCAGGAGTTTTTCAATTTTGACTTCAAAGTTCAAAAATTGGCAATGTACCCCCCTGAAGTTTCAAAAATGTTCAATTTAAACCCTCCGTTAAATTTTTCCATCTAAATGGATGGAACTCGCCCCACGTGCTTCTCACGTGACTTATTAACCCATTATCTTCCAATTTTGCCCTCAATCTAACCTAATGGCTTTATTATGTGATTACCCTCCCCTTTTGAACCCCACCCACACACGCACGCACGCATGCACTACTCACCATCCTTTTCACTCCAACACCCACACACTACACAACTAAAGCACGAGAAGAAGAAGAAAGTTCCAAAACGTGGTCCCCTCATTTATTCAAGCAGCAAATCGTGAGTACCCACAGTTGTGTTGTTCGTGGTCTCCTTTTCTTTTTACCCCACCCACACGATACATCACAACAATAGCAAGCCGATAGTTTCGATGAACTTGTTTGTGGTCCCCCAGTTCGTGGTCCCTTGTTCGTTGTCCTATTGCGTGGAGAAAGGGGACAGCAAACTACTTGTTCCCATAAATTTTGCTTTCTATCTAGGTATGCCCCAATTTTACAATTAATTTTCAACCATCTACTTTAGGATTTTTTGTAAAATTGGGGGTTTTGGGGGGAATATTGGTTTTGGGGTTATTGTCAATTGTTTATTGAATATTTTGGGTTTAGGGTTCTTGTCGGTATGCCCCAATTTTACAATTAATTTTCGACCATCTACTTTAGGGTTTAGGGTTTTTTGTAAAATTTGGGGTTTTGGGGGAATATTGGTTTTGGGGTTATTGTCAATTGTTTATTGAATATTTTGGGTTTAGGGTTCTTGTTGGTGTGCCCCAATTTTACAATTAATTTTCAACCATCTACTTTAGGGTTTAGGCTTTTTTGTAAAATTGCGGGTTTGGGGGGAATATTAGTTTTGGGGTTATTGTCAATTGTTTATTGAATATTTTGGGTTGATGGTTTAGGGTCATTGTAATGAATTGAAGCAATAGTTTTTAAGTTCTATTCTTTGGATATTGAATTTTCGATAACTTGTCATGTACATTACAATTGCCTACAGTAAAGTTTGTTTTATTTAGCTACTGAAATAGATTTATGATAATGCGCTTTCCATCTTGGAGTTTACTGTAACATAATTTTAGCATTATAATTATGACATTAGATTATAATAAAAGTATCTATAATGCCATTCGAGTATTACCTCTGTCTTCATATGAATTTCCGTCTTCCACCAATTTTCCATGGAATTTATAATTCTTTGGCACGTTAGTTTTGGGTATATATATCTCCTTGTTTTTCTTCTTCCTATTTGATGATTTTAAAGCCCTATTTCTGAAAAACCCAATAGGCCATGTCAATTCTTTTTTGTGAATCGAACTTTCCTTTCAAGAGATGCACACACACACACACACACACACACACACACATATATATATATATGCATGCTTGGAAGTTGGAAGAGAGACAAATGTAAGCAACCACATCTTGGATTTTAGTTGGAATATAAAGTTAAAAGCGTATTGGTGTTTGGCTAAATGCGCCAGTTAGGCAGTGATATGGACTTGGAAAGTTGCAATTCCCACTTGGAATTAACATTTTGTTTGCCTAAATATATTTGTTTTGGTCCATGAATCATGATATCATGTGTTGTGTTTTCTAGTACTACATACGAGATGAATGTGTTGTGTTTCTAGTATACGTACCAGATAAAATGAGGGCCATAGACTAGTTTAATTTTCAAGAGATTAAGGATCGAAAATTAAGGTTGACCAATTTCTTCTTCCCTTTTTTGTTGCAAACCAATCAAAAACATTGACCGCCAAAACCAAATTAATCTTCAGTTATTTTCACTCAACCGCATACCCACTTCTTTTTTTTTTTTTTTTAATATTGGTTTTGGGGTTATTGTCAATTGTTTATTTATTAAATAGTCCATTATTCACGTTTGTTGCTAGCATGCACCCACTAGGTGGGTCATTCGGACAATCTTAGGGTTTTTTTTTTTTTTTTCAAATGAAATTAAGGTTTAAACTGAGATTATGGATTTGTCTAAAATAGATGGTAAATTGCTTGAAGTAAGTTTAGGGTTCACAGCCTTCTTCTCTATGAAACTATCCGAAATGCAAATAATGCCAAAGGGGGGCCTCTTATGCAAAATGAGAATCTCCAACAATTCGAAAAAATTAATTTCATTCAATAAAATTATTAGTTTAGGATGGCCAATTGAATAAAATTATTCACTAAAAATCTTTATTTCACTTTGTAGGATGGCCAATTCAAGATTAGTGTTTGAGGTCCACCATGGTGGTAGATTCAACGGGACACTTGGATGTGAGTATGTGGGGGGTGATGTGGCAGACCATATAGAGAGTGTTGACCCTGATGAATTGTCATACTTTGAATTGGAAGCCATATGTCAACACTATGGGTACAACTCAGGGGATTTAATATTTTTTTCAAGAATCTGCTAAAACTCTAGTCAATGGTTTGCATTTGATTACATCTGACCATAATGTACTATTTATGGTTGCATCTCACACTGGTCATAGCGTAGTTCACTTATTTGTTGTTTCTTTCGGGGAGGGTGTAGTTGATGAAGAAGATTGTGAGGAAGAGGATGAAGATGAGGATGGAGGGAGGGTTGACCGTAATGACCCTTGGTGGCATGATAGGATTAGTGATGATGAAGATCTTTTTGATGTAGATCCTGATGACATTAATAGTGGGGCTAGACCATCAAATACAAAACCAAATAGGACCAATGTAGCTGAGTGTCAAGAAGAGGAACAGGATAGGGATGAAAGAGGTGTTGAAGAGGGTGATGATGATAGATGTAATGAAGATGATAATGATGAGGGAGAGGGTGATGATGATAGAAGTGATCATCATGGTAATGATGAGGGAGATGCTGGTGTTAACCAAGGTGAAGGGGATAACAGTAGCCGTAATTTCAAGACATCTTGTGACAGCGACGATGATGATGATGATGACAACTCCGAAATGGGTAGGAGTGATATACTTGAGTCACCAGTCATCAGTGATGAAGATTGTGAAACACAATCTATACACACATTAGACTTTCATGCTATGGATCTAGGGGATCCAACCATTAAACTTTAGATGAAATTCCCAAATATTAAAACGTTTAGGGAAGTTGTGAGGGTGTACAATGTGAAGAGGGGAAAGGATGTCAAATTTAAGAAAAATGAAACAATGAGGTGCGTAGCGGTATGGAGGGATGCCAAATGTAATTACAGGGTGTATGCAAGAAAGATGCCTGATGAAGAATCATTTCAGGTAAGATCAGTACAGTCTAAACACATCTGTGGTCGAAAATACCGAAACACCATAGTCAACTCCTCTTGGATAGCACATAAGCTAATTGAGAAGTTTAGGGTTCAGCTCAACATGCCGTTGGATGTAATCCAACATGAAGTGAAGGAGAAATGGGGTGTTGATGTCAACCCAAGTATGATGTACAGATCTAGGAGGAAGGCCAAACAAAAATTGTATGGGAATCTTGAGGACCAATATGGGAGGTTGTGGAACTATTGTGAAACCTTGAGGTATACTAACAGTGGAAGCTGCGTTGTGATGAAAGTTGACAGACTAAACCCAAATTTGCCTCCAAAATTTGGAAGACTGTATGTTTCTTTGGCAGCCATGAAGAAAGGCTTTTTAGAGGGTTGCAGGCTGATCATTGGGGTAGATGGGTGCTTCCTAAAAGGACCACTCAAGGGCCAACTCTTTTCTGCAGTTGGAAGGGATAGAAACAACAACATGTACCCAATTGCCTGTGCAGTTGTTGAAGACGAGGTAAAAGATAGCTGGATTTGGTTCCTTGAAACCCTTGAGTCTAATTTTGGTACCCATGCCAAGCATGCTAGGCCTACATTCATTTCATATCGACAGAAGGTAACATTTTTTTTTTTCACATTTTAAATATTCATGCAATTTGTTTGACTAATGTTTTGGTAACATAAAATTATTTTATTTTGCAGGGTCTAATATCAGGTTTTGAGGTTGTTATGCCAATGGTTGATCACAGGATATGTGTTAGGCATTTAAATGCCAACTTTAGAGACATTGAGGGGCATCGAGGGTTGGCACTGAAGGAACAATTGTGGTCTACAACGTCTTCATACACATAATATGAATTCAATGATCATATGGAAGAGTTGAAGAAGATGAATGAAGACAAATATGAATATTTGAGTAAGATTGACCCTAGTACATGGTCTAGGGTATGGTTTAGTGACTACTCAAAGTGCGACCTTCTAGTCAGCAACATCTGTGAGTGTTTCAACTCATACATTCTGAAGGCTCGTGAGAAGCCCATCTTGACCATGTTGGAGATGATAAAGAAGAAGCTGATGAGGAAATATCAAGCTAAGAGGGAAGGGATAGAGAAGTTGACTGGGAAGTTAACCCCCAAAATTGTTGCAAAGTAGGAAGAAATTGCGTTAGAAGCAGTGGATTGCATTGCACAGCATGCTAGTGATTTGATGTTTGAAGTTATTTGTCCGGATAATAAATAGTATGTGGTAGACCTTGGTAGAAGGAAGTGTGGTTGTAGGCTGTGGGAAATTACTGGAATCCCATGTCCCCATGCAGTGGCTGCTTTACTTTATGATTGTGGGGAACTTGAAGATTATATTGATGAGTGCTTTACTATAAAGGTGTACAAGAAGGCATATGCTCCTGTCATATACCCAATGCCTAGTGAGGAACAGTGGATCAAAACAAGTCATGATAAATTGGAGCCTCCAAGAGAAAGAATTGCCCTGGGTAGGCCAAAGAAGCTAAGGAGAATGGCTCCCGATGAGAGCAGAGACCCGAGAAATCCATATCGGATGAGGAAATATGAGCACAGATGAAATGTGGGAAGTGTAATGGCCTTGGACACAATAAAAGGTCATGTCCAACAAATAGAAGTGAAGCATCTAACAGCAAGAAGTCGGGAACACCAATTGTAAGTTTCTTATACATATATATCATGTTTAATAATGATATGTTTTATAATATTTATAGTTCGCGGTTATACATGATACTCAACTAGTTTTTGATGTTGTGTGTGCAGTCACAAAGTATTGGTTCCAAAACACTTAAAGTGACCAAAGGCAAAGGCAAACAAAAAGTTGTGGAGAAGGTAGTTAAAGGACTTCCTATTTACTTTTATACATGGTAATATTGTGATACTAAATATATTTTTGTTCTTATGTGTGTTGTAAAGTGCTAAAATATTCATATTTTTAGCTCTTAACTTACATGTTTTAATCCTTTAGTTTTAGTTAATTCATGCCATTTTAGTTCCTTTTTGTGTTTTCCTTGTTTTTGTAGGCTTTTGGAAGAAAAATGAAGTAAATCTGAAAAATTTGGGCTCAAAGAGAGAAAATGGAAAAAGTTGGATCCCTTAACAGTGCGATCGGTCGTAGGTTCCTTGCGATCGAGGGCAATACCAGAGAAGACAAGCCATGTGTGATCGAGCGCACACGGGTTGCGATCGATCGCACCCATGCGCAGGTGACACATCAAGAGTGCGGCTAGACTGCTAGTATTTCCATATTAGGGTTTTCCAACTCCCACTTGTTATATGAGTAAAACCCTATGAATTTCCTAGGTTTACTAATGTAACAAGGACTTCTAAAGCCCTATAAATAGACCTCTAAACCTAGAGAATAATTAAGCTGAAAAAGACACAACTTTGGGAGAGGAATTGGAGGCTACCTTTCGGTTCTTTCTTTACCTTTTCCTTTTTCTTTTATTATGTGTAACTAATTTATTTAGTAAGGCTAGATTGAAGCCCTAGTTATGTTTAGTTAATATTCAATATTGGTGCAATTGTGATGATCATGTTGTGATATTTAACTTGACTAATGTCTGCTTTCATGAATTCCTCATATGTGTGTGCCTGATCAACATAAGTAACAAAAGTAATCCACACCGGGTTCTTGGGTTAATCAACATGGGGAACGGGGAGTATACACCCATGCCCTATGCCTCATGTGTTTGTCGATTTCCACAAAATATATGCTTTCTTAAAGAACAACTTAGTATACACTCATGCTAAATCCTTTAAAAAAGAAAAGAGCTAAAGTACACACTCATGCCTAACTCGTTGCTTAGGAAAATCTATAGCTTAAAGAGTATACACCCATGCCCTTAGATTGACAAACATTAAATATACATAACATGATCAAAACATTGGCATATTGACATATTATCTAAATATAATTAGTGGTGGATATCAAAGCTCTACCTTTTTATTACCATCAAATCAAAAAAATTCAATCTTTGTTTTGTTTTACTTTTGGAATTAATTTTAAGCAAAATTAGCAATCCTCGTGGGAATGACCCCGTACTTGCACCCTATACTACTATGTTGACCTCGTGCACTTGCAGGTAAAATATACAATTATTTGCCTATGAATTTAGGTAGATATTTGTAACAACAAGTTTTTGGCACCATTGCCGGGGATTGTGGCAAATTTTGTTTAGAATTAATTTCCTTTAGTTGTATTATTTTAATTTTCAATTTCCGATTTTGTTTTTTTTTTCTTTAATTTATTTTTGTTTTAAACCTATTCTACTATGTTGACCTCGTCCACTTGCAGTAAAACATAAAATTATTTGCCTATTAATTTAGGTAGATATTTGTAACAACAAGTTTTTGGCACCATTGTCGGGGATTGTGGCAAATTTTGTTTAGAATTAATTTCCTTTAGTTGTATTATTTTAATTTTCAATTTCCGATTTTGTTTTTTTTCTTTAATTTATTTTTGTTTTAAATTTTTCTGTTTTTCTGTTTTTCTGTAGTTCCTGTTTTGCCTCTGGAGGTGCGCTCGAGCGCCCAACTAGGGCAATCGAGTGCATCAGTGAGATCGAGCGCACATCACGGTGCGATCGATCGCACATCCAAAGAGCGGCACAGTTACTGCACTAATTACAGTTTTGATTTATTTCTTTTATTTTTGTTTTGTTATTTAATTTTCTTTTTGTTTTAATCATGTTGAGAAGCAATATACCTCCGTGCGAAGACCTATGAAAAGTTCATTCAGTCCCCAGATCCTCAACCAGCCATCATGCATTAATTTTCAGCCCATTGTGCAGAGCAGTTACGATTTATCCCCGTTGCTCAATATGAGTCCACACTATAAAGGCACACCTATAGAGAACCCATATTGGCATATTCAAGAATTCTGTGATCTCTGCAGGACTTAGAATGTTCAGGGTTTAACTCCAGAAGAAATCAGGTTAGTCCTCTTCCCTTTTTCTTTAAAAGATAATTCTAAGAGATGGTACAATTCTTTGGCCGCAGGTTCTATTCATACTTGGGATGAGATGGCCACAAAGTTCTTAAAGAAATTTTTCCCAGCCCAAAAGACAAGGCAATTGAGAAGGGAAATTATGACTTTCCAGCGAAGAGATGGAGACCTTTTCTTTGAGGCATGGGAACACTTTAATGAGCTACTTCTCAGATGCCCTCATCACAATATATCTCAAGACGATCAGGTATTGGCATTCCATGAGGGTTTAAATGATCCTAACAAAAGTCTTGTCGATTTAGCTTGTGGTTACATGTTGATGGAGAAAAGCGGTGAGGAAGCCATAGAACTCTTTGAGACCTTACATGAGAACTCTCAACAATTCTCATCTAAAGGGAAACAAGGACTCAAAGGAAAAGACATATATGAAGAGAGCACCAATGGAGGAATTCAGGCTCAAATGGCTGCCATGGAGAAAAAGCTGGACATGTTCATGAAAGCTATGACTAATCATAGCAATGCTCCTGTTCAACAAGTTACACAAGTCAAGGTATGTGCCATATGTTCCCATATTGACCACACCACTAAGACTTGTCCCATGTTTTCAATTGCAGATCAGGAGTCATCTTTCATCAAGTTGTCCTAACATTATCATAAAGAGGAGCCATCTCCCATCTATTGGCCTTCACAACACCAAGAAGAGGAGCCATCTCTGCAGTTCCATGGCCAATCATACTCCTTTGGAATACGCTACCAAGATAGAAGCTCATGAAGAGGAGCCACCTCCCGTCAATTGGCCTCAACAATACCATGAAGAAGAGTGTCAAAGTCAATCAGTGACCACTCCTCATGGAAAATACATGAAGGACAAGTGCACTTATTATCATGAGCAACCAATCACCACACCTTGGAATGAAGAAATTGTTGAGGAAATTTTTTGTGAGCTAAGTCTTTGGAACCCTTTGGGAGAGCGCTTTGATGAATTTGGAGGACACCTAGACCTGGACAAGCTACTTGAGTACACTAAAACTTCTAATGAGCCAAGTCTTGAGGATCCGGTGGGAGAGCATTTTGATCAAATTGGATGTGACCTGGATCTTGACAAATTCCTCAAGCAAGCTAAGATATGTAGTGAGCCAAGTCTAGAGGATCCGTTGGTAGAATACTTTGCTCAATTTGAATTTAATCTGGACCTTGACATGATACATGAGCAAGCTGAGGCCTTATTGGATTCCACTCTTGAGAACAACAAGGTAGAAGAGAGGAAGGAGGAGCAAACTGAGGTTTTAGAGGAACCACATTGGGAAAAGGAAGAGAGCACTAAGACTTCATCAACATCAGCTCCTATTCTCGAATTACCAAGAGTCCAAGACAGAAGTTTGCTGGGGTTATGTGATGAGCAAATTGAGGACATCAAGATAGAAAAGCTCCCTGAGTTTTCTTCTTATTTTATTCCAGTTCATGATTCCCTTCCGGATGAGAAACTGTTTGAGAAGACTCAGAATGGTCTACCCGATCTATAGACAGTTGGAATCACCCTGAAATAGGAAAAATTCATTCTCTTTGGTGCAAGAGAAGAAAAGATTGGTGTTTCAAGTTTAAAAGGGAACAACAGTCTGGCTGAAGACGTTAAACTTAGCGCTCATGGGAGGCACTGTTGTGCAAATTTATTTAACTCGCAAGTGCACGAATCGATTGTAGTTTAATGGATTGCAAGTGCGAGGTCGATCCCACAGAGAATTGTATTTTTTGAAAGAGCAATTTATATCTAAACTAATTAAATCCTAATCTAGTTCCAAAAGGGTTTTTGATTTTTGAGTTTTGAAAATTAAAGGATAAACATAAACTAAATAAAATAAGTAAATCTAAGGATAAAGGTACTAAGGTTTGGGAATTCACACTCACCAAATCATAACAACATACTTTATGTTCATCAATATTAATCCGAAGTTCTCACAAATTAAATCATAGATATGTTTTACTATACTTCAAAGAATTAATCAAAACCATCCCATGTATCCATTCATTGACCAAATCACAAAAGGAATCCAAATTAAATTGAAACACCAGATGTATCCGTAGAACAAATCACAAGGGATATCCAATTTTTATGAGTTAAAAGCCAAGCAATCAATCATATGAAATTATCTCAAATCATCAAATGTATCCTTGAATCACAAGAGATATCCAAGAATCACTCCATACAATTGATTAGAAGTAAAACAATTGAAATATAAAACCCAATAAAATCAGAATAATAAAAACTTACATAAAAGTATTGATATTCTTCATCGGTGAGGCTTCATCCCCAACCTTAGTTGGGAATTTAGCTCCACATAAAAATAAAATCTAAACCTAAACCTAAACCTAAAGAAAAACTAAACAAAAGAATTTTGCTCTCTAGGATTGTGTATCTTTTTTTGAATGCAAAGAAGTCTATTTATAGGCTTAGGGAAGTCCTAGAAGCCCAAGTAAACCTAGATAATTCGGAGGTCTGTCTCCCAGTCAAAATAGAAGTCTGAAATCGGAATAGGATTCGTCCAGATTTGTGTCCTTTAATTGCGGGGCGATTTTGACATAGTAACTGTACGAATTACGAAAATCCTATTTCACAACAAATTGTAGTATTTTGAGCTAGCTTTCCAATTCCGTTTGAATCACTTCAATCCGATATTTGAGCAGAGAGTTATGGTCAAAATACTAAGACGTGTGCAGAATCTGAATTTGAATCCGATCCGAAATCTTATCCAATCTGAACTTTAATCTGATTTAACCTTTCTTGGATTTGGTTAGACTTAACCACATCATCTAGGTCTTCTCAAAGTATGCTTTCTTCCAAACTTCGCATTTTTCCCTTTAAAGCTGTAGTTTTTCTTCAATGACCTACAAAATACTAAAAACACAAAACTAACACAAAATATTAAATAACGACACAGCTAAAGGATTAACTAATGTAAATAAAGGGGTCCAAATATGCAATATTTGGCACTTATCAGGCACCTTATAACGTATCATTTTTATTTCCTTGTTTATTTGTTTTTATTTTAAGTTTTCCGTTGTTATTTTAGTATTTTGTTTTGTAGGGACAAGTGTGCTTCAGTTCAAGTTTGGGGGTGTGCTATAAGCCATGCTATTCCAGACAATTTCATCCATATCCTAGGTAAATTCTTTTCATGTTATAGACACATTGGAGACAATGTGTAGTTTGAATTTGGGGGTATGGGAGACACTTTACACACTCTTTGTCCCAATTTAATTTTATTTTTATTTTTTGTGAAAAGAAAAAAAAAATTGTCCCAGTTTTAGTTTATTTTTGTTGTTTGTGAAAAGAAAAAAAAAATTATATGCATGTTCATGTTTGCCTTAAAATTTTGGTTGATCTTAAGAATTGTGATTTGATTTCATTGGTGAGCTTAAAATTTTGAACACATGATCTGATAATTAAGTTTTTCAGTTTGGTTACTTGCTTAGGACCGTTAAGAATTCACATGTTTGATCTAATCTTACACAAGCACATTAGCACATAATTTGTGGGGTATGACATGAAAGTCTGATATGTGTGTTTTCACGTCTTGGGTGAAACTAGATGACATTGATAAGCTTCTCACTGAGTAACTGGACCTCTTTGATAAGCTTCTCACTGAGTAACTGGACCTCTTGCCTGAAAGCATCGAGTGTTCAAGTCAAAAAGTGAAAAATTTTGATTTGATTGATGGTATGTTTAGTTTGATTTTGTAACCTTTTTGACTCGAGTTAGTAGGTCCTTAGGGGTGTCTCTACACCTAATGCCCTAAAACCATATGGTTTGGGAGTCATTGACTTAACACTCGTTACATGGGTCAATTAGAAAGCTTAAGGGAACCAAACATTGCACAACCTGACTAAAAAAAAAAAGAGAGAAAAAAGAAGAAAAGAAATATGCCATTGTTGTTCGTTCTAATAGGGATTTGAGTGAATTTTGAGATATGGAGACATTGCACATTGGAAATACTTGGAAGCCTTATAGTTTTGTGCTAGTTCGCTTTACACTATTTTCAAACTTGTGATATTTTAGCATGTCCTTTGTAAGTAATTAAACTTTGAGATTCCAATTCATTGTGAAGATGGAGTTCATTTTTTTAAGCTTGCTAATGAATGAAAATCATGATCTTAAAGTGATACCTTAATTTTTGGAATAACATGAACTATGCATGATGTTTGTGGGTAACATTCCTGGAAAACCCTCACGAAACTTCACTCGTCCTCTAGGGAATTCCTAGAGGTTTAAAAGGCTTGTTGCATACGCTAAATGCAATCGTACATCCCACGAAAGATGGATTTATCTTTTTGTTTTCTGTTTTTCCATTTAGTTTTTAGTTTTGTATTGCTAAGGGACTAGCAATATGTAAGTTTGGGGGGGTGTTAAGTGCTAAAATATTCATATTTTTAGCCCATAACTTACATGTTTTAATCCTTTAGTTTTAGTTAATTCATGCCATTTTAGTTCCTTTTTGTGTTTTCCTTGTTTTTGTAGGCTTTTGGAAGAAAATGAAGTAAATATGGAAGATTTGGGCTCAATGAGAGAAATTGGGAAAAGTTGGAGCCCCTGACAGTGCAATCGAGCACAATACCAGAGAAGACAAAGCATGAAGCGGCCATGTGCGATCGAGCGCACACGGGTTGCGATCGATCGCACCCGTGCGCAGGTGACACATCAAGAGTGATGCAAGATTGCTAGTATTTCCATATTAGGGTTTTCCAATTCCCACTTGTAATAGGAGTAAAACCCTACGAATTTCCTAGGTTTACTAGTGTAACAAGGACTTCTAAAGCCCTATAAATAGACCTCTAAACCTTGAGAATAATCAAGCTGAAAAAGACACAACTTTGGGAGAGGAATTGGAGGCTACTTTTCGGTTCTTTCTTTACCTTTTCCTTTTTCTTTTATAATGTGTAACTAATTATTTAGTAGGGCTAGATTGAAGTCCTAGTTATGTTTAGTTAATATTCAATATTGGCGCCCTTGTGATGATCATGTTGTGATATTTAACTTGATTAATGCCTACTTTCATAAATTCCTCATATGTGTGTGCCTGATCAACATATGCATGTGGTATGGACTAGTTAGTTAAACCAATTTGGATGACCGAGTCCTGGTTTTAATAAGAGTAATAAAAGAAATCCACACCAGATTCTTGGGTTAATCAACATGGGGAACTGGGAGTATACACCCATGCCCTAGGTCTCATGTGTTTGTCGATTTCTACAGAATATATGCTTTCTTAAAGAACAACTTAGTATATACCCATGCTAAATCCTTTAAGAAAGAAAAGAATTAGAGTATACACCCATGCCTAACTAGTTGCTTAGGAAAATCTATAGCTTAAAGAGTATACACCCATGCCCTTAGGTTGACAAACATTAGATATACATAACATGATTAAAACATTGGCACATTGACATATTATCTAAATATAATTAGTGGTGGATATCAAAGCTCTACCTTTTTATTATCATCAAATCAAAAAATTCAATTTTGTTTTGTTTTACTTTTGGAATTAATTTTAAGCAAAATTAGCAATCCTCGTGCGAATGACTCCGTACTTACACCTTATACTACTATGTTGACCTCGTGCACTTGCGGGTAAAACATACAATTATTTGCCTATTAATTTAGGTAGATATTTGTAATAACATGTGCAGTCACAAATGGATGGTTCCAATACACCTGAAGTTAGCAAAAACAAACAAAAAGTTATGGAGAAGGTACTTCAATGATCTGGTATTATTGTAGTCCATTGTTTAACATGTTATTGTAGAACAATTGTGCTAAAACTTAAATGCTATTTGCCATCATTCTCAACTAATTTTGTTTTTTAGCAGGATATGTCTTTAATTAGGGCATTATGTGGTGGTGGACTATTAGGTCCTCAATCATCTACTGTTTTTATGGTAATTAAATCTAACCTCATACCTGTTTTCTATTAGGGTTTTTTTTTACCCTCCTAATTATCTTTTATATAACTTTTTTTTTTTTTTTTTAACATATAAAGAAGAAGGGCATATCCAATAGGAAAGCATCTACAAGTGTTAGTGCACATTCCAAGAGAAAGGAAATTGACATCCCACAGCTTGTTGACGAGTGAGAGCACACACCTCCCCCTGGATTCGCTGATGTACGCAGAGAATTACCACCCACTGGGGGTGCTGTCGAAGGAAGAGTATCACCTCCCACTATATCTGCTGATGAAGGAAGAGTATCACCTCCACCTAAATCTGTTATTCATGAACATGGATTTGGTGTAGGCATTGTACTACCTCCAGCATGGGGTGCGTCACTTAGAGCCTTAACAAATGATCTAGTACTTCCTAAGTTGTCCATAGGAGGGCCTGCAACAAGGACTCACCGTTCGGATCGGATAGCTGGTATTTGTCAAAGTGTTCCCAAAAAAAAAAAAAACTGGCCCAATACACATTGACCTAACTGAAGATGATTGTGAAACTAAAACTGCTGTAAGAAGAGGGCCATTGACTAGGGGTGGCCGAAGTTCAAGATCTACAAGAAAAGGTCTATTAACAAGAGGTGGTTCAACTGTATCAACTAGAACTAGGGGTGGTGCAGCCAAGGGTGGGGCAACAAAGGGTGGGGCAGTCAAGGGTAGTGCAGCAAGGGGTGGTGCAGCCAGGGGTGGGGCAGCAAGGCGTAGTGCAGCTAGGGGTGGTGGAACACCATCTATGGCAGGCAGAGGTGGTGTAAATGCTTCTTCATCATCAAACCAAGTGAAAGGCAAACACATTGTTACAACAGTCAAAAAGGGAATAAAAATTATGGAAGCCAAGAGGAAAAGAAAAAATCCAGATTGGAAGCCATAGCCAGAAATGTTTTATACTTGTAAATTATCACAATTTAGTTTTGCTATGTTAGGTGTTATCTACAATGACATGTAAATTTGTTGTTTTGGTATGTTAGTTGCTAAGTTTAGTACAATGACATGTAAATGTGATTTGCTATGTTTTTGTCGTTTGTAATTGATGCCGAACTTTCGATGTTTGTTAGCAACAGCTTTGATATTTTTGGTATTTGTTTTGGTATGAGGATATTTCAATGTAATGTACAACTTTGGTATTTTTGGTTTGTTGTTTTGGTATGAGGATATTTCAATACATTCAATGTAATATACAGCTTTGATATTTTTGGTATGTTGTTTTGGTATGAGGATCTTTCAATGTAATGTATAGCTTTGGTATTTTTGGTATGTTGTTTTGGTATGAGGATATTTCAATACATTCAATGTAATATACAGCTTTGGTATTTTTGGTACGTTGTTTTGGTATGAGGATCTTTCAATGTAATGTACAGCTTTGATATTTTTTGGTATGTTGTTTTGGTATGAGGATATTTCAATGTAATGTACAGCTTTAGTATTTTTGGTATGTTGTTTTGGTATGAGGATCTTTCAATGTAATGTACAGCATTAGTATTTTTGGTATATTCTTTTTATCCACTACATACTCGTTGGAAGGTCTTGAACACAATAAGGTCTTCAACACAATAATGCAAAATAAATCACACTTGGGACTAATGGAGTTAAACTAGGGTTTAACTCCAGTTTAGGGTTTAGGGCCTAAACCCTTAAACTAAACAAATCTCATATGGGACTAATGCCTTTCAACTAAACAAATCTCACATAGAACTAAAGCCGTTAAACTAAACAAATCCCACATAGGACTAATAGAGTTGGCAAATTCATGATCCAACATAGGGACTAATGTCTTTAACAAAATAACCCCACATACGACTACATAGTTCTATCATACTACACATTGGTTAATATATTAACATATCACAAAACCACAACAAAAAACTACAGCACGATCCACTAGCTCCACCATAACGACCAACCTCAGGACAACATCACACGACCTAATTTGCAAACATGGTGACCATTGGGAATCTATCCAAAGAAGAACATGAATAATGCACACATCATTACGATCCATGAACACACAATGATTGTATGCTAATTCTTCTTCATTGCATTCATCTTTATGTCCACAATCTCGATTTGTTTACAATACTGGGATATCTTATTCAGCAATTGTTCCTTCATATGCCAAGCTTCACTCTCAATTTCTACCTTCAGCTGAACAGTTTTTTTTTCTCATTTTCTGCTCTCACTTCCCAACTTCAACTTCAACCAATATTTCATATCATTTCGCTTGAGCCTCCAAATATTCATGCCTTCGATGCAAACGATGTACTACCTTCTTACCAAAGGAGCACATTCTAGGATCAAGCCATTCAAAGAAACCACAATCTTGGTTAATCTATCAAACACACTACAACTAACAATTACCAACATAAATTAATTGAATAAACTAAACAAAAGCAGCAAACAATGACAGTTCATATATTGATTACATAAAATATCAAGTACTTGCCTTCCAGTTTTCGCAACTCACAAACCTCCTTCCAAAGTTTTTCTCAGTGTTAGTAGTTTTGACAATAGTCGGCCGCTCGCAGAAGCAAATGCGCCACATCATAGATGAAGAACTGCTATGAGCTTAACCAAAAAAGCTTGCACCTTCATTTGAGGTATCCATTCTACATGATATAGTAATACATAATTAGTTCGCTTGCACATTTGTTTTATTGTTTTTCACATTTCAAAGGGGTAATAATGCATGCTTGTGACCAAGGTATTCTGAAACCTACGCTATTCTTTTTTGGCAAAATAATTAAAGAAGAAGATGAGTGGAGGAAGCTTATTTCAGGCTAAGCTTCGGGCTTATACTGTTGAGCTTTGTCTGCTCCTCTCCTTCTTTAATTAATTACGTAGCATTTTATTAACTACTACCTCAGACCACAGAAAATAACGACAGCCAACCAAGCTACAAGTGCTTACAACCGTTCACTACATAGTTAATTCATCTATTAATCGTTGTAGCATGAAAAAAGTAATGTTTATTGGAAGCTAAACCATAATAAAGAAGAATAAACAAGAGGCATATAATATTCCCCTAAACAATATTCCTACAAAACCCCCAATTTTAAACAAAACACATCATTTGACACAAAACCCTAAAACAATAGATGATCTCATATTCTGAAATTAGGGCATACCTCATAAGAAATGGCGAAGAAATCTCCACGAGTTCGTTGCTATTGCTAGGCTAGGAGTATGAGAGTTCTGGAATCTCTTCACGTTGTTGTGCTTCAGGTTTGTTCTTATGTGGGTTTGTTGGAGTTAAAAAGATGAGGAGCAACGTGTGGGTGGGGTTCAAAAGGGGGAGGGTAATCACGTAAACCCATTAGGTTAGATTGAGGGCAAAATTATAAGATAATGGGTTAATAAGTCATGTGAGAAGCACGTGGAGTGAGTTCCATCCATTTAGACGAAAAAATTTAACGGAGGGTTTAAATTGAACATTTTTTAAACTTCAAGGAGGTACATTGCCAATTTTTGAACTTTGGGGTTAAAACTGAAAAACTCCTGAAACTTCAGGGGCGTAAGCTACATTTTTTCCATGTTCTTTTGTTCCGCCTCCACAAATGATCTGTGGGCAAGTATCACCTATGCCCCATAAAGTAAACTTTTTTCCCCGTGTTTCAACCATATAGACCTTGTTGAATGCATACAGCAAGGACATGCCTTTCCACCCCTCGTAGGCCATCCAGACAAATCTGCGTATGCGGGAAAGTCATTAATTGTCCGCATCAACTACGCTGGCAGCGCAAAATTCTTCTTCGTGGAGACATCAAATGTGCGTACCCCTATATTCCATAATTCTTGTAATTCCTCAATTAAAGGTTGAAGGTAGACATCTATATCCATTTCAGGCGAACTTGGGCCTGGAATAATCAGGGATAATATGAAAGACGTTTGTTTCATGCACGTCTAAGGAGGCAAGTTGTACGGTACAAGCATCACAAGCCAAGTGCCACGGGATGTGCTCATGTTTCCAAAAGGATTAAACCCATCTGAGGTTATGCCAAGCCTTACGTTCCTACTGTCTGATGAAAATTTTGGATGTAAATTATCAAATGATTTCTATGCTTCACCGTCGACTGGATGCCTCAATATGCCGTCTTGTGTGCAGCCGTCTGCATGCCACCTCATATAGGGCGTGGTATGCTGCGACATAAACAACCTCTGTAGTCGTGGTATGATTGGAAACCACCACAACACCTCCACCGGACGTCTCTTACTCGGCGATATGGGTTGGCCATTCTTGTCTAAATGAATTTCGTCCTTCCACTTAGATTCTCCACATTTAACACACGAATCTAAGTCCTTGTTGCCCTTCTAGAACAATATACAGTCATTACAACATGCCAAAATCTTCTCATACCCGAGTCCCATGTCCCTTAGAAATCTTTTGGCCTCATATGTATTAACTGGTAGACCACCATCATCTGCAAGTTGCAACTAATTGATGAACTCGAGGAAAGATGAGAATATCGTGTTACTAAGTTCACCCACATACTTCAAGTTGTACAGATGTACAGTGGCACTAAGTTTTCTATGTCTGGTCTTCTCGTGACGTGGCTTGTCTGCCTTTTTAAGCAAGTCCTCGTACTTTTGTGTGTCACCTCCGTCAGCTTCATCATGCACAATATGTTCTTCATCACCCTACACCACGACTTAAGGCTCAACGTTGTCTTCCCTGACATCATGCATGCCGAATAAATCACGTAATATGGCGTGGATATTGCCACTCTGATCTGTGCTTGCACCTGCATCTGCAGCCAGATGATTCAACTTAGAGCCTTCAACAGGAGCTCGTACAGGCCTCTCGTCGTGATAAATTCACATTCCTTTCCCCCTATCAAGTGGTCATATACTAAACCCTGTGGGTGTCACATGTTAAGGTGACACGTCTTACATGAACAAACAATTAGCCTATCTGAAGTTGAGTGCCATATTTTTTACAAGTAAAATGGGTGTCAATGAGGTCTCACTTTGTTACCCCCCAACCCCCCCGGCCCTCTCCTTCACAAAAGAATTTTCACCCTCTTTCCTAGCATAAAAATAAGTGAGCTTCTTTTTATTTTTATTTTTTCTTGATTTTAAATGTTTAAGATAGATTTTACTCTATACAAGTTTAAAATTAATCTTCATTTTCTCTAGAGATTTGTTGTATTTTCTGTTATTAATGATGCCACTGTCTTGAAACAAGTGTCTTCCATTGGTTAATATTTTGAATCATGGGAAGGGTATGGTTCAGCTTCTTAGGAAGTTTAGTGAACGAGTTCAAAACTTTCATTCTTTTGTTCCTTTTCAGCATTAATTAAGAGTAAGGGATTGCGAACTGATGGAACAATAGATGAACAATCTTTTTGGATCAATTATGTGTCCTCCATTTCTACTCCATTGGCAATTCCATTTGTGTAGCCCAGGATGGTGGCTATCCATGACCTTAATTCAAAGGTTCGAACTGTGCTTATTAATTATATTGGGTGATGTTCCTAAATTGATTTAATACCAGTGGTAACCTTTTGCAAGCTGACAGGAGGGTGATGAATCTCTTGTTCTTGCTGCGATTCCTCTTTCTAGCGAACACACGAATGATGGGAGAATTTATCTTCTTAAGAATGGTGATGATTGTTTAATATACATTGGAAGCTCAGTGGATTCAAATATCTTGCGGCAGCTATTTGGCATTTTCTCATTTAACGAAATTCCGACACAGGTAATCACTACAAAAATTATGGTCATTAGCGGCGACCCCAAGTTGCCGCTATTTACAAATACCGGCAACACGCGGCCGCTATTTGGTGGTTGGTAGTAAGTGGACGGTAAAGCTAAATACCGGCAACTTTCAAAGTTGCTGCTAATGACAACTCATTAGCGGCAACTTTAAGTCGCCGCTAATACATTTTTTTTTGCCAGGAAAAATGGTTCAAAATGGTTCTACGGTTACCGCTATTATGTATCATTAGCGGCGACCCTTAAGTTGCCGCTACTTGTATGTCATTAGCGATGACCCTTAAGTTGCCGCTATTTGTCTGTCATTAGCGGCAACATAAAGTCGCCGCTAATGATATAAGAAAATTAAAAAAAAAAAAAAATTAAAAGTCAATAGCGGCAACTTGGAGTTGCCGCTATTCTTCTATCATTAGCGGCAACCCATAGTTGCCGCTATTTCTCCAGTATTACCGGCGACTTATAGTTGCCGCTATTTGTCTGTCATTAGCGGCGACATAGAGTTGCCGCTAATGATATAAGAAAATTTTAAAAAAAAAATTGAAAAAAGTCAATAGCGGCAACTTGGAGTTGCCGCTATTCCTCTATCATTAGCGGCAACTTAAAGTTGCCGCTATTTGTCTGTAATTAGCGGCAACTTATAGGTTGCCACTAATGAATTAAAAAACTCAAAACTCAAAAAAAAAAAAAAAAAACATATATATATATATATATATATTGATATGGCACGTGCAATACATCATAGTGTAAACAAAGATAACCAAGATTTGCAGAGCATATAGGACAACAGATATAACTCACTTAAATTCTGGACATCCTACTTCTCGATTACTCAAAAACAACTTACTGAAAATTTCCAAAACCATTTTCAGTTATGAAAAAAGAAAGGAATCTTATTTATAAAAACAAAATAACAAAAAAGCCATATAGGTCAGAAGTGCACCATTCTTCATCAATATTCTCTTTCCCGTATGTGCTTGTAAGTGCAGTAATGCTTCTATGATGCCTGGAAGAGAGAGAGAGAGAGAATTCATATGCAAACACTACACGCTTGAACCAGGAAAGAAAAAACTCCAGAATAACATTATTCAAAAGCAAGAATATAAGAAAAATACATTACTTAAAAAGGGTCATGTTCAAACAGTTATATACCTCCTCATGGAGTAGAAGAGTGCAACTTTCTATTTAATCTTAGTCAATCAGCCATCAAGATTCAGTCAATTTTAAGCAACATAGAAGCATGAAAGGAGGAGGCAATAAAAGTATTTGTAACTACAATACAATCTTATCAGTTTGTAATTTGATGAAAAAAATAATTTTACAAGCCAAGTTTTATCTGTATCTTTAAAAATAATATCCATAACCTACATTACACACACCACCACTTAGAACCAACAATTAAAAGTGAAAAGGAGTAATTTATCATGATTTATTACCTAAATCTTTCTTAGCTTGTTCTGTTTTCCCCTGTTCTTGCAATTTCATATATCGCTCATGAGTTTTCTGTTTCTCTATCTCCTCTCTGCATGATACACAAAAGTTGATAATAAATACAATTGCTTTACATGCAAATCTGTTAAAAGTATAAAGAAGTATGTACTTCAATGAAGATTTGTGTCATAGGACTGAAAAAGAATCAAAGAAAACCACAAAGATATATTTAAAAATAAAAAATAAAAAAATATGGACTCCCACTTCGAAATAGAACATAAATTGTCCTCTTGAAGAACAAAAGTGACCATTAACAAACCTTTCACGCCTTGAAAGTTCAATTGTTTCCCCAACTACATGGGAAGAAAAAACATTACTTCTTTTTTTGGCATAAGTTAATAAATGAAGAATGCATGAGAAAATTTGGTGGAGCTTACATCGATATCTCTGGCTTTCAAGGACTTTGGCTTTACCAAATTAGGATTTTCAATCTGGATAATACCTTGAGTGCCTTTCAGCTTCTGCTAAACATTAGTTGAGAAAAAGACAATGGAATCATGTTGATGAGCAACACCCATAAAACAATCCAAAACATAAGCACAATAAAGCCATCAAAGTAAAAGCTGGTCATTATTACTAACTTCATTATTTCCTTCAGATTCTTCTTCAGATCCTTCTTCCTCAGATACTTCCTCTTCATATTCAGCTTCTTGCTAATTACATCAAATTTATGGAAAAAGTGATGCATAAGAACATAAAACAACTCAATAATAAGAAACAAGAAAGGCAACCTATTCCATAACAGACTCTTGTTGCAGAATCAATGGCACTTTCAATTAATCAATAATCTGCATTGCTACAAAATGTGTGTGAGTGAGTGAGTGTGTGTGTGAGAGAGAGAGAGAGAGACAGAGAGAGAGAGAGACCTTTCTGAAAATGCGAGGACGGGAAGAAGTACCAGCAACTGCAATAATTAAATCCCAAAAAAAAAATATTTGATGTCAGCAAGACTAAACTTTACCCACCATTAAATTATTAGTTATCTCAAATTGAAATTGAAACCAAAAAACAAATGATAACCTACAGAAAATACATCATTAGGTTAGAGTACTACAGAAAATATATATATATTCCTCTTTCTAAGCTTCCACGTGAACATAATAGGAAAGAAATTACACTAATTTGTAATGACCATGGAGCAGGCGTTCACTTCATAACAAGAAGCACTTGCACGGGTACTTTCAAGTTACTTTTTACTCTACCCTAATTCTTCCTCTCCTCTCTGTCAAGAATAGAATAAAAGTGGGACTCTTACTTAAAGTAGTTGAACGTTTAGAACCACATTCTTTCACTTGCTATGATGTCTACCAAACTGTGTTGAGGCCCAAGAGAAGAAAAGGATGGAAAAAACAGTGCCAAATGTCAATATCAACAAAAGCTAGAATCTCCTCAACATATATTTGACAAATCCCACAAGAACAAATTCAGTCCTTCTTTCTTTGCGATTTTTTAAGAATATCTAATAAATCATAATCCTCTTTTATCTCACACTAGAATGCTTTATTGAATATGTTTATCTTATTCAAAGCTTGTGCTCCTATCCCACTTTAGCAAGCATGTTGACAATTATCACCAATCCTTTGTAGCAACATAGAAATTCATACTCTGTGATCAACTCAGAGATCATTTCAAAATTCACAAAACAACACAAACTCTTATTAATTGCACCTAATGCGAGCTATAAATGACTTCTTCCTCCCAAATCCTAGAAATTATGCAACATTGCATTTGGAAAGCAGAGAAAGCTCCTTCTCTAGCCCGTTAAAGAGACATAATAAAGAAAAAGAAAACACAGAGAAAAAAGGAAATTAGAAAAACAAAAGAATTAACAACTGAGTTGAGGAAAAAAAGAAACCCCTATCCTCGAACAAGCCACATATAAAATCTGCAGCAACACCCTTTACAGAGGAAACAGAATATCCTCAAAACCATGAACAAACCACAAAAAACCTGCAACATATCATCAACAAAACAGACTTTCAGACAAGTTCCATAAGGAGCAGAGTACCATATTCTCCTTAGTCCTTGGGAACTTTCCTTTCCCAACAATTCTAGAACGAACTTCCCACAATACTTTCTTCAAAATCTGCTCCTCAGTGTGTGAATGGCCTGCATGCCTAATTTCATTTCTAGTGCACCAAATGTTATAAACTGCAGAACCCAAAGCCAGCCTACAAAGCAAGCCTTTAAGAGTGTTACACCTCCAAGAACTACATCCCAACTGAAGAATATCCTCCCATATAATAGGGGGGTTAGCCACTTTGCATCTAGTCATACAAAACTTCCAAATTCTATAACAAAAGCTGCATTCAAAAAATAAATGGTTTCGGCTCTCCATTTGATTCCTACAAAAACAGCATTGAATATCTCCTCTATAACCCCAACTCAGCAACCTTACTCCTGTAACCAACCTATCCTTCATGGCAAGCCATAAAATGAAAGCTTGCTTAGGCTTTTGTTTAGCCCTCTGTAAGGGTTTGGTCTAATTGTTTTGGGCTGTAAGCTAGAGTTTTTTTCCGCTGTTTTGGTGTTTTTTGGCCTCTATGTAGGCTGTTTTCAGTCTGTTCTCAGGCTTGTATTAGTTGTTGATGTGTTCTTGGTTTGTTTTGTTAATGAAGTTGCTTATTCATCCAAAAACAAAAAAAATAAATAATAACTGAGTTGAAGCAATAGCATCAAATCTCTCCCCCTGTATGATTGCAGTGAAAATCGAAAAACCTTGTACAAAAACAAAAACAAAATATTACCTTAAACTAAGCATAGGAGAACAACAAATCGTTACTCTTCCCCAGGATCCAAGCATAGGAGAAATAGAAAAAAATGATTACAGTAAATGGGAAGTGGGTCTAAAAGTACCTTGAGAGCTCTTCGTTCATGAAAATCCTTTAGGACTGCTTCTATGATTACATCACTTGCTGATCAACTCTCTATGATCAAGTATCGTCTTGAATGCTTTGTTATTTTAGTAACAAAATGATAACAAATGAAAATGAATGAACATATTCCTAACCTGAAACCATAAGTTATGAACTATTCTAGTATTAAATTGAATTTAACTTACCCATTGTTATTTGAGTCATTCATACACATCCATAGGGGTAAATTGTACGGCATTACTACTACTGGCCATATGCTATATGTGGTACTCATATTACCAAATGGGTTGAAACCATCACTTGCCAAACCAAGTCGCACGTTGCGGGAATCACAAGCAAACCATTCATGTTCTTTATCAAACTCTTTCCACGCAAGACCATCGGCTGGGTGTCTTAGAGTGTTGCCGTCATCTTTTCGTTCATCTTTGTGCCACCTCATATGTTTGGCCATATCTTTTGACATAAACAATCATTGCAACCTCGGTTTTATTGGGAAATACCGCAAGACCTTTTGAGAAATTTTCTTGCCACTACCCTTAACACAACTCCATCTTGAAGTGTTGCATGTTGGGCATTTTACTTTATCAGCATGTTCCTTCCAGAAAAGCACACAATCATTCTTGCATGCATGTATCGACTCATAACCAAAACTCAAGTCTCGGCAAAATCGCTTTACTTCTTGGTACGAGCGTGGCAATGTGTCTCCATCAGGAAGGGCCTCCTTTATCAATTTAATTATCATATCGAATGCCTTGTTACTCATGTTGCAAATTGTCTTTATATGAAGCATCTTCAAAATGAAAGCTACTTTTGTAAATTTATTACAGCCTGGATAAAGTCCACCCATGCCATCTTCCCATAATCGACCAAAAGGGGTTCTATATTTGTGACTATTAGTTGTCAAACCTGGAGTAGTAGAGGGTTCACCTATGTTGGCTTCAAAAAATGTCCCCATTTGAACATTGCCTAACAATTCTTTAATCTCATCAACCTCCTTTATCCTCACATTTGTATCAGTGTGTAAGTTGGCAGTCACGTTTATACCACACGGATCTTCTTCATCATGAAATATCCATAGAGTGTATGTGCGATCAATTCCATGTTCATACAAGTGACTCTCCACCAACTCAATATGACGAAAATATCGATTTGCACAATCACGACATGGACACCTCATAATACCATTTACATCCACACATTGACGCGCCATTCTAAGGAATTCTTCAACACCTTTTAGATATCGATCGGAACATCGAGTAGGTTCTTGCATCCAACTCTTATTCATCTCTATTCACTATCACAAGTTACTCCTTACCTACATTTAATCACAGGCGTGTTTAGAGAAGTTTTAATTTTCTGTCACAATTATCAAATTTTCAGATTTATAAGTCACTCACAAAAGCTTTTAAGTACAAGATTCAAGATATATATGCAAAGTAATAATAAGTCTTACTTATTAATACTCATACTAGTACTATGACAAATTTCTTATGAAGTCCTTTAAAAAAAATATAATGTTTTCTATGAAGTGGCCCAAACTAATTTTTTACTTCACAAACAATTCCTTTTGAATATTTTTTTTTTCATGCAAAAAATTCTAGTTCCACCCTTAGTCAAACACTCTCATGTCAATATTTTGGATCTCTTTAATCTTTTCAATCATTTTTTCCATCTTTAGGAGCTAGCTAGGTTTACAATAGTGAGATCCTATTAATTGACTTTCCTTCTCTTTAAGTTCTTCAATCGTTTTTTTATTCCCAAGAGGTTGTTGTACAATAGGGACACCTGATTAATTATTTTAGTTTGTAACTTAATTTTGGTTTAATCCTCAAAGTATCATCTGATTAATCTCTCAACATGTTTATATGGGGATCACTTGAATCATATGGGGATCTCTACCACATTTATATCATGTGTCTCATATGTAGTAAATATAGCTACAAGTAAAGTTTAAAGGTGGTGCATAAAAGGAGTGGTAGGAGGCTACTATTTACATAGCTACCTTATCCTCATTTTGACATATCTACTCTAATGACATATCTGCAACTTTATCCTCATTTTGCATATATAAAAGCTTTTACTTTATGATCAATCATATGTCTAATCATATGAAAGACATGGGTAACATGCGTGAGTAGGGGAGAGGTACATCCAAGCAATGCCAATAATTTAGGTGTAAAAGAAATCTTTTTATCAGTGAAGTTGCTAATCAAGCGCAGAATATAACATACTGCAGAACTTCACAGCTAATAACAATTAAAGCATTCATCAAGTTAACAGCCTTACTTGAGCTTCAAGGATTGTCAATAGAGTCTTCGTTCTTTGCAAAAGCCCAAGTTCTATGTGTTTTCTCTTCACAGAATCGTAGAACTCTTCCACCAAAAAGGCTCGAACACCATCGAACAATTTACAAAACAGTTAGGACAGATGCTCATTCACCCAAGCACACACAAGAGAAAGAGAGATGGATAAACTGTAAATCCTTGTGCCTATGAAAAACAAACCTTTTCCTTACAGCACCACCAGAAAGAACTCCACCATAAGCCCGGTTAGCAGTCGTTCGGTTCCTCGATAACCTAGACCTCTTATACTCAGCTGCTCTCAAATGAGGAATCTGCAAACACAGCAGCAAGCTTTGTAGCATAGTAGAAAGTGTAGTAATAATCCAGGTGGACAAGATATAAATCCCACATTATCTCCATAATTGCATTATAACAATATCAATCAAAACTTGCTATAAATCAAAACTCAAAGTATAGTATCAACATATTCTACAGAACTTGAATTATTCCATTTAGCAACATATGTGATTTAAGATAAATTGATATGTTTGTACAGTAAAAAGATGAGTTATATGCTTTTTTGAACAAGAAAAGAGAGAGGGAGCATAAAATTGTGCATTTCCCTCTGTAAATAATGGAATTTAAAAATTAAATAACCTGCATAAATTGCAAAGCATGAGTAATAGTGAATCAATTATGTGCAAGTAGTACTTCTCCATGTTTTGTACTTAGACAAGCAGATGATGCTATCATGCTACAATGGAGTAAATAGTGAACCAAGTTTTTGTAAACTCAAGTGTCTACGATCTTATATACATTGAAGAACTAATAGGGATGTAACAAGAAACATAAGCATAATTCCAGAAGTTCAAACAATAACTCCTAGCAGATCTACATACCATGCATTGCTTACAAAACCAACAAGTTTCTGAGCAAGACAGAAACTTTAGGGGGAAATTTCAAGTTTCTGAGCAATAAATGGACCAGATCGACATGTACTGCTGCATGCATGGATCCAGCACATAAAACACTCTTGTGAAAAAGACTGATAATTTCTAGCTTTTTATCTTTAGCATCCAAAAAGAAAAAAGGAGAGAATTATAATTCATTGGCCTCTATAAATTCCCAATGTCTACGAGTATGTGCTGTACCCAGCTCTAGCGTGCATGCATGTAATTAGACAACTATCAAGAAACAAGATAATGGCTTTTGGATTAAGAGAAATACTATATTAACAATTCTTTTCCAACTTGTAATTGCTGCTTGAACTTTATCAAGCGATTTGTTTAGAAGACACCGAAGGAGATATCATTTCCTATACACAGAGTTGCAGATCAAACGTCAAAGCATTTAAGTACTTTATGAAGAGTACATGCAAGAAAGCAAGCTATCAAAATTTTTGGCCAGAAAGTTGTGTAAGAATAAAAATCATTCAGTGAAAGGAACAATTCAGATTTTGGAGATAATATGACATGAATAATCATCTAGTTTGGTAAATATCATATCAGTGTATGAGCTAGACTCATGATCAAAATAATTCCATGATTTTGAGAGCCCATATCTATGAATAGGACATGAATTTCACTGGTGAATACCAATAAAGTGTACTTTGACCTATGAACCAAGAATTTCATAAACATCCGGTAAAAGAATAAATACCTGACCTCCCATTTGTAAAGCTAAGATTTGGAGGAGGAACAGGAGCTTTAATATGTTTGTAGTGGCAATAAACTTACCTCTAGAGCACTAATCTTTGCTAGCAACTGACCATATAATATGTTCATAATTTGTTGGATAGGCCTTTTTGTTTCTCATTTATTTCAATTACCAATTGGCATTCATAATTTGATAAACTTTAAGAATGACACAAACTAGCACCACATGGGTCAAGGACTAGGAAAAAGGTTGATAAGCTAGTGCAAATTTTCTTAAACAAGAAATTTGAACGTACAATAGAAAATCTATATGCATATGACCATCTCATGGAAAGTGAATTATGTGCAGAAAGACAACTCATCATCATTTCATAAACCAACCATAGATCAGACATTTGAAACACCCAAGTAAACCCAACAATAATCAAAGTTATGGGTTGCAACAGTAAACAAGATAAATAACCTTGCCACTCAGCAGCTCAAACTAGTTTTTGCATGGAACAGCATAGACAGATTTAAAGTCTTTTCCACAATTCATACTCATTTAATGGACCTCAATAACTGGTGCCAACAAGTCATATGAATATTTACTAAGCTCTTTTCATCCATTCTCAAAAACTACAAACTTGATATTACTTATCAAAAAATAAAAAAACTACAAACTTGATATCGAACTCTTCATTACAGTAATGCAACACATTCTCCATAGAAATGTTTTCTATTTCCTAAGAACATAGAACCTACCTTCAATCCCAAAAACAAGCCTAATAAAAGGCACCAGTACCAGAAGGGCTGGGAGCAACATTGATTAGAAAACTTCACTATGCTCTCACACCAAAATTTGATAGCTTTGATCTAAAGAGTTAACAGTTACAGTCACAGTGCAGCACAATTTTCCACCACTTCTCACTCTTAAAAAGCATAACTTAAAAGTGAAATGAATGTCAGTTGCTGCATGTATGATAATCCAACTTATCCTAGTTCAAAGATAGTTGTCTTAAAAGGAAAGTGAAATGAATGTTGAGTACCAAAACTCCCTAATCCAAATAACAAGCCCCTGCAGGTAACATAAGAGCTATTTTCTAAGTTCCATATGGCATACTGCGCCCAGGGAAAAAAAAAAGAAAAGAAAAGATAAGAACATATTATGCTCGATGCTTGAATAGATGAATAGGTTTATCTTGAGTTCACACACGAATGTCAAGAAAAACTCTCCGGTGTCCAAAATCCAAAATCTTAACCAAAATTAACGTCCAAGACACAAACCTAAGCCTAATCGGCTAGGGGCCACGCCTCATGAAGCATAGTTCACCAGTTCGAATCCCCCTCCCACTTTCTCTCCTCTTGTGCAGACATGTAAAAACAAAAACAAACAAAGACACAGACCACACTGGACCAGATGACATATGTATCTCTCAGCATTTGCGTATGATAGGAATCAAAGGGTCTGAAACCTCATTTTATCAGCACAAGAACACTACAAAGTTCTAATTATCTATAACTGCATCACCCTCTGCAAAGCTCTGTTTCTATATGTAGAACTTGCCCTCAGTTACAATAGAAATTGCCCACAGTTAACACACCAATAGAGCCAAAGAAACATGCAACTTGCTTCATAACATGTGCTCACATAATTAATGGAATTAACCACCAACGCAGCTCTGTTTTTTACACCCGATATCTCATTATGCAACTAGACAAAGTGCACATGCAAGAATATGATATTTCATAATTAGGCATGCTCTTGTAGCTACAGAGCTAGATTAGTGACAGTCAAACCATCCATCCACTGGTCAACTTTTCCTTTGACCCGTTTGACGCATTCTATAATATTTCCAAATCTGCATGTGAGATCAGAATTTATTACTTTTTTGTAGGTAGAAACCATAAATGGTTTCGTGGAATTAATGTCATTGTATGGAGAAAGAACATGGCAGATTGATGATTAAAGAACTTGGGTACCCCAGATGTCTTTACCATATCAGGACCACGAATTCTTTAAAAGAGGACAGTTAAATGGCTGGACCACCTCCTGAATGGCCTTAGATACCCCCCCTTCTTCCCTTCCTCTCTCCTTCAAATGATAATATTCCACTACACAAAATAAAAAAATAAATAAAAATACCCCTCTTTCTGTTTTTGCCTACAACTTTTATTCGCTGAAATAATTTTCAAAAGGGTATTGCCCTTTTTTGCCCATTTAGAAAGGCATAAATAATTTGAGAATTTGTAACCAAGATAAGAAATGTCCACTTAATAGTGTCACATATAAATCTCAAAATTAAACAGAGTGTATGCTTTCACTAAAACCTGCCAGAGCATAACAAAGAGACACAATCAATTATACAAATCCTACAAACAAACAAAAAACTTAAATTCAGGAACAAAAGTTGTGCTTAAATATATTACAATTAGCGTTTAAATATGAACAAAAAAGAGAACAAAAAACAAACAAAAAAAGCACAGAAAAAAACTTATATATGGATTATAATATTATGAAAGTAAAACAAATAAAGGAAAAGACTCTCTCACCTGACAGCTTTCCCTTCCGCTTGAAATGCATCAGGCCTCGAACCCAATTTCATAAACTTCATTTTGCTCACCACAAAATACCTCTCGGAAGTGCCCCAAATCACAGAAAACCAACCTCTCTATTTCCAGTGAAGCTGCCCACACCCAACCCCTAACTATCTCTCTCTCAAATGGCGGATTCTGGGAAAAACCCAGATGAAGCAACCAAAAACCCCCCCAGTCCAGAAATGGCGTTCTTACGCGATTTCCTTTACCTAAGAACTCCACGCTTTCCACTAGGCCGTTTCTCTAGGGTTTGATTTCGCTGTTTCTAGGAGTGAATGAGAGAGAGAGAGAGAGAGAGAGAGATCGTGTGAGAGAGTGATTTTATTTTGAGTTAGTGATTTTGGGACTTTGAGTCAGAAAACAAAACAAAAAAAATGGTATGAAAATTTCAAAAAATTAGCGCCAATTTCAGAGATGGCGCTAATTTTATTTGGCCCAATCAATAGAGTCGACGCTAATTATCTCAAATAGCGGCGATCCAATATGTCGCCGCTATTTGGGGTTTTTTTTTATTATAAAAAAATTATACTTACAATTTTTTAATTTTTATTTATTTATTTATTTATTTTTGTTTTTTTTTTCTCTTGTAATATGTTTTTATTATTATACTATTAACTAAAAATTTTCGTTTAATAAATTTTTATGATAAAAATAATTGAGTTGATATTTATCTTATAATTAATTATAAAATAATACAAAATCCAAATATAATATAAGATCAATATAACTAAGGCACTAAGATAATATAAAAAGCTTACAGTTCAATTGAATGTTCGATCGAACCTAGAATTGTATCCAATTGATCATATCATGATCAATCGAACTAATTCATTAGGATCGATCGGATGTTTGTTTTTTTAATTTTTCTCTTGTAATATGTTTTTATTATTATAATATTAACTAAAAGTTTCTGTTTAATAAATTTTTATGATAAAGATCATTAAGTTGATATTTATCTTATAATTAATTATAAAATAATACAAAATCCAAAGATAATATAAGATCAATATAACTAAGGCACTAAGATAATATAAAAAGCTTACAAACCTTCAATTGTATCCAGTTTGATCTATCAATTGATCATATCACGATCAATCGAACTAACTCACTAGGATCGATCGGATGTTTGATCGAACATTTAATCCTATCACGATCAATCGAACTAATTCATTAGGATCGATCGGATGTTTAATCGATCATTTGATCCTATCACGATCAATCGAACTAATTCACAAGGATTGATTAGATGTTTGACCGATCATTTGATCCTATCACGATCAATCGAACTAATTCCTTAGGATCGATCAGATGTTTGATCGATCGTTTGATCCTATCACGATTAATCGAACTAATTTACCTGGATCGATTGGATGTTTGATCGATCATTTGATCTTTTCACGATCAATCGAATTAATTCAGTATGATCAATCGGATGTTTGATCGATAATTTGATCCTTTCACGATCAATCGAATTAATTCAGTAAGATCGATCGAACATTTGATTCTATCAAGATCAATCGAGCTAATTCATTAGGATTGATCAGATGTTTGACCGAACATTTGATCCTATCATGATTAATCGAACTAATTCACTAGGATCGATCAGATGTTTGATCGAACATTTGATCCTATCACAATTAATCGAACTAATTCATTAGGATTGATCGGATGTTTGATCGATCATTTAAATATATCACTGTAGCACCTCAGATTTTGAAAGTCTTATTTTAGAGATATTAATTTGATGCTATGATTATATTAATATTCATATTTATGATATTGTATGAATGGTAATTGGAGATTGGTAGGTAGAATAGTATAGGGTAGGTAGAATAGTAAATGGTAGGTAAAATAGTAAATGGTAGGTGTAATAGTATTTGGTAGGTGAAATAGTAAATAAAGGGTAGAATTGTAAATGAAAGGCGAAATAGTATTTGTTTTTTTTTCCTATAAATAGAGCTCTTCCCCTTCACAATTTTCACCACTCATATCCTCTCTTCCACATATTCTTCCTTCTTCCGTTTTCTACTTGGTCTTTCTTCTTTCTGAAAGTGTTTACACGAAACAGAGAGAGAAAGGGCGAGACAAAGCGTTGCAAGAAAGAAAGAACACGAGAGAGAACGGATTTGAGAAATTAGTTTGAAAGATATACTAGTAGTGTTAGTCAAATTGGAGCAACTAGATCATTCAGACCACTTTTTAGCTTCAGTCTAGAGGTAAGTAAATTCACTACCCCTTCTAAAATTACTTCATGTCATGCTATTTATTCATTCTTTAGTAAATTGTAAATGATTATTTTATTTACGTATTATGAAGTTATGTTGCATGCATGAAGGATTTCTAAAAGAATTATCTAGAAAGTTTATATTTATTTAAACGCTTTCTAAGCACAACAAGTTTATATTTGAAAAGGTTTCCAATTTGAGAAAAGAAAGTTGAGAAATGATGATGATTATAAGAAAGAAAAATGATGATAAACCCTCCTACATGTTGCCCTAAGATGCATCAAAAGAAGTACAAAGAAAAGTACAAGAGATGAGATAAATGTTTATGAAATGAGGGCACATGTATGGAGGAGAGTATTTTTGGCCCCAAGATAAGTAAAGATGAGAGGAGTTCGGTACCGATACTCGGATGGAGGCGAAACCACTAACGGAGGCTATGCTAGAAAGTGGTATTCCATCAACATGACCGTTGAGTGCACCAAGAAAAGAGTTAATTAATGGTCGGGCATGGCTGATGCCACAGTTCAGTGCCATGGTCGCAAGGACCCGCAACCCTCATACACAGGGGTAATAGTGTACATGAGCCCTAATATGAGAAAATGATAATATAATTTCAACGATGATATACTATGATGATTTTCAATGATGATATACTATGATGATTTTTCAATGATGATATACTATGATGATTTTTCAACGATGATATACTATGATGATTTACAATGAAGATTTATAGCGATGCATTATGATGATGATTCATAAAGATGATTTATGACGATGATCTAATAATAGATGTAATAGTACGTACATGCTACGGAAGATGCAACCGTACATACATGTATTACTATTATGGCTGGATGTATATTTATTTGTAAAAACAATTATCAAAACTGAGAACAAGGAGCAAAACTATTTATGGTTGTGGATTTTACTTGCTGGGCCCCCTTTGGGTTCATTCAGTTTTATTTCTTGTTTTCAGGTAGAAAGGATGCTGGAATAGAAGGCCGGAATGGGGGTGGGAATAATTATTAACTTTCAAAGTCTTTTCATATCAATTATTGTAATAATATGATATTCCGCAACTAAAGTTTAATGTTTTCTAATTTCGCTTGTAATAAAATCTCTTGAATAATGTTTTATACATTTATCGTATCCTTTAAAATCAAGTACTCTGATAGACCTTATAGATCTTTGCAAGAACTTTTGTTGTAAAAGGAGAAAAGTGGCAAACTCAACCTTAACGGGCTGGGGATGTTACAATCACGATCAATCGAACTAAAGCAATTAGATCGATCGGATGTTTGATCGAATATTTGATCCTATCACGATCAATCGAACTAATTCATTAGGATCGATCGAATGTTTGATCGATCATTTAAACATATCACGATCAATCGAACTAATTCATTTAGATCGATCGGATGTTTGATCGATCATTTAAACATATCATGATCAATCGAACTAATTCATTTAGATCGATCGAATGTTTGATCGAACATTTGATCCTATCACGATCAATCGAACTAATTCATTAGGATCAATCAGATGTTCGATCAATCATTTGTTCTTATCATGATCAATCGAACTAATTCATTAGGATCAATCGGATGTTTGATCAATCATTTGTTCTTATCACGATCAATCGAACTAATTCATTAAGATCAATGTTTGATCATATCACGATCAATCGAACTAATTCACCTGGATCGATCGATCATTTGATCCTATCACGATCAATCGAATTAATTCACCAAGATCGGTCGATTGTTCGATCAAACATTTAAATAAAAATAAGAAATAGAAAACTTCAATAATAATTAATAGGAGAATTTGTTCTCTTTAAAAGAAAAAAATAAATATTGATTTTTTATAAAAAATAAGAATAGAAAATAGAAAAAATTCGCCAATAATTAATATAAAAGAAATAATGACATATTATTGGAGGTGAATTTTTGGTAAATAATCTTTTCTATTATATATGTAGGGTCAATAGCATCGCCCCAATATTTATAATTTTTTTTTTTTTTTTTCAGTGGTAAATAGCGGCAACTACTAAGGTTGCCGCTATTGAGGGATCAATAGTGGCAACTTTATAAAGTTGCCGTAACTTTAAAGTTGCCACTATTGACTAATAAGTCTTATTTTTTATTTTGTTTTTTCGTTAGGACTATTAGCAGCAACTTTTAAAGTTGCCGCTATTAGGCCCTTAATAGCGGCAACTTTGAGAGTTGCCACTATTAGGCACTTAATAGCGGCAACTTTATGTCGCCGCTAATAGGCCTAGTATTTTTTTATTTGTTTTTTGTCAGAATGATTAGGGCAATTATTGATCCCCCAATAGCGGCAACTTTTTAAAGTTGTCGCTATTGACTAATAAGTCTTATTTTTTAATTTGTTTTTTCGTTAGGACTATTAAAAGTTGCCGCTATTAGGCCCTTAATAGCAGCAACTTTGAGAGTTGCCGCTATTAGGCACTTAATAGCGGCAACTTTATGTCGCCGCTCATAGGCCTAGTATTTTTTTATTTGTTTTTTGTCAGGACGATTAGCGGCAACTACCAAAGTTGCCGCTATTGATCCCCCAATAGCGGCAACTTTTTAAAGTTGCCGCTATTGACTAATAAGTCTTATTTTTTAATTTGTTTTTTCGTTAGAACTATTAGCGGCAACTTTATTAGGCCCTTAATAGCGGCCACTTTGAAAGTTGCCGCTATTAGGCCCTTAATAGCGGCCACTTTGAAAGTTGCCGCTATTAGGCACTTAATAGCGGCAACTTTATGTTGCCGCTAATAGGCCTATTTTTTTTTTCCCTTTTTTGTAAAGACCATTAGCGGCAACTGGTAAAGTTGCCGCTATTGATCCCCCAATAGCGGCAACTTTTTAAAGTTGCCGCTATTGACTAATAAGTCTTATTTTTTAATTTGTTTTTTCGTTAGGACTATTAGCGGCAACTTTTAAAGTTGCCGCTATTAGGCCCTTAATAGTGGCCACTTTGAAAGTTGCTGCTATTAGGCACTTAATAGCGGCAACTTTATGTTGCCGCTAATAGACTTTTTTTTTTTTTTCCTTTTTTTGTAAAGACCATTATCAGTTGCCGCTATTGACCCCTTAATAGCGGCAACTTTATGTCGCCGCTAATAGTCCTATTATTTTTTTATTTGTTTTTTGTCAGGATGATTAGCGGCAACTGCCAAAGTTGCCGCTATTGATCCCCCAATAGCAGCAACTTTTTAAAGTTGTCGTTGTTGCGCTCATAATAGCGGCAATAGATTGTTGCCACTGATTGTGTTTAAATAGCGGCAACGCGAGTCGCCTCTATTGAGTGCCTAACAGTGGCAACTTTGTAATGTCGCCGCTGATGGGTAGTAAATAGCGGCAATAATGGTCGCCGCTATTAGTGTTGCTGCTAAATATCAACTATTTTGGTATTTAGCGTCCGCTATTAGCAGCGACTTTATTGTCGCCGCTAATGGCCTCTCATTAGCGGTGACTTTTAAAAGTTGCCGCTAATGACCCCTCATTAGCGGCGACTTTCATTAGCGGCAACTTTTGGGTCGCCGCTAATAATTTGGTTGCTAATGACCAAATTTCTTGTAGTGAATTATAATTTTTTTTTTTTTTTTTAAGGTGATTATGTCTGCTGGATATTATTCCATTCTATTGGTACGAATGTCAATTTGAGATCTGGACCTGAGGGATTTTGCACCTGACTTGATTTTGGCAACATATTTGGGTTTAATGTCCTATACAGAGGCCTTTTAAGCGAACTAGCTGCCAAAGTCTTGGAGAGTGAAAGAATTTGTTTAATTTTCCAATTTTTTCTTTGAAGTTTCTTTTGAAAGATAAATCCCCAATCTAAAGGAGAAAGTTAGATTACCCAGAGCATCTAAATGGGAGAAAATTTATTTATGGTATGAATTATCGTCTATAGTTTTAGTGATTTCTTTGTTCGTTTTGCCCTTCTTAGTTAAGTGGCTCATTTTGTATACTTTCAATGTACTTGGGGGCGTCTAACACTTTTTATGAAACTGTTTCATTACTTATCAAAAATAAATAAATTGTCTATAGCCGCATCTAATGTAGAAAAGGTGCCTTATAAATCATTGTTTATCCTTTCGTTCAATTAAAATTATCATGGTTTGTAGGGAATTTGGGTTACATGATTTTTATATAAAAAGAAATGGAGACTGGCTTGTAAGCAATGTGTGTACTGGAGAAATTCCTTTGCTGGGATGTGTTTCCGGCATGCAACTAGATACTGTATCTAATAATTTTTGTTGATCAGTTTGTGCTGCAGCAATATGAGAATCCATTATCAAAGAAGTTAAATGATTTGGTAAATGAGATACGGCACCAAAGATGTTCCTACCTCCGGTATGACCAATGCTGCTGTTAGTTTTTCTTGTTCTTAGGACAAGTTGTAGCATGCTTGAAATTATTATTGGATATTTTTCTTATTCCAATCTATAATGCCTCACTTTAGTGAAAATGGTAATAATCTTTTCAATTTTTTGCAGCTTGAAATTGTGCAAGAAAGGAGATCCATCAGGTCAGTACATTAGAATACCTTAAAAGCAAACAAGGGATCTAAGTATTTGTGCTACTAGACAACTTCATATGAAAAATGGACAAAAAACCATCTGATTTTTCCTACACATCTCAATTTTTTTTTTTTTTTTCCCCTTTAGTAATTTTCACCTACCATAGCCTATGTGTCCTATAATTTCTTTCATCCGGAATCAAACTTATGGAGTTTGGAGACGCAGATTAAGTTGATACTTTAATTTCCTTTGAGATTAAAAAGAAGATTAATGCGGGTTTAGTCCATGAAATGTGAGTCTCATTATTTACACTTCAGATGTTATCATCTACATACTCATCATAGCCGTTAAAGAATTTATCCCCCCTTTCCTTTCTCATGACACTTTGTTAGTGAAATCCTTAATTCGTTAGAGCTTCACTAGATCACTTTGTTAGAGAAATCCTTAATGCTAGCTTCAGCTTGACTATAGAGTTCACTTAAATCAAAATGTAATATTCCTTGTTTCCTTGGATTAAGTAGTGTCCAATATCACATTTACAGAAAGAAAAAATAAATTCACATTTTGATTTTGGCATTCGATCTCAACTCTAGAGCTGGATTATCATATTGTCATTTTTGCTTTTGTGATGATGACTTCTATGTTTGGTTTATGAAGCTGTGTATAATAAGTACTGTTAAAAAGATCAATTGAAGGAGCAATATTTTTTTAGAAGTTGAAATACATATGTCACCATCAATCACTTGCTCTTCATTGAATATGTATTGTTCTCCATCATAGGCTAGGGTGTAAGACACCAAGAGGTAAAGGATGTCAATAAGCAATCACTTGCCAGTTGCCTTGAGACCAAATGGCATCTCCTCCCCCCATAACAAGGCGTGAAGGGTTGAGGTCACGTTGGTTCTATTCCTAGAGGGTGTGAAGTGTATTTGCCCAGTTGAATAGGGAAGAGGGGCAAGAAAGAACAAAATGAAGACGAGGGAAATGATGTCCCTCAATTGTTTTGTTGATTTCTAACAGATGTTTGAGATGGGAATTTATAACTTTAAGAAACTACATATAAAACTGTTTTCTGTTGATTTCATCCAAATGTCGACTTATCTGTTCTGTAGGCATGTTGTTCTTCTTATATATGATAGAAGACAAGGGTTCAAGTGGCCTCTCCTATGTTGAGTTTCTAGTACACGTGCATCGGTAAATTCAAGCTAAAATGTCGTCATAGTCATAATCATTCCTAGCAACTTTCTGTTCACCCTCCTCAAGCACACGTAAGACTCAATGAAAAGTCAGATCCTTGTTACACACACTCTTCGATTGGCCTGTCAACCATGCTCTGTTAAGTTTTGCTATTAGGGGGGGTCTTAAAGTGTAGTTGCATAGAGTTTTGATTGTTTACAACTTTTTTCCAGCCTTTTTTTCTTTATATTTTATATACTATAAGATCCTCCCATAAAAGTGGGAGATGTATAAATAAAAGTGGGGATAAGTTATGTTGTAATTTGATCAACGGTTGATTCAAAGGTTTGTCGTGTGTGTGTGTTTGTGTTCTTAACTTTTATTGCTGCCTTCCCTTTTTCTTTTTTTTTTTCTTGGGGTCCCATTCAAAACCAGTTGATTGATAAATAAATCAATAACTTGTAATTTGATGATGGGACTCTCGCTCACAGTGACTACTTCCAACCTCATTCTTCTACTTACTAAACATTTCTTTGACACCACAAAGTATTGGATTCTTGTGAATCTTAAAAGATGGTTGATCACACTTAAGCGGAGGGAATTCAAGTACTTAAAGGAATGTGGACTCTCTCTCCATGCCTTTTGCTGGGAATGTGAATTCCCTTTCTATAAGTGAGAATTTGCATTCCCTTGGCCTTGTGCTTTTTTTTTTAAATGACAAGAATGCCCACATCATATCTGTTTTTATTAATAATGCGCTAAATTCTTTTGATGCTACTTGCTAGTTTTCTTTTTACTTTTTTGGAAAAGTTTATATACCTCATCAAGCTACCACCCAATTATCAATGTTTTTCCAAACTATTAATTTTCCCAATGACCCCCCAAACAACTAAACGATTGTTAATATCTCTCCAAGTCCACTAAAAGACAAAATGACTATAAAAAATGGTTCATAAGATAAAAATACCCTTATAAATTAGAAAATGATAAAATTCAAAAACTAAAAATTAGAAAAATTAATTAAAAAAAAAAAATAGGGGTAGCTTGGCCACCCTTTTAGCTAAAGGGGTTGGCTGAGCCACCATCCCTTGGATGGTGTACTGAGCGACAGTGAGGAATATTGGAGGAGTGTCCTTCGAAGTAATACCTATTATGATATTTGCAGAACTTTGAGGTACCAAAAAAAGAAGGTTAAATACTCTTTTGCCCCCTAGGGTTTAAACACTTTTTTTTTTTTTCTTAGGGTTTCATTTTTATCACAGGAGGTACCTGTGACTTTCATAAAGATTGGGATGGTATATTCGTTAAAATTTCATTCAAAAATTAACGGAATGTCACGTCAGCACCAATCAAAAATCGTCACGTGACAATTAATTTTTTTTTTTAAATTATATTTTTTCAAAAAAAAAAGGAAAAAAATTACAACCACCCCTATGGCCATCGATGGCTGGCCAGCTCCATTTGGTCGGTTTGGGAGTGGCTCGCCACCCCCAAATTGGCCAGATGGGGGTGGCTGAGCCACCCCCATGGCCAAAGGGGGTGGCCGAAACCACCTCCAAACCCACTGAAGGTGGTCAAAACCACCCCTTGGGCTCCTTGGGGGTGGCCCGGCCACCTCCATCCGATTGTGGGGGTGGGGAGCCACCCCCAAACCGGCCAAAGGGGGTGGCTAGCCACTCCACAACTGGCCTTAGCCACCCCCACTTTTTATTTTTTATTTTTTATTTTTTTATTTTTGAAAAGTATGATTTTTTAATCTTTTTAATTTTTTTTTAAATTAATTATATGGCACATGGCGATTTTTGATTAGTTCTGACATGACGTTCTGTTAAGTTTTAGATGGAATTTTAATAGAGGTACCATCTTCGTCTTTTTGAAGACCACATGTACCTCATGTGATAAAAATGAAACCCTAAGGAAAAAAAGATAAAATGTTTAAACCTTAAAGGTAAAAGAGTATTTAACCAAAAAAAAAAAAAAAACAAATTAGCGTGCCAAATTGTGATTGGCTGTGGGGGATTTTACGTTGCACTCATGATATTCAGTGTTGAATAGTAATGGTTTGTGTGTGTGCGCACGCGCGCGAGTAGGGATATGCTTAGGGTTACGATCCCTGGGTTGAAGAGGACTAGATTGGAGCCTTGCTCGGCAAGGAATTATGTAGGAACCACAGTTTGTAGGCAATCCTTTTTTTGATGACTTTTTAATTATTTGTTTGGATGAATGGTTTTTAGTTAATCCTACGAACATAAAAGAAAAAACTTTTTAGATTTTCCAGTTGGTTGAATTAGTGGTGGAAGCTATGGTGGTTTGCTTGGTTGTTGTTGTTGTTGTTTTTTTTTTTTTTTTTTTTTTTTTTTTTTTTTGGAATGAACCTGGTTGTTCTTACCACCCCTAGACTTTTCTTTAAGTTTAGTTTTTCTTTATAATTTTTATTTTATTTTATTTAGGGTATTTTTGTCATTTAGGGGACATTGACAACTTTTTGATAAAATATGGACATTGTGAATTGGGTGATAATTTGAGGAGAATATTGTTATGTTTATATAAGGAAAGTTGGACTATGTGATAATTTTGTTATGGCTATTTTCTTAATGCTACTTTTTAGGTTTGATTATAGGGAGATGGTAAGTATTCTTCTAGTGTTCTCTTGGTGTCCTCGCAATTGTGATGTGGCTTTTAAGACCATTTGTAAAAATTTTATACAAAAGCTTATTACCAAAAAAATAGAAATGAACATAAAATCTGGATATTAAAGTGAGGAATTAATTTATTTCACAAAAAAAAGGGGGGGAAATGAACATGTTTTATTTGGTTATAAATGAAAAATAAAGAAATTAAATCAAATAGTATAGTCAATTTATATAACAAGATTTAATCCAATTTAATACTAGATTCATATAAGGCATCATATTAAGAGGCAACCAAACAAGAAATAGTAGGGGTGCTAAAATTTTTAGTAAGATGATTTCATTGGTAATTATAGTATTTTTCTTTATTAATAATTTTAATAGTCTTAGTGTCTCCTTATTTTTTCATCTTATGTGCGGAAGGGCTCAGTATACTGTTGCGAAGAGCGGAACAAGAAGGGAGAATAACAGGCTTGCCTATTGCCAGGGGAGGTACAAAAATTAATCATTTGTTCTTTGCGGATGACAGTTTGTTGTTTTGCAGAGCTAGTATCCTGGAGTGGGCCAAAATTCAAGAGGCATTGAAAATTTATGAGAAAGCTTCCGGACAAAAACTTTACCGGGAGAAGATGTCCATCTTCTTTAGCAAAAACACGAAGAGAGAAGCAAAGGAGCTCATCTTGTCGGCAGCGGGGGTTACTTCTACCACAAGGTATGAAAAATATCTAGGCCTACCTGCACTTATTGGGAGGGCAAAAGTGAGTTCTTTCTTGTCGTTAAAAGGTAGAATTTGGGATCGAATGAATGGCTAGAAAGAAAAATTCCTTTCGCAAGCAGGTAAGGAAGTTCTTCTGAAGGCGGTGGTACAGGCGATTCTAACTTATACAATGAGTGTGTTTCAGCTGCCTAAAACCCTTTGTAAAGAGATTAGCTCCATGATGGCCAAGTTCTGGTGGGGCATAAGGGCAACGATGCTCGAATTGCTTGGATGAGTTAAAGTAAAATGGGGAGGGCCAAGGAGAGAGGGGGATTGGGATATCGGGACCTTGAAATGCTTAATCTTGCTCTCCTTGTGAAACAATGATGGAGATTGCTACAAAGATTGGACACATTGGTGGCAACAATTTTATGGGAAAAATATTACCCGAATGGATCATTTTTGAACTCCAATTTAGGCCAAAAGCTGTCGTATGTTTGGCGTAGCATTTGGAATGCAAAACCTCTTCTCAAAGAAGGGCTGGTATGGCGAGTAAGGGATGGTACATCCATAGGATTTGGAAAGACCAATGGATTCCAAATCCAGGGTCACATCTCATGCAATCCCTTGTGAGAATTCTGTCGATGGAAGCAAAAGTGTCCGAGCTGCTTGACAAGGAAACAAATTGGTGGAACACGATATTGGTACGTGATGTTTTTGGCGAAGAGGAAGCAAGACAGATTTGTGGTATAGCTGTATGTCCTCGAAGTCGAAAAGATCAGCTTGTCTGGGCGGCCACAAAGCATGGGGAATACACTGTACGGAGTGCATACCACTTGGGAAAGGAGAACAGCCTTAGTCAGGAGGGCAACTGCTCAAATTCTCTCCAACTAGCTGCAATATGGAAAAGAATATGGAAGATCAAAGGTGCTCGAGTGGTTAAAACTTTCCTTTGGCAAGCTTGTAACAATATCCTGCCCACTAAGGAGCTGTTGTTCAAGCGGCATATTTCCCCTGATCCTTTATGTTCGATTTGTGGCTGGGAAGTCGAAACCACAGGGCATATCCTATGGAGTTGTTTGTCAGCCAAAGATGTGTGGATGGAGTGTGATCCCAGGATTCATAAATGTACGAGTGATGAAATTGATTTCATCTATATTATGGAAACACTGCTGGATAGATTGAACGAGGACCAGTTGCAGCTTGTGGCCACTGTGGCGCGACAACTCTGGTTTAGAAGGAATTCATTAGTGCATGGGGGTGATCTGGTCGGTCCATCGGTTGTGATTCGCCATGCCAATGAGCAGATTGCGGCGTTTAATAAGGCTACGCAGAGAAGCATCAACACGGAAGTGGCTTATCCTTCCAACCTCACAGTCAATTGGGTGCCACCACCAATGGGACACGTCAAGATCAATTGGGACGCCTCAATATATGAACACCACAATCAGATGGGTGCTAGAGTAATTGTGCGTGACCATACAGGAAAGGTTCTGGCTATGTTGTGCGCTACTAAGGACTCCATCAATAATCCTACTACGGCAGAGGCTGTAAGTGCATGGACAACAGTGAACTTAGCTCGGCGTATGGAACTTCAAAATGTTGTTTTTAAGGGGGATGCGCTGGAAATAGTCAAAGCACTGAACAAAGAAGGGAATTGTTGGACAACCTATTGGCAAATTGTGGATGATGCAAAAAATGAAATCGAGAAGCACCAGGGCTGGGTAGTTCAATATGTTAGTAGATTAGCTAGTGGAGCTGCACACCATTTAGCAAAAATCGTGTTTATGTATGGGGAGGGTCACGAATGGAGGGAGGACTTCCCGTTTTACGGGGAAGAGCTTGTATTGATGAGGCTTGATTTCTTTGCTTTTAATGAGAACCAATTCAAAAAAAAAAAAAAATTTAATAGTCTTAGTAAAAAATTTAGTAATATTCCTTGCCCTAAACTAATCGTCTCGCATTTAGTTCTGGATAGAAAAAAATCAAGAAAAACAAAAGCGAAAGACCGAAATGCCTTTATTTTAGTTTGTCTTTCTCTATAGGAACCATGTTTTATAAAGTAGATATCACTAGTTCGAATTTTCCTCCCCTCTTGTGCGGACACAAAAATAAAAAAAAAATTATATATATATATATATATATATATATATATATATAAAATAAAAAGAAGCATTGATTTGGGGTGGAGAGCCATAACAAAGGAAATGGATCCTCAGCATTTCACTTGGGAAGCATATTTGAGAGGGTCCATTTAGGGTATTTAGAGGGGAAAGGCAAAGAAGAAGAAGAAGGCCGAAGGGGTTCGCTTGTTAGGGGTTTAGGTCAAGGTCCGGTGAGTGCCTCCAATGGCGGAGCAAGAAGCGGCAAAAGATTTAGGAGATGAGCGGGCTGTGAAAGAAGCGGAGACCGATATTGACGATGGTGAGAAGAATGAGAAGAAGAGCATGACACCGTGGGAGCAGCACGCAGGCGTGATCAGCATCCCCCGCTTCGACTACAACGCTCCCTCTTCGCTTCTCCGCCACTCCCATTCCGGCTTCCTCATCACCTGCACCATCAGTTACTTTCTTTGCATCTTTTTTACTCTCTCTCTCTCTCTCTCTCTCTCTCTCTCGTCTTGAAATTTAAGATTCTCAATCCAGATCATATCCCAGCTTTCATTGTTTTAGCATTTAGTGTAATTTCATGAAATAGATACGTATGGTTAGGGTATATGCAGTGGAAAAGATATAAATCCTTGTTATTTATAATGTGTTGAAGGTTTCAATGGTATGGAAAAAGCCTTGAACGCCTAGAGGCTTTAGAGTGTTGAACTACAAGTAATGGAAAACAAGTTTCTTTTCCTGTGATGTTGTTTTCATATATCAACTCACCACGACTTGGTGTATGCTTCACATAGCTGCCTGCTTTGGATGACATAGCTGATGAGGCAGGTGAATGTATGCTATGCTTTTTTGAGATACTAGCAAGCCATGAAATTATGTGTATTTTTTTCTTGTATGGATGCTGATATGGGGATGCAAACTTTGAAGAATGATTTGAAATTGAGATTGCAATAGTTCCGCTCTTAATATTTGAGAGTGCGGATCTAATTGAAACAGATCTTTATAAAATATGAAAAGTTTAATCTTCTCTGAAGTGTATACATGTGTTTCTGAGTAGGAAATGGGGTTCAATTTTTTTTTTTTTTCTTTTGTTGTCAGAGAGGGAGAAAAGTGCCACTAAAGAAGCAATGTCAATCCTTGAAAAGGTTTCCTTTTGACACTTTACCTGTTTTACTTTTTATCATTTCATCTCTCTCTCTCTCCCGGTGTGTGCATGCAGGTGCATTCAACTATATATTGCATGCAAAGCAACCATTTCCATTATAATGTAAATCTACCATTTTTATTGCTAATTCTCTTGTTTGGATACAAAAATTTCTTAAAAAATGTCTGCCATGAGAAAAATTGTCTTTGTTGTGATCATGTATTTACATTTGTTAGCTGAAAGTATGTGTCTTTTAATAGAGCTAGGTTTAATGGATTTCATTACTACAATTGCTTGTGGCATAGTGATGTTTCATCACTAGGGAGGACCATGGTTATTTTTTGATTATTGGATTGAGAGAAGTTTCTGAGTTTGGGGAGGGGTGCCACCTACTCTATAGCCAATTCTTGCTTTCATCTCCTCCCCCACCTCCCCTTCTCCCTCCTTTCAGTTAAAAAATTAAACGAAAAAAAAAGAGCTGCTATTGCAGCCGTGTTCTTATCTTTTCCTTTTTAATTTTACTAGTGTGTCTGCATGTGCACACATTTACTTGTGCGTGTGTGTCCGCGCAAGCCTGCATGTACGTTTGAAGTGGCATATGAGTTAAATTTTTGAGTTATGGAATTTTGCCACAATTTGGTCTATTTTCTTTCATGTTGATGCTGACTTTTGGGTTATTTTGAATTTTTGGCAGTATGTATCGTCCTTTAATAGTGGGAGCTCTGAAATTGTGGAGAACTCGGATGATAATACCATTACCAAGAGAAGGAAAATATGCACGGAGGACCTAGATAGTGAAAGTATCAATTGTGTTCAAAACGAGAAGGCTTTCAATAACCTTGGGAAAACTAGTAGTAAGTCTCTAACTAATATGACTTTATTATTTCTTTTGTGGTTTCACTTAGTTCCTTGGTAAGTGTTGGGATGTATATGTATCAAGATACAGGTGTCTTGTACTTTATGATGACAGGTAAACATTCAAAAGGTATTTGTTTGTCTCCTGCAGGAGTGGATACAAATCTTAACAGAGATCCTGTTCTTTCACTGGTTAAGCTGACAAGGAGTGGTTTGCTTCTATTTACCTTCCCTAGAGACACTCCAGCTGACACTGTTGGTATTGTGTCGAATATCATGGAGTCTCTGGAATCTGGGATTTCAAAATCACCACTGTAAGTTGCTCATTTGCCCCATTCTCATGTGTTCGGGTTGGAAACATTTAATAGTTGCTATTAGTATTTGTTATATATCTTTATCTTTTCCTGTTTAGTAGCACAATCTAAAAAGCTTTCCTATAAATGGATATCTGTCAGAGAAATTGCTAAAAGTTTCTGGAAAATACATTGCTTATTTATTTTTTGAATTTTTCTTATTATTCTTTATTTACAACAAAAGAAGACTTGTACACATCTACATCACGAGTTACTTCTTTTTCCTATATCTTTTTTAAATGGTTACATTAAGAAAAACGGATGATAGAAAACTGATGGGATCTCATGCAAGTTAGAATAATAATAATAAAAAAAGATAATTGAAGACTACATAAACATTTGATTCAAAGAATTTAAGCAAAGTTTGTGGACAGCTTAATCAATGACCCATTATATAAGAATAGCTCTCACAAAACACCGTACTTGTGACTCCCCTTGCTCAAAATTCACTTTACAGGAATCAATCTGGGACAAGAGGTTCAATTGTACTCCAATACGTTAGCCCGAATAAATTTCCTTTTCTTCCTCCTCCTGTAATTAGAAAGAGAATAACAGCTAACTGGATAAAAATTGTATTTTCTGCATGCACGGATGCCAGAGATCGTTATTCAAAGTTTTCAATTAATGATCAAACATTTGGGAAAAAAAAAGTGAATTTATTCCTATTGGATGACAATGGCATGTATCCTGGTAGGAAATGTTACATATATTACAGAAATGCATAATCAACTTTATTTGGTTGGTTGTGCTTTTCTAGGTTTTTTTTTTTTAGATAAGTAATGAAATTTTTTATAAAAAAAGCGTAAGATGCCCCTAAGTGCACAAGCAGTATACATAGGAAGCTCCTAACTGAAACAATCAAAAGAAAAACCCAAACATAATAGCAAGAAATACCCACAAACCCTCACAACTTGAAAAGCCATCAAACCCAAAACCCTCAAAACACCAGAAGCCCGAATCCCACACAAAGCCCACACAAAGCACTCATCGCTAGAAAGCATAAGCCTTACCTTTCCCACGTCTAGAGGACGCTCCTTTAGAATCATAGTTGATGGAGCATTCTAAATTCAAAAGCTCCCTTCTACCCTTTATCTTCGAAGGGGGAACCACTTCAGAGTCTTTGATCCCCTCACCCAAATCCCCCATTAGAGCCCAATGCAAGAGAATGGCAGGGGGAAAATCACCCAAAGGGTAAGGAAAATCTCCATCCTCCTTGTACCAAAAATTGCCTCCTTGATCCCTCACTACCAGGACCAAAAAGGGTCCAAAACCAAATCCAACCGGAGACAAACCAACAGTTCGATCTACATCAGATATTGTCACCGTAGGCAACATTTCAGCCTTGCTTTTGCTAAAAAGAAAGGCATGTGGTTATGGGGCAATGATAAGTTTACAATTGAGTGAACACGATGTATCTTTGGAAAATCATGGTATTTTATGTATGGGCCTCCAACATGCAATATCCAATTGAAGTAATCTTGTATGGCTAAAACAGATTTTAATTTAAGTTGATGCATACTTGTTTTTAGCATTTTTTAGGTATTTTCTTAATTATAGTTGTTTTAGAGCTTTTTAGTAGAATCAGATTTTTTATTTTTATTTTTATTTTATTAAGTTAGTCTTTTATTCTACGAGACATCATCAAGGACCATGCGGTGCAATTCTACGAGTCTTTGCTCTCTGAATGTTGCAATTGGAGGCCTAGGGTGGACAATCTCGCGTTTGATGTGTTGGAGGCGGACGAGGCCAATCAACTAGAATTTCCTTTCGAGGAAAGGGAGGTTTTGGAGGCGGTTAAAGGCATGGATAGAGATAAGGCCCCAGGTCCGGATGGTTTCTCCATGGCTTTTTTCCAAGATTGTTGGGAGGTGATAAAGGAAGATATCATGGCGGTATTTTCAGACTTTTATGCTCGTGGTAAGTTTGAAAAAAGTCTTAATGCTACTTTCATTTCCCTTATTCCAAAGGTGCCTGGGGCTACCAAATTTAAGGAATTTCGTCCTATTAGCCTCATAAGCGGAACTTACAAGATTGTTGCCAAATTTCTTGCTAATAGGATGAAGAGGGTTGTGGCAAGGGTGATATCAAAGCCTCAAAATGCTTTCGTGAAGGGTAGGCAAATTATGGATTCGGTACTTATTGCAAGTGAATGTTTGGATAGCTGGATCAATTCAGAGGAAACGGGGCTGCTTTGTAAACTGGATATGGAGAAGGCTTATGATCACATAAACTAGGAATTTCTATTATATCTTCTTAGGAGATGTGGCTTCGGCGAAAAATGGTGTTCTTGGATTGAGCATTGTATTTCAACTGCTCGTTTCTCGGTGTTGATCAATGGCACTCTGTCCGGCTTTTTCAGAAGTTCTCGAGGGGTGAGGCAGGGGGATCCCTTGTCTCCATTCTTGTTTGTCATTATTATGGAGGCGTTTAGTAGGATGATTGGTGCTGCCATCGATAATGGTTTTATCTCGGGTTTCTCAGTGGGAGATAATCTGTCTGAGAGGATCACCATTTCTCATCTTTTATTTGTAGACGATGCACTGGTTTTCTGTGGGGCGAATCTTGATCAAATCCGCTCCATTAAAGCACTACTTATTTGCTTTGAAGCCGTTTTTGGTCTGAAGGTGAATATGGCTAAATCAGCTTTGATCCCGGTAGGTGATGTGGAAAATGTGGGAGAATTGGCTGGGATTTTGGGCTGTGGTTTAGCTTCTCTACCTTTGAAGTATTTGGAACTCCCTTTGGGCGCTTGTTTCAAGGCCAAAAACATTTGGGATGATACTTTGGAAAAGGTTGAGTGTAGGTTGGCTAGTTGGAAAATGTTGTATCTATCCAAGGGAGGAAGGGTCACTTTGATCAAGAGCACACTTTCTAATCTTCCTACTTATTTATTATCCCTCTTCCCCTTTACTTGATTCTGTGGCCAAGCGAATAGAGAAGCTCCAACGTGATTTTCTTTGGGATGGTTTAAATGAAGAATTCAAGTATCACTTGGTTAGTTGGGACAAGGTATGCTCTCCTATCTATAAAGGTGGCTTAGGGATCAGGAAGTTGAGAGTTTTCAATCAAGCCTTATTAGGGAAGTGGCTATGGTGTTACGCGCACAAGAGAGAGGCTTGGTGAAGAATTGTGGTGGATGCCAAGTTTGGTTCTGCATGGGGTGGATGGCATTTTGTTGACAATCCCAGGCCTCATGGGGTGGGTCTTTGGAGGCATATTAGGAGAGGGTGGCGAGTGTTTTCTAAATATATTAAATTCGACCCAGGAGACGGATTCAAATCAGATTTTGGGATGATGTTTGGTGCGGGGAAATGATTCTTAAGGAAGCTTATCCAGGCCTATATAACATAGCTAATGCAAAAGATGCATCCATTGCCGATAATTTGGAGTTTATGGGTGGAACTCGTCAATGGCATGTTAGCTTCCTTCGATCGATCCATGATTGGGAATTGGAAGTGTTTGCCTTGTTCTATACTACGTTAGATTCTCACAAGTGGAATAGGGGAGGGTGGACAAAATTTGGTGGATCCCTTCGAGAAAAGGGAAGTTCGATGTTAGATCATTCTACAATATCCTGGTAAGCAAAGAAGCGAGTCATTTTCCTTGGAAGAGCATATGGCGCACCAAGGCACCTTCGAGAGTGGCTTTCTTTACTTGGACGGCGGTGTTAGGGAAGGTCCTCACAATTGATAATCTCAGAAAAAAGAATATTATCGTGATCAATAGATGTTGCTTGTGCAAAATTGATGGGGAGACTATTGATCATCTTTTCCTTCACTGTGAGATTGCTCGTTCTTTATGGCAGGCCATCTTCAATCGTTTTGGGTTGTCTTGGGTCATGCCTAGCAAGGTGGCGGGCTTGTTTGCTTGTTGGTGGGAGCGAGGTCGCTCTAGGAGTGTTGTTGTTTGGAAAATGGTCACTCTATGCATTATGTGGTGCCTTTGGTTAGAAAGGAACGAGAGATGCTTTGAGGATTCTGTGAGATCATTGGAGGAACTCACGGCCTTCTTTTTCCATACGCTTTACACTTGGACAGCTGCTTGGCTCGCTCTTATAGTTATTAGCTATCTTGATTTCCTTGTTCTTTTCTCTTCTTCTGGCTAGTCGTTTCCCTTGTATACCCCCTGTGTACTAGGGTTGCGCCCCTCTGCGCTTTTGATATATAAACATTACTTATCAAAAAAAAGTCTTTATTCTTTTAGTAAGGCAGAGTCAAGTCTTTAGATATGCTGCCCCCCTCCTCGTTTTCCCTTTATCTCTATTCTTTTGTTGCATTTGCTTTGCCTTTTGTTATTGTCAATAGGTTTGCATGGAAAAAGTTAGAGAAGAAGAGGAGGCTTGTATATATTGTGTTACGTAGCCAACCTCAAACATATTATTATATAAGCCGAAATGACAAAGACTAAAATACCCTCAAACCCTAATACATTCTTCTAACACTCCCTCTCAAGCTGGAGCATATATATCATGTAGACCCAGCTTGGAACAAATAAACTCTTTTTTTTTTTTTGATAGGTAAATTTGTATATATCAAAAACCCAAAAGGGCGCAACACGATTATATAGGGAGTATAAAAAGAGTGCGTCTAAACACCCAATAAAAACCCTAAGCTCCCAAAGAGCACCCACATGGAACCCAAAATGATCCACCCAAGAACCCCCGAAATCAAAACACCCTACACAAGAAACACCCTACACAAAGGCTAACCCACAGAACCCAACGACTCACATAATCACCCCACATCCCTAACCCTACTAGAGCCACCGCCCCTAGCCTCAAAGTTATCGGAGCATTTCAAATTCTTGAGCTCCCTTTTTCCCATGACCTTAAGACTTTGAGCTCCCTCCTCATCGATGGCGATCAAAAGACTTTCCTCATTCCCATCACAAGATTTCATCGCAAACTTCGTCACGCACTTCACCCCCAGCAGCATCTTTTTCTTATGTAGCTGTTTAGCTTCCTTATCCTTCGCTCTCCGTGTATACCCAAAAGTAGACTGTTTATCTATCAAAACTTTGGCAGGTGCAGGAGGAAAAGAGAAAACCAGAGGAACAATACCATCACCGGAGGAACAGTAGCCACCACCGGAGGAACAGAAGCCTCATCCCTCATCCTGCACTGAAGCCTCGCCGGAAAAGTAGAAACAACCGCAGGAATCGCCGGAGGAAAAGAGAATTGATTCACAGGCGAAACAGAAGCCACCGAAGAAACAGTAGCCACCATCGTAGGAGCAGTAGTGTCATCCCTCAAACTGCGCCAAAGCCTCGCCGGAGAAACATAAACTGCCACAGGAGTTGCCGGGGAAGTTTTCCGTCCAAAATCCCCAATTTGAACATTCTCAGCAAACCTAGGACACTCCTGCGAAGGCTTATCCGAGTGCAACAAAAACCCATCGCTGAACTTATCGGCATCGTCAAGAAGCTCCGACAATTCCAGCGAATCGGGATCCAAAATGGGGCCGCAAACGGGAATTTGAACCACAGCCGACCCGGAATTATGCCCATCATAACCCAAAAAACCAACCCTAATCCGCTTACCTTTGGGCTTCTCACCCAGCCCGTGAAGGATCCGGTCCAACTTATCGCAAAAAAACCCTAATCGCCTCATCGACTTGTTCCTTCTACGCTTAGCTGCCTCCGCCACCGGAGACGAGAAGCTTTGCTCAATCAAGGGATGAGCTTTCTCCATTTCGTAACAATCCATCGCGAATCGCATTTCCACTCCAGCGTTCCCCATCTCGAAACAGCTCGCCACCGGGAACAAGTCAATCTCTTGCAACGAACGAAGCTGAGCCCCAACAATGTCCGCCACCTCGCAGGAAGAAGAGCGCAACGCTTCGGCGAAAGACCGTCCATCTTTTATCCCTGGAGAGGAACTCACAGAATTCGAACACCCTGGAGAACTCACCTGCACAGCCAGCAACGAACGCAGCTCAACCACGAACCTCCGCCATCCCTGCCCAGAACGGGCCTCTAGGATCTAGAGGATACCTTTCCGTTCGTCCTCCAAATAGGCAACCACCTCCAGGAATGTCCCAGCTTTGTTACTACCCCCGCTCATCGACAAAGACTTCCCTTCCTCGCTAAATTTTTTGATGAAATCTTCTTTCACCTGAGACTGAGATGCCTCTTCTACTGTAGCTGCCAACCAGGAAGCACTTCGCTGACCCACCAGAATAAGCCCTACAAAACCCTTCCTTCTTTCCTCCAAACGAAGCTTCGAAGCCTTCGTCGAGAAGAAGGTTTTAGCTCCCACCGAAAACCGTCGCTCCATCCTAATCTACACAGATTTTGTAAACATATCAGCTAACTGGTCTCCAGACTTCACGAATGTTGTAGATATATCTCCATTGAGTATTTTGTCTTGGACATAATGACAATCGACCTCAATATGTTTAGTCCTCTCATGAAACACTGGGTTAGATGCAATATGTATAGCAACCTGGTTATCAGAAGATAACGAGATATGAGTAGGAGCTGAGAAACCAATCTCCTGAAGAAAGTGTTGTAACCATGTCAATTCAGTAGCTGTATGAACCATTGCCCTGTACTCTGCTTCAGCACTAGATCTTGCCACCACTGTCTATTTCTTACTCGTCCAAGTTACAAGATTAACGCCAAAGAATGTGCAATATCCTGTAATAGACCGTCTATTTGAAGGAGAACCTGCCCAATCTGCATGAGTAAAACCTTCGACCCTAAGATGTCCATTCGATCTATACAATATCCTTAGACCAGGTTGTCTCTTCAAATACTGAATAATGCGAGTAACAGCTTCCCAATGTGAAACCTGAGGAGCCTCTAAGAACTGACTGACAACACTAACTGCATATGAAATATCCGTCCTGGTGATAGTAAGATAGTTCAACTTCCCAACTAGACGACGGTACCTGCCAGGATCTTCAAATAATTCACCTTCATCCTTCAGTAATTTCTTATTTGGATCCATTGGAACATCAACAGGTCGAGAGCCCAAAAGACCTATTTCTTCTAATAAATCAAGTGCATACTTTCTCTGAGATAAGTTGATACCTGTTCGAGATCTAGCAACTTCAATACCTAGAAAATATCGAAGTTTGCCCAAATCCTTTTTATGAAATTGTTCTTGTAGAAATTGCTTTAATCGGGCAATGCCTTGTGAATCATCTCCAGTAATAACGATATCATCTACATATACCACAAGTGAAATATTGAATGATCCGTCTGACATCTCTGAAGACCAAACTTCAATACCGCTTCAGAGAACTTTCCAAACCAAGCTTGCGGTGATTGCTTGAGACCATACAATGCCTTTCTTAATTTGCAAACACAGCCCTGAGACTCCCCCTAAGCCAGAAACCCAGGTGGTTGCTCCATATAAACTTCCTCACACAAGTCGCCATGTAAGAAGACATTTTTGACATCCAATTGAAACAATGGCCAATCAAGATTAGTAGCCAAGGAAATAAGAACACGAACAGAAGAAATTTTAGGTACTGGAGAAAAAGTGTCATCGTAATCAATACCATATGTCTGTGTATAACCCTTAGCAACCAGCCGAGCTTTCAACCGTTTAGCCGACCCATCAGGATGAAATTTAACTGTGTAGACCCATTTGCAACCTACAGTCTTCTTATTAGGTGGTAAGGGAACCAGCTCCCACGTTCCATTATGATGCAAGGCCTTCATTTTCAATTCCATAGCTTGTCTCCGACTAAAGTTAGATAATGCAGCCTGCACTGTCTTTGGAATGGAAATACTAGAGAGATGGGAAACAAAACAAGACAATGAAGGAGATAAAGAACTAGTGGATACAAATTGACTGATAGGATGTTGGGTAGTGCAACAACGTTTACCTTTCCATATTGCAATAGGCAAGTGGTCGGATGGAGGTGGGAGCACCGGATCTGTAGACGATAAGGATGATGGTGGTGGAGCATGAGCAGATGGTCGAGGTTGATGCTGATAAACCTGGAGTGGAGCATGTGAGTGGGGAAGCAAGGGAAGGGGGATAGGCAGTGGAAGAGACGCGGCATCAGGTGCAAGGGAAGAGTCGCTCAAAGAAGTAATAGCAGGAAAATAGGGGTGAGACTCATCAAAGGTAACATCAGCGCACGTGAAGTAGCATCGAAGGGCCTGACTATAGCAGCGGTAGCCCTTCTGGGTTGTGGAATACCCAAGAAAGACACATTTAGTAGCACGAGGGTCAAGCTTATCAAAACCAGGGCCCAAATTATGAATATAGCAAACACACCCAAAAACCTTCAGTGGCAAGGAGAACGGGGATGAAGAAGGATATAAAAGAGAATGAGGAGAGGCCCCTTCTAAGACCAAGGAGGGCACTAAATAACAAGCAGTGAGAACAACCTTAGTCCATAAATGTTTGGGAACATGCATATGAGACAAGAGACAATGTGCGACATCCAATAAATGACGATTTTTGCATTCAGCCACACCATTTTGTTGTGGAGTGAGCACATGAGGTTTGATGGATAATGCCTTTATCAGACAAATAAGAGGCAAAAGAATGAGACGTATATTCTTTAGCATTATCCGAACGCAAGATATGAATTTTCTGAGCAAATTGAGTCCTAATCATAATGCAAAACATTTGGAAAATAGAAAATAACTCGGAATGATTTTTCATTAAAAATAATCATGTTATACGGGAAAAATATCCACAAAAGTAACAAAATAGGGGAATTTATTGGACACTGTAGTAATGGGACCCCATACATTAGAATGAACCAACTCAAAAGGACTAGAAACTCTAGGAACAACTCGTGATGGAAATGAGGCACGATGAGGCTCACTAAGCTGACAAGCTTCGCAAGACACAGACAATTGATGACGAAGACTCGGGACTTGATGCTTCAATGTAGAGAGGGAAGGATGACCAAGGCGACAATGCCACTGAAGAGTGGAGGCTGACTACTGCAAAGCACGAGAGGGAGGTGTAGGTGCTAGATCCAGATAATATAATCCATCGACTTCATGCCCCATACCAATCATCCTTCTCATCTTGAGATCCTGACAAATACACAAAGAAGGGTAAAAACTTACGAAACAATTAAGGGCTTTTGTAATTTTACTAATAGATAACAAATTAAAAGGAAAACCAGGAACATGTAGAACAGACAACAACTCAATATCAGGACTCAGATGGGTAGTGCCTAAGCCGACCACTTTGGAGAGGGAACCATTAGCTAGGATGACACTTTTAGGGGTAGCAACATGATGATAATTAGAGAGGGAAGTAGACGAACCAGTCATATGGTCATTGGCGCCAGAATCGAAAACCCACGGGTCGCTAGTGGAGGATAAAAGACAGTGAGATTTAGTACTTGACTGAGCAAGAGTAGCAGTGGAAGAGGTAGAAACCCGCTTATGGGCTAAGAACTTACCATACTCATCTTTCGGAATGGAGATCAGATCATTCTCGAAATGTGAGCTCTAGCTAACAAGTGGTCTAGATGGGGCTGGAGAATCATTGTGAGAAGTAACTTGATTGGCAAACCCAGATGGTGTGTCATGTCAATCGCAACAAAAATCCACAGAATGATTAGTACGACCACAATGAGTGCATTTGCAAGGCCCACGACCTCTAAAGTGACCACCACCCCAATAATTGCGTCCACCACGAAAACCACGACCACCACGACCGCCATGTCCCCCACGGGAAGTGCCATAACTACCACGGACAGCAATAAAAGCAGCATGATCCACCATAAAAGCAGCATGATCACCATGACGTTCTATGCTCAACAGAGAATCATGATCAGTAATAGTTGCATGCTAAGCCGAGAGAAAACCTCAGAGAGCAATGGGAGGTCGGAACCACCCAAAATCTGCACACGAACAGACTCATACTCAGGTTTCAAGCTGAGAAGGAACCAAACCACATCCACATCTTGACGTTGCTTTTCCATTTTCTTCAAGTCAGTAGAGAGCAGTTGATACATGTCTCTTGCCTGACAAATGGCCATAACCTGATTGTAGTACTCATCGATAGTTTGGGTACCTTGCTCAAGCAAAGTATTGTTTACGCATCTCATAAATCCAAGTGATGCTTCCCAGTACCATAATACATATGCTCAAGATGATCCCAAATTGCTTTAGTAGTAGGAAGATAGAGACACGAGGATCCAATGTGAGGTTCAATACTATTCAACATAAGAGATATAATTTGTTTGTTGGCCTGGTCCGAAAGGCTCGTGGAGCTATTTTCTGGATTTGCCGGGAGTTTCCCTGATTGCAAATGAGAATATAGACCTTTCCCTCTCAAGTATACTTCCACAGATCGTGACCAATAACTATAATTTTTTCCATTTAGTTTCACGTGTCATAGGAGTAGGACCCATTGAAGCAGAAGTAATTAAATCTGGTTAGGAGCCATAATGTGGCGATAGTGCTGATCAATACCAAAAACAAACTACAAGATCCCACCAAAGAACGAAATACAACGTAGACAGAGGCAAAAAATCATAAAACAGCCTCAAATCGAAGCAACACCAGCCCTATAAAACTCAAACCAAGGCAGAACTGAAAGAAAAAGTCAAAAAACTAACCTGAACCGGTTGCAAAAGAGCCTGAACTGGGCTGAACAGGAAGTGAAATGGTCGGAATAGGGCTGAACCGACTCCAAAATGGCCTGAACCGGCTGCAAAATGGCCTAAACTGGAAGTGGAATGACCGGAACAGGGCTGAACCAGATGGAAAATGGCCTGAACTGGCTGCAAAATGGACTGAAACGTGGTGAATTGTACTGACCTGGGAAGAACCGGTCTAACCCAAACCACAGATAGCCTTATCCCGATTTCAAGTTGGGATATCCTTATCTCGAATAGAGAACAGCGTACACCAGTAACCAAACACCCATCGTCTTCTCCACAAAGTCATTGGAAGGTTGCCGGCGACACCCAGACTGCTCCGACTTTGACGAATAGATTTGCCATGGATCACAAACCCCGTCTCCGGCCACCACAAAGCATATCAGTCGCCACAGACCAAACTGACCTACTACACCAACCAACCACCAACGATGATGACGTGTACTTAAAACCCCAGCAGTCACGAGTGCAATTCCGCTGGTTAAACCAAGTTTGCCAACAATCACGAATCCAGATCCTACCATGGGGATGATGGCGAGATCACTCCATTGACGACGGTGAACTCGGTGCCATCTCCTTCCATGGGCATGAAAGCCCAAAAACTCCTTCGATCAGTAGTAGGAGGAATGGGGTGAGAGAGAAAGGAAAGATAAAAGGAAAAAAAAAAAATGAACGGAGATAAATATCACTATCAAGCAATGGTATAAATCCTAGGCTTTGATACCATGTCAATAGGGTTGCATGGAAAAAATTAGAGAAGAAGAGGAGGCTTGTATATATTGTGTTACGTAGCCAACCTCAAACATATTATTTTATAAGCTAAAATAATTATGACAAAGACTAAAATACCCTTAAACCCTAATACATTCTTCTAACAGTTATAAAAAAAAAAAAAAAGAGCTTCGGTTTTGATCAATGGATCTTCTTTCGGATTCTTTGGTAGTTCAAGGGGAGTGAGGCAAGGAGACCCTCTTTCTCCTTTCTTGTTTGTTCTAGTCATGGAGGCGTTTAGTAGGATGATCAATGCCTCGATACACAGCGGTCTCATTTCTGGTTTTTCTGTGGGAAGAAGAGAGTCGAATCGGGTTATTGTCTCTCACCTTCTATTTGCTGATGACACTTTGGTTTTTTGTGGGGCAGATCCTAATCAAGTTAGAAACATTGGTGCTTTACTTGTTTGCTTTGAAGCCGTTTCTGGGTTAAAGGTGAATCTGGCTAAATCTGTGTTGGTCCTTGTTGGTAGTATGAATAATACTGGCACTCTGGCTGGTATTCTTGGCTGCGGTTCTACTTCTTTGCCTTTGAAGTACTTGGGTCTCCCTTTGGGGGCCCCGTTTAAGGTCAAGGCCAGTTGGGAGGACTTGTTGGAGAAGCATGCTAGAAGGTTGGCTCCTTGGAAACGCTTGTATTTGTCTAAGGGGGGAGAGGATTACTCTCATCAAGAGCACCTTATCCAATCTTCCCACTTATTTCTTGTCTCTTTTACCTATTCCGGCTTCCGTGGCGAAGCGTATGAAGAAGATTCAACGTGATTTCTTATGGGGTGGGATCAATGATGAGTTTAAGTTTCATCTGGTTAGTTGGAATAAGGTATGCTCTCCGATTTCTGAGGGAGGTTTAGGGATCCGGAATATGCGCATGATGAATAAAGCTTTGTTGGGGAAATGGTTGTGGAGATTTGCTCATGAGAAAGAGGCATGGTGGAGAAAGATTTTGGTGGCAAAGTATGGTGTGGTATGCGGTGGTTGGCGTTCTAGGGTTCCCAGGGGTTCGCATGGGGTGGGATTATGGAAGTATATTAGTAGGGGGTGGAGGTCGTTTCATTGTCACATTAGATTGGTCCCTGGATTTGGGTCCAATATCAGGTTTTGTGAGGATATCTAGTGTGGTGACATGTCTCTCAAGGATGCTTTTCTTGGTCTTTTCAATATTGCCACCAACAAGGAAGCGCCTATTGCGGATAATAGGGAGTGTACAAATGGCTCTGTGCAGTGGAATGTTTCCTTCATCCGTAGGGTTCATGATTGGGAAGTGGAGATCTTGGCCTCTTTTTACACTCTTGTATTTGCACTTGATGTGTGGGGTAGGGGATGATCGGATGTGGTGGATCTCTTCTCGCAAAGGTAATTTTGAGGTTAGATCTTTTTACAGGATCCTTGCTTCTAAAGATCCCTCTCCTTTCCCTTGGAAGAGTTTATGGCGCACCAAGGCCCCTTCGAAAGTGGCTTTTTTTGCTTGAACGGCTGTGCTTGGGAAGACTTTAACCTTGGATAATGTTCGGAAGAGAGGTATTGTTGTGATAAATCGTTGTTGCATGTGTGAATCGGATGGGGAGTCAGTTGACCATCTCTTTCTTCATTGTGGGGTTGCGCGTATCTTGTGGAATGCTGTTTTCTCTCGGTTTGGTTTGTGTTGGGTGATGCCTGGCAGTGTTAGGGGGTTGTATGATTCTTGGTGGGCGGGTGGCAAAGCTCGCAGTGCTGTTGTGTGGAAGATGGTTCCTCTTTTGTCTTATGTGGTGGTGCATCTGGATTGAGAGAAATGCTAGGTGTTTTGAGGACTCGTCTAGGAATATTGAGGATCTTACACACTTTTTTTTGTACACCCTATTCACTTGGACTGTTGGTTGGCTAGCGCCCTTAGTGATTAGTTTCCCTGATTTCTTTTTTATGTTTTCTTCTTCTTTTTCTCCCTCTTAGTCGCTCTCTTGTATACTCCCTGTGTACTAGGGTTGCGCCCCTCTGCGCTTTGATAATGCATCTTTACTTATCAAAAAAAAAAAAAAAAACAGTTATAAAAGAACAAACCCTTGAAATCATATTTCTCAAGTCCTTAGAACAATAAATCATGCTCTTGCTCTTACCCAATTTAAACCCTTTTATTTCTATATTGTCCCTAGATAATTTATTTATGAAACCGAAAATAATTTCATGGAATGTGCGAGGTATGAATGAGCTCGAGAAAAGAATGAAGATTAGGGGGTTGTTAAGAGAAAAAAAAGGATGATATTGTATGCTCGCAAGAGACAAAAATGGAGGTTAGCAGTAGGGAGGTGGTTCATAGTGTGTGGGGGTGTTTTCATGTTGATTGGCTGCATTTGGTGGGCATAAGGAGGTATATGTGTGAGACATACAGAGTGGTTGAGAAGATGGAGTGTGTTGGGAGATTTGTGGTAGCTTGTGCTTTAAAAGTGTTACAGAAAGTTTGAATGGGCCTTGGCGGGTGTTTGGGCCAAATGATGATGTGGAAAGAGGGTCTATGGAATGAGCTGGCTAGTTTAATAACCTTGTGGGAGATGCTGTGGTCTATTTGTTTTGGGGTGGATTTTAATTTCGGTACCCATGTGAAAGAGTAGGTGACTCTAGGCATACACAAGCAATGGCAGAATTTTCTGAATTTATTTTTGAGTAGGATCTTATGGATATTCCGATGGTAGGGGGGAGTTTCACTTTGTCTAATCGCCGTACATGGTCCAGAATTGATAGATTTTTGCTCTCTATAGAGTGGGAGGAATATTTTCCTGATGTATCTTAAAGACGGCTTCCTCGATTACTATTTGACCACTTTTCGCTGTTGTTGGATTGTGGAGTGGAGAGGCGGGGTAGTAGGCCTTTTAGATTTGAAAATATGTCGTTGCATGCATAGGGTTTTGTGGAGCCGGTTAAGAAGTGGGGATCTTATAACTATGAGAGCTTCTCCAGCAATGGTTGTTAGTTTAGCTAGTGAAAAAGTACAACTCACTACTTTAGCTACTGCTTTTTCACTACACACTCCAACAGATCTTCTATTTTACACTTTACTTTCTTTTAAATATTATTTCTCAGTTTTTTTTTTATTATTTTTTTTTGCCAGCAGCACTCAGTCAAAGGGAAAACAAACGTAAGAAAGATCATTCAAAAATAAGAAAGACAAGCACCGCAAGATAAGAATTCTATGAAACAAAAGAAGCATTCATATATTTATCTTTGAAAGATAACTCATTAATTCATTCAGACATAAAAAAAAAAACATGAAATCAAAAAAAAAAAAAAAAAACTCATTGAAGTTTTAACTCATTCACTTAGACAAAAAGCATTCAAAACCAATGTCAAACCCAGAAGCAGATTAAACCAACGTCAAACCTAAAACATCAACATGAAACCTCAATTCACCACAATATCTATATACACACACACTCACAGTCAAGCCAATTTAACTAAAAAAATTCTCAAATTTCTACAGAAAATTAAACAAAATTCAGCAAAGCTTCAAAACCCAAATCTAGTAAAACCCATGAAATCTGATTTCAACCTTTTGAACCAAAATTTCGTAAAACCCATCATCTTGATCAACCCTTTGAACCAAAATTTCCTAAAACCCATCATCTTTGTTAACCCGTTATGTTTTAGAGACAGGTTTTGAGGAAAAAAAAATTTTGGTGCTGAGAATGTGTTTTCGGTGATAAGAGAGAAGAAGAGAAAGTGGGAGAGAAAGAGAAGTAAGAAAAAAATTTTGGGTGCTAGAATGTGTTTCGTGGAGATGAACCAGAGAACTTTCAGAATAAGAAAATGGAAGAGTTGGAAATCATATTATATTACTAACAGGTGCTATAGCCTACAGTGAGCTTTCAAATATGAAAGTTTATTGTAGCACTAGCAGGGAAAAGTTCTATTTTGCAAGCACTGCTATAGCAAGAAAAAGTGAAAATAGCTAAATTTAACTAAAAAACTAGTTTACAAGCATTGGTGGAGATGCTCTGAGTGTAAGTCGAGTTATGTGTTAGCTCAAAAGTTGAAGGCACTAAAAGTAGATCTGGAAAAAATGGAATGGGGAGGTATTTGGGCATGTTAGGAAGTGGAAGGAGATGGAGGAGGGTATTGGGGAGATGGATCTAATTGCAGAGGGGAGTACTCTAGAAACTTGGATAGGAGCCTTTTACCTTGAAGAAGTGAGTTGGAGGCAGAAATCAAGGGCTTTGTGGTTGAAAGAGGGTGACAACAATACAAAGTTCTTCCATCATTTGGCAAACTCACCCAGGCGTAATAATTTGATTGTATCCTTAGTGGTGGATGGGAACATGACTGATGAGCCGGCAGTTATACAGGATCACATTGTGAACTTCTATAAGAAATTGTATTGTGAAGAGCATCAATGGCGACCAAAGATAGATGAGCAATCATTCAATTCTATTGATGAAGGGGAGTGATTGTGGATGGAAAGAGAGTTTGAGGAATATAAATATGAAGTGTGGGCGGTGGTGAGAAATTTAAAGGGTTCTATAAGAAATTGTATTGTGAAGAGCATCAATGGCGACCAAAGATAGATGAGCAATCATTCAATTCTATTGATGAAGGGGAGTGATTGTGGATGGAAAGAGAGTTTGAGGAATATAAATATGAAGTGTGGGCGGTGGTGAGGAATTTAAAGGGAGACAAGGTACCCGACCTGATGGATTTTCTATGGCTTTCTTCCAAAAGTGTTGGGTGGTGTTAAAGGATGACATTATGATGGCGTTTAAGGAGTTTCATATTTGTGGAAAATTTGAGAAGAGTTTTAATGCTACGTTTGTTTTGCTTATTCCAAAGAGAGCAGGGGCAATGGAGATTAAGGACTTTCGTCCTATCAGTTTAGTAGGTGGGTTGTACAAAATTATTTTGCAGGTTCTGGCTAATCGGTTGAAAACAGTGTTGGGAAAGATTGTATCACATTCTCAGAATGCTTTCATAAAGGGTCGACAAATCCTAGATTATGTTTTAATGGCAAATGAATGTCTAGATAGTAGGATTCGTTCTGGGGATCCAGGTATCATTTGTAAACTGGATTTGCAGAAGGCATATGATCATTATTTTTTTTTATAAGTAATATAGATTATCGAAAGCGCGAGGGGCGCAACCTAAGTACATAGGATGTATACAAAAGAACCCCTACTAAATAGAAAAGGAAGTACATAACTCTAAGAATTCGGAAAATGTATACACATACGAATGAGACCAAGTGTTTTTTTTGATAAGTAAAAGTCAATGTAATAAAAGCGCAAGGGGCGCAACCCATGTATACACGAAGTATACAAAAGAGCCCACTACACAAGCTTTAAACTGAAAAGGACGCACAGAGATCTATAAATTCCGTAAGTGTTGAAGCTTGCGAAGAATACCCCAAAACCCTCCATGAGAAAAGTGTTTGGAGCACCCTTTTCTTCAATTCTATAGTTTCCATTTCACGATCCTCGAAGCTCCGCGCATTCCTTTTTCTCCATAAGGACCTCATTACACACAAAGGGGCAATCCTCCAAAGGTGCATGACCGTCCGCTTTCCCCTTTGCCCTCTCCAACTTCCCAAGCATTCCTTCAAACTCCCTAGCATCACCCACGCTATACCAAATAGCTGGAGAATCATATTCCATACCTCTACAGCAGCTTCACAATGCACTAAAAGGTGATCAATAGATTCGCCACTCTTCTTGCATATACAGCACTATTTCGTCACAATGATGTTCTTCTTTCGTAGGTTGTCCAATGTTAAAATTTTTTCCATAACCGCCGTCCATACGAAAAAAGCCACTCGCGGAGGAGCTTTACTCTTCCAAATAAGCTTCCACGGGCATCCACCGGGGTTGAATTGATCTTCACCTTGTAGAAAGACTTCACCTCAATGATTTTCCTCTTCAAGGGAATCCAACTAATTTTATCTACCCCACCATGCCTTACCTGTTGGGAATACAGCATTTCGAAAAATCTCAAGACCTCCTCCAGTTCCCAATCATGAACAGGCCGAATAAACCTTACATTCCAATAAATAGCACCATTTACCAACTCCATATCCTCCTCTACCCATGCCTCCTTTCCACATTCAATATTGAACAAGGCGGGAAACAAATTCTGCAGTGATACCTCCCCACGCTACACATCCTGCCAAAACAAAACTCGAGCTCGTTTCCTACCTCGAAACGCACATGTTGCTTAAACTCATCCCACCCCCTTCGGATACTTTTCCACAGTCCCGCCCCATACGACCGTCCTACCTCCTTGGAACACCAATCGCCCCTCATCACCTCATATTTAATCTCCACTAATTTCCTCCACGACGAATCTCTTTCATGTGCAAATCTCCACAACCATTTACCCAATAAAGCTCAATTAAATTGTATCAAATTCTTTACCCCAAATCCCCCCGCCTCCATAGGCATGCAGATTTTGGACCAATTTACCAGTGGAACTTGAACTCGTCACCATCACCTCCCCACAGAAAATCTCTTTGTATTTTTTCGATCCGCTTCGCCACAGTCACTGGAATTTGAAACAGCGACAAGTAGTATGTGGGTATGCTAGATAGCGTACTCTTGATCAACGTTCGTCTCCCCCCCTTGGATAAATACATACGCTTCCACCCTGCTAACTTCACCTCCATCTTCTCTATGACCTTATTCCATATAGAGGGGTCCTTATTATGAGCCCCCAAAGGCAGCCTCAAATATATAAACGGCATCAAATCCACTTCACACCCAAGTATACTTGCCAATCCTTCTACATCTTCCACCTCACTTATAGGAGCAATCACAGACTTTGATAAATTTATTTTCAGCCCCGAAACCGCTTCAAAACACAACATACACCTCAAGTTCCGAAGTTGTTCCACCTTTGGCTCGCAAAAGATAATAATATCATCAACAAATAGTAAGTGTGACATTTCCATTACCTCATCAAGCCACGAACCCACCGAGAAACCAGCCATAAGCTCTCTCTTCGCCATTGCCTTCATCATCCTACTAAATGCCTCCATTACCAACACAAATAAAAGAGGGGACAAATGATCCCCTTGTCTCACTCCCCGAGAACTACCAAAAAAATCTGCCGGTGTTCCATTAATGAGCACGGAAAATCGGACAGTAGAGACACAATGATGAATCCAACCTCTCCACCTTTCCCCGAACCCACATCTCTCCAACATGTATAATAAAAAGTCCCAGTTGACATGATCATAAGCCTTCTCCAAATCCAACTTGCAAATAAGACCCAGTTCCCTAGCTCAAATTTGGCTATCAAATGAGACCAAGTTACTCTCCATGAAAACAAAACAGAGTATTTAACGCCAACTTCTTCAACTCAAGCACGCTGCTCTCATGATTCTCAAAGCTTTGTGCATTCCGTTCTCGCCATAGACACCACATCACACACAATGTAATCATTCTCCATATGTGCAAAGCAAGCCAATTGCCCAACTGTCCCCTCCAACTCCCCAAGGAATCACTCCCCTTTAGCAGCAGAACCCAATCAACACCAAAGAGTTGAAGAAACACGTTCCATAGCTCAGTTGCAACCTCACAATGCAGGAATAAATGGTCAATGGACTACTCTCCACATTGTTTACACATGTAACACCACTCCATCACCATAATATTCCTCTTCAGTAGATTATCCAAAGTTAGGATTTTTCCAAAAGCCGCTGTCCACACAAAAAAGCCACTCTTGGGGGAGCCTTCACCTTCCAAATACTCTTCCAAGGACCAAACGCCAGTGCAGGAGAAGAGAGAATCTAATAGTAAGACTTCACTTCAAAAATATTCCTTTTTGAAGGAACCCAACAAATTTTATCCTTACCTTCATATCTAATTTTTTTGGAATGCAACAATTCAAAAAAGTGCGAGACAACATCAATTTCTCAATCGTGCAAAGCGCGAATAAACAGAACATTCTAACGAATAAAATCATTCAGGATCTCCATATTCTCCTCCACCCATGCATCCTTGTTACATGCAATATTATACAATTCGGGGAATAAAATCTTTAATGAACGTTCCCCACACCACACATCATGCCAAAATAACACTTTAGAACCATCTGCTATATCATACCGCACATGATGCAGACCTTCTAATGCATTTCCACACTCTCCACTCCATAAGTTCCCCCTACCTCCTTAGAACACCAATCATCCATTTGACTATCATATTTAACTTTCACTAATTTCCTCCACAAAACATCTTGTTTTGTCGCATACCTCCACAACCACTTACCCAACAATGCACGATTAAATTGAATCAAATTTTGCACCCCTAACCCCCTAACTTCATCGGCGTATAAACCTTCGACCAATTCACCAAATGAAACTTAAATTCATCACCAATTCCTCCCCATAGGAAATCTCTCTGAATTTTTTCTATTCGATTTGCCACTTCCACTGGAATAGGGAAGCGAGAGAAAATAGGTGGGTAAATTTGAGGGAGTGCTTTTGATCAATGTTAACCTGCCTCCCTTTGATAGATACAACTTCTTCCAACCCGCCAATTTATTCTCCATTTTCTCAATAATGTTACACTAGATGTTGGACGCCTTATAATGTGCACCCAAAGGAAGACCCAAATACTTAATTGGCAATGAAGTCACCCCACAACCAAGAATTCTAACCAGCCCTTCCACATCATCTACCTCTCCTACTGGAACAACATCAGATTTTGACAAATTTATCTTCAACCCCGAAACCACTTCAAAACAAAGCAACAAACATCTTAAATTACAAAATTGTTTTACATTAGGCTCACAGAAGATTACTGTATCATCTGCAAATAACAAATGTGATACTACCATTGCCTCTTGATTTCTCAAACCCAAATTGGGAGTTACTTATTTATATGCTTGAGAGATGTGGCTTTGGGGAAAGATGGTGAGGTTGGATAAATCATTGCATATCCATAGTTTGTTTCTCTATTCTTATGAATGGATCGCCTACGGGGTTCTTTAGTAGCTATTGGGGAGTGCGACAAGGGGATCCTTTATCTCCTTTATTATATGTGGTATTGATGGAGGCTTTCAGTAGGATGATGATTGCTACGGTGGAGAGAGGGCTTATGTTTGGGTTTTCAGTGGGTTCGCAAAATCAAGAGAAAATGATAGTATCACATTTGTTATTTGCATATGACACGTTAATTTTCTGTGAACCTAGTGTAGAACAATTTTGCAATTTGAGATGCTTGTTGCTTTGTTATGAAGCGGTATCGGGGTTAAAAATAAATATGTCAAAGTTTGATATTGTTCCAGTAGGGGATGTGGAAGGGCTGTCTAGAGTTCTTGGGTGTGGGGTGGCTTCGTTGCTGATTGCATACTTGGGTCTTCCATTGGGTGCTCATTATAAGGCTTCCAATATCTGGAGTAACATTATTGAGAAAATGGAGAATTAAGTAGCGGGTTGGAAGAAATTGTATTTATCAAAGGGTGGCAGGTTAACATTGATTAAAAGAACTCTCCAAAATTTACCCACATAATTTCTATCACTCTTCCCTATTCCAGTGGGAGTGGCTAATTGACGAGAAAAATTCCAAAAAGATTTATTGTGGGGAGGTATTGGTGATGAGTTTAAGTTTCATCTGGTGAAGTGGTCAAAGGTATGCACTCCAATGAATGCAGGGGGGGTTATGGGTGAGAAATTTGACTCAGTTTAATCGTGCTTTGTTGGGTAAATGGTTGTGAAGGTATGCTACCGAACGTGATGCTTTGTGGAGAAAGTGGAAGTTAAATATGATAGTCAAAGGGGTGACTGGTGTTCCATGAGGTAGGGGGACCATATGGAGTGGGAGTGTGGAAATGTATTATGAGGGGGTGGGATGGTTTTGCGTGTCATGTGCGTTATGAGGTAGGAAATGGCTTTGAAGTGTTATTTAGCATGATGTGTGGTTTGGGGAATTACCATTGAAGATCCTATGTCTAGAGTTATACAATATTGTCTGTGATAAGGATGCGTGGGTGGATGACAATGTTAGGGAAGATTCTTACCTTTGACAATCTTAGAAAGAGGCATCTTATTGTGATCAGTAGATGTTGCTTATACAAGGCGGATTGGGAGATTGTTGATCATCTACTTCTTCACTGTGAGATAGCTGGTACTTTATGGCATACTATCTTGAGTTGTTTTGGGCAGTCTTAGGTCATGCCTAGTAGTGTGGCGGATTTGTTCGCTTGTTGGTGGTCGTTCTCGGAGTGCTATTGTGTGGAAGAGGGTTCCTCTTTGCCTCATGTGGTGCTTATGGAGAGAAAGAAATGCAAGATGCTTTGAGGACTCTAAGAGATCCTTGGAGGAGCTAATGTCCTACTTCTTTACTCTTTTCACTTGGACAGCGGCTTGGTTAGCTCCGTTAGTGATTAGATATTCTAAATTTGTTGTTCTTTTTTCTTCTCCTAATTAGGCGTTCTCTTATATACTTAACGTAAAAAAAAGGATGCGTGGGTGGAGGAGAATATAGATATTCCGAATGGTATCATTCATTGAAATGTTTTGTTTATTTGCCCTGCGCATTATTGGGAAGTGGATGTGGTCTCGCGATTTTTTGAATTGTTGTATTCCTAAAACATTAGATACGGAGGTGAGGATAAAATTTGTTGGGTTCCATCAAAAAGGAAAACATTTGAAGTGAAGTCTTTCTACCGGGTACTGTCCACTCTTGGAGTTAAGGCCCCTCCAAGAGTGGCTTTCTTTGTATGGACGACGGCTCTAGGAAAAATCTTAAGATTGGACAATTTACGGAAAAGGAATATTATGGTGATGGGGTGGTGTTGCATATGTAAGCATTGTGGAGAGTCAATCGACCAATTATTCCTACATTGTGAGGTTGCAACTGAGATATGGAGCGCATTTCTTCAGCTTTTTGGTGTTGATTGGGTTATGCCGTGTAGGGTGAGTGACTATTTGGGAAGTTGGGGGGACAATTGGGTCATGGTCTTGCTTTGCACATATGGAGGATGATTCCATTGTGTGTGATGTAGTGTCTTTGGCAAGAGCAGAATGCACAAAGTTTTGATGCTTGTGAGAATCGCTTGCTCGAGTTGAAGAAGTTGGTGTTACACTTTATTTTCATGGAGAGTGACATGGCATATTTTGCCTGTTTCTACTTTTTCTGAATTTTTAGTGTTGTGCTTCTTTCTTTACTTAGTAAGGGTTTTCTTGTATACTTCTTGTGTACATGAGTTGCACCCTTCTGCGCATTTTGTTAGTATACATTATTTATCAAAAAAATAAATAAATAAAATTGTAGTCCCTAGCTTTTATAGGCACTAAATAACTCATCAAAAAGCAGCCCTAAAATCTTGAATCTATTTGTTAGTGTTTTAGCCTTTCCTGACAAGATCCTTTATTGAAAAATAGTCAAAATAAAGCCATAATCTCCTTATCTACTCTCTTAAAGCCTAAAAACGCAAGTTTGTAAACCTTGGTCCAATATATAAGCATATGTCGGCAGGTTTGCACATATGTCCTAGGTCAGTTTTGGTACAATAATCGAAAATACAGATCCTGCAATATTCTTACTGGAAATTTCTTTCATGTCAATCATTCAATATGTTTTTTTCCATTATCATTATTCCAAACCAAGGGATTTCATCTATAGGAAACATGGATCAGTCTTGGCTGGCATATGGGAAGATATATGCAATGTTGGACAAACTGTGTTGTATCCTAGTGGAGACTTCAACCAAGAAACTCCAGAGCAAAATGTATATCCTCTTGTTCAACCCCATCATGGATAACAAAAAGAAAAAAAAAATTCTAGTTAATTGCCGAGATGGGGTATTGGACAAACCACATAGAAGGGGCCAATGGTGAATAGTATAACTAGTTGTTAGTTTTATGGTTTGTAAATTTTGTTAGCTTACACTATTGTGTTATATATATATATATAAGCGTAGAGGGGCACAGCCCTAGTACATAAGATGTATATAAAGAAAAGCGTCACTAAAGGCAAAGAGAGGAACATAAAGACAAAAATTGAGACATGGTGGAAAACTGAGGTACTTTGAAAGCGTCAGCCCAATGGAACAAGGTTTGAATTAACGGCTTTTTGAGCTCTTCCATCGACCTTTCTTGATCTTCAAAACATTTTACATTCCGCTCTTGCCAAATACTCCACATTAGACAGTAGTGCGATTTGCCACACCTCCTTTGCTGAACTGTTACCTCGCTGACCGCGCCAACAAGCTAACAAATCTGCCACCCCTCTAGACATGACCCATGTGACATCAAAAAGAGAAAATAACACACTCCATAAAGCTCGTGCCAGTTCACAATGAAGGAGAAGATGGTTAACAGACTCGCCACTCTGCTTATGCATACAACACTATTCTACCACAATGATACTTCTTTTACGTAAATTATCCAAAGTCAAAATCTTTCCAAGAGTCACCGTCCACACAGAAACTGACTCTCAATGAAACTTTTAGTTTCCGTATACTCCTCCACGGGAAATAGGAAGCTAACACATCTATCCCCGAAGAAGAAAGCATGCGAAAAAAAGACCTTACCTCAAAGATATTGATGTTGCTCCCCCACCCTCATTGGCACATCCTGACATTATTTCTATTAGTTGGTTGTTCCCGGCAATGACATCATACTAGGTTCTCGTTTTTGGTTTCTGGGGCTAAGGCTGTGGGTGAATGGCCCCTGAAAGTGGATGCATCGAGAGAGCTCCTCCTTGCACTGGCAAGACAGATCTTCATTTGGTGTGGGCAACCTCCTTGGAAGGATTTCGCGCTGGAACAAGTATGTTTTCCTGTTGTGGTGAAGAGGATCATTTTTCTATGAAATTGGTTTTTCACCCAGGCGAAGAGGCTAGGGATAGTGAGCCTTTGACTATCCATTCCCATGCTGTAATTGAAGGACCGGTGTTGCCTGAATTTGTTTCTTCAAATTGGGTGGTTTAGAAAGTGAAAAGCTTTTGTCACATTGTGGGGCTGTTTTGTAAGAGATTTGAGGATAGGTTAATGGCTTTGTTCGCTACCATTGAAGCAAGTTGACACCAAAATGGTCCGGCCAGTTCTCCTAGTTCCCTTTCTAAGCTAGCTAACAGAGGGTGCTGTGAACTAAAGAGATTAGCTTGTTCCATCAATTATGACCTTAAGGGAGGCCACTCGAGCCGAGGTAAAGGCAAGTGGAGGGGTTCTACTAGTTATTAATGGAGCCTAAGATTCTGTCCTAGAATGTGAGAGGGCTGAATGAGAGGGGATAAAAGGCTGAGGATATGGAGTCTTCTTAGGATTTGGAAGGTGGATATTGTTTGTTTTCAAGAAACTAAATTGGAGTTTGTTTCTAGGGCTGTGGTGCGCAGTATATTGGGTTGTCAACATGTGGATTGGTGTTATTTGGGATTGAGAAGGGCTTCCAGAGGGGTTTTGTTGATGTGAGAGAGGAGAGTGGTGAAAAAGATTGAGCAACGTGTGGGCATTTTTAGTTGCTTGCTCATTTACAAGTGTCAATAATTTTGAGTGGGCTTTTGCGAGTGTTTAAGGTAACCCAAGTTACCCAAGTAAAGGGGCTAACAAAGGCTCAAAATGGGAGAATGCTCATGCAAAGTTAGGCATTAAGCAATTTGTCCAAGGGAAAAAAAAAAAGCATTAAGCAATTTTTTAGGGCAACACAGATTTAAGCAACCCATGATAAGACAGCCTTGGTAGATGAACAATCTGATATGTTTTCTAAAGATACCTCATTGTCTCATCCTCATCTTCTGATGAATACAAAGGTGGAACATCCTTGCAATTTAACTAAGAATATTTTATACTGGTTTTAGGTCACTCATGGTGAACATTCATGCTTTACATAGAAGAGTAAAGTTATATTGACAATTTTTATTTAATAGGTTTTTTAAAATGGAGGGTTCTATATATGTGCTCTTACAAGTAGTGTAAAATGGGAGTGACCGATTGTCATATTTAGAGCATGTCTGGGTTGCCTTCTGACATTAAAATTGTCAATTGACAATTTTGGTACATAGATTGATGCTAGCCCTAAACATGCTTAGAAAGAAAGAAATATATCCATCCTATTGAGTTAGATTTGGTTTGCAATTCAAAATTTGTTCTCTAGTGAATTTCTTCACTAATGTTTTTGTCCATTTTATAAATTTTTTTGTTACCTTTTTTATTTGACCATTATATCTGATAGCATTTTAAACTCAGTTTTTCATGGTAGAAGTTAAGGTGGGGCATTGTAACTCCAATGAGGAAGTGTGACATGTCTTTGGATTGGTTGACGGATAGTGAAGAGGACGAGAATACTTCCTTGGCGCTTTTGGAGGCCTTTGAGCAGGATTATCATTGGGTTGTTGAAGTAGCTTGCCCTAAGTCTAAGGGTAAGAGGGAACTGTTAAACTTTTTTTTTTTGATAAGTAATATGTATTATTAAACGCGTAGAGGGACGCAACTCAAGTACACAAAAAGTATATAAAGTAACCCCTATTGACTAGAAAAAGAATTACTAAGCTCTAAAAAATCAAAAAATGTAGACACATGCGAGTGAGACCAAGTCATGCTCCATGAACACAGAGTATTGAGTGCCAACTTTTTCAACTCGAACACGCCACTCTCACGATCCTCATAGCTGTGTGCATTCCTTGACACCACATCACACACAATGGGATCAGCCTCCATATGTGCAACACAAGCCGATTACCTAACTGTCCCCTCCAACTCCCCAAGCAATCACTCACCTTTCACGGCATAACCCAATTAACACCAAAAAGATGGAAGAGCATATTCCATAACTCATGTCCACCTTCACAATGCAGGAGCAAATGGTCGGTTGATTCGCCACATTGTTTACACATGTAGCATCACTCCATCACCATAATATTCCTCTTCTATAAATTATCCAAAGTGAGTATTTTCCTTAGAGCCATTGTCCACACAAAAAAAGCCACTCTCATAGGAGCTTTCACCTTCCAAATAATCTTCCAAGGACCAAACACCGGTGCCGGAGTAGAGAGAGTATGATAATAAGATTTCACTTCAAAAGTATTCCTTTTGGACGGACTCCAACAAATTTTATCATCACCTCCATATCTAATTTTTTGGGAATATCACACTTCAAAAAAGCTCGAGACTACATCAAGTTCCCAATCATGCACAAGTCGAATAAACATGACATTCCACTGAAGAAGATCATTCAGGGTCTCCAGATACTCCACCCATGCATTCTTGTTGCAGGCAATATTAAACAATTCTGGAAATACAAATTTCAGAGGCCATTCCCCCACACCACACACCATGCCAAAATAATACTTTAGAACCATCTCCCATATCATACCGCACATGATGCGCGAAGCCCTCCCACCCCGTTTGAATACATTTCCACACTCCCACTCCATACGATCCTCCTACCTCCTTAGAGCACCAAAGAGGGAACTGTTAAACTTAAAGAGTTCCATTAACTATGGCGATGCTATTTCCTCCTCCCTACGCGGGAAAGGCAAGGCTCACATCGTGTAATGTTGTGTATTCCCTAAGGGTTCTAGGTTTTGAGGGTTATCGGTGGGTTTGTTGGATTCCTTTTGTGGACTTAGTTTTTTTTTTTTTTTGGTGTATGGATGTTTGGGGTTTCTGGTATTGTTGGGTTTTCCCGGGTGCTTTCTCTTGTTGATTTATGTTTTTCCTACTTTTTGTGTCCTTTCGTATACTTCCTGTATTCTTGGGGGCACTTACACTTTTTATAAAACTTCTTTGACTACCTATCAAAAGAAACTCTAATGAGGAAATGCGTTAACTGTCAAGGGAGAGGAAACCTTTTTTTAATTCCCTATTGATGCAAGAATGCTCAGAAGTGAGGATTTAAGTCATTGAAGTGTGTGAGTCATAGTGAATTCGGAAATATTATAGGCCTAGAAGTTAGGAAAATTCAAAGAATAAAAAAAATTGCAAAATAGCCCGTAAAATTCAAAGATAAATGGTGAAAAACTCATCTTCTAATTGCTTAGAAGTATTTGTCACTAGTGGCTTCTCACTCAATCGCTGGTCAACTTGGCATTTTTCATTTATTAAGCATTATCTCACTCATGTTGACCACAATTGGTCTTATTTTACTGAACTTAGAACTACCTTTTGCTTTAGTTATTATTATTTATTTTGATAACCAGGATACCATGAGTGGCTAGATTCCCAAGACACTGTTGAAAGTGCCCCGTCCACGTGGGCCAAGTAAAGTTCGGGCTTTGCTTGTAAGCGTGGCCCCAAAGAATTATTTGCACTCAAGAGGGGTCGAACCTTAGGCTAAGTGACTTACCCACTTGATTTTTCATGAGGCACCAAGGCTAAGTGACTTACCCACTCGAACCAACTCCATGGAATTTTATTATTATTGCAAGTAGTTTCCATCCAAGTGTATGCCTCAGCTCAGGGAAGCACCAAAGTGCAGTAGGCATGCCCAACATAGTCCTTTTATGTACATATTGCACCCATAACTCAACTGCTCATAATCTAATTTAAAAAATGCATTGATGCATTTTTGGATCACCTCACCTCACCTCAAATATGTGCCTGAAAAATCCAGTTCTATTGATAGAAAGACGAGGAATGTCGTTTTATATTCCAAAGGTTTAATTTTCATGTACTTCTAGGTACTCATTATATTGATGCCCCAGATTAGATTTTTGCTAGAGCGATCAACTAGTATATGATTAAATTCTTATTTTCTGATTTTTATTTTTGTGTTGGTCGTGATCTTACCTGTTGCCTTTGATAATGCTAAAAATGTATTTCTTTGGGGCAGTTGGTGTCATCGCATTTTTCCTATACAAGCAACCTGTAGTTTGAATGAGAAGGAACTGCAAACAGTTGTGTCAAAGCTTGTTCTGCAGTTCATGAATGATAAACAGCGCGAAACTGTGCGTCCTGCAAAGGTAAAGTTTAACCTATTATCAGTGCAATTGCCATATTCATTATACAGCAAATTATCATGAGAAGTCAATGTGAAACATGGCTATTTATCAGCTTAATTCAAAGAAACTAGTAGGCAGTAGCCATCCTTCGCAATTATTAGCTTATTCTAAGGTCTGGACTCTTTTTTTGGTCATCTTTCAGACTATTTCCATCTTTCTAGACGTTGTACTGGGGTGGAAGAAAGTAAAAGGGTTTTTGATTATAGATAGGATAAAGTAGTATCGAGAAAGCAAGTTGCAGTTTGTGGTCAGTTTTACCTTTTAGATTCATTTATGTTTTTTTGGGTTATATTCACTTTTTCCAGGATATTCAGTGATCACAACATGTTGTATTTACCTGGCTGATGCCATTTTGCTAGATGTGTTTGGAAATGCTGAGATACATAATGCCAGATGAAATCCGCTCCTGGAATTTGTTTAGATGTTCTATTACGCCATGGTTTTTATAAAAGTATGAGCAGCCAATACTTTCTTCACATGAATTTAAATTTGAACCTTGTAGTTTGCAGTTGGTTATAACAGAAGAGGAATTGAGGAGACACAGATGAAGATTTTGAAAGATAAACCAAATGGCTCTAATGCATTTGCCTTGTTGGACCGCAACAAATGCTTTGCCGTTGTGGCTGCTGCAGTAAAAAATGCTGCATCAGATTCAGTTGTAGACCTCAAATCTCCGGAGGTAAACCAGCTATTATCATTTCTCACTTGTTCACAAACATTTCACTTTATCCTGAGATATTTAGGCTTATAACATCTTTATCACTAAATATACACAGTTTTCCGTTCTTGTTGAGCTGCTGCCACTTTCCGGAGTACCCAATGGATCGTTAGTGGTTTCTGTCTCGGTTCTTCCGCAAAATCTTGTTAATACCAAGCCACGCCTGTGTGTCAGGGCTCTGCTTACTGATACCAAAGCCAGGGATGGAAGGCATTAGGAAGGATTGTGTGGCTTAGAATACTTTTCTTTTTTACTACGTAGGGTCAAAATTAAAACTAGTCTCAAAATTATGGAATCAGTAAGTTTGATATTATTGAATCAGTTTGTTTGTTGAGAAGATGAAAAGAAAAAAAAAAAAAAAAAAGAAAGAAAGAAAAGCATTTTGAGTCTTTCAGAGTTAATTTTTGTTGCTT
>NC_081544.1:13811179-13836725 GCF_901000735.1 Corylus avellana | reverse complement strand
TAGTTATTATTATTTATTTTGATAACCAGGATACCATGAGTGGCTAGATTCCCAAGACACTGTTGAAAGTGCCCCGTCCACGTGGGCCAAGTAAAGTTCGGGCTTTTGCTTGTAAGCGTGGCCCCAAAGAATTGTTTGCACTCAAGAGGGGTCGAACCTTAGGCTAAGTGACTTACCCACTTGATTTTTCATGAGGCACCAAGGCTAAGTGACTTACCCACTCGAACCAACTCCATGGAATTTTATTATTATTGCAAGTAGTTTCCATCCAAGTGTATGCCTCAGCTCAGGGAAGCACCAAAGTGCAGTAGGCATGCCCAACATAGTCCTTTTATGTACATATTGCACCCATAACTCAACTGCTCATAATCTAATTTAAAAAATGCATTGATGCATTTTTGGATCACCTCACCTCACCTCAAATATGTGCCTGAAAAATCCAGTTCTATTGATAGAAAGACGAGGAATGTCGTTTTATATTCCAAAGGTTTAATTTTCATGTACTTCTAGGTACTCATTATATTGATGCCCCAGATTAGATTTTTGCTAGAGCGATCAACTAGTATATGATTAAATTCTTATTTTCTGATTTTTATTTTTGTGTTGGTCGTGATCTTACCTGTTGCCTTTGATAATGCTAAAAATGTATTTCTTTGGGGCAGTTGGTGTCATCGCATTTTTCCTATACAAGCAACCTGTAGTTTGAATGAGAAGGAACTGCAAACAGTTGTGTCAAAGCTTGTTCTGCAGTTCATGAATGATAAACAGCGCGAAACTGTGCGTCCTGCAAAGGTAAAGTTTAACCTATTATCAGTGCAATTGCCATATTCATTATACAGCAAATTATCATGAGAAGTCAATGTGAAACATGGCTATTTATCAGCTTAATTCAAAGAAACTAGTAGGCAGTAGCCATCCTTCGCAATTATTAGCTTATTCTAAGGTCTGGACTCTTTTTTGGGTCATCTTTCAGACTATTTCCATCTTTCTAGACGTTGTACTGGGGTGGAAGAAAGTAAAAGGGTTTTTTATTATAGATAGGATAAAGTAGTATCGAGAAAGCAAGTTGCAGTTTGTGGTCAGTTTTACCTTTTAGATTCATTTATGTTTTTTTGGGTTATATTCACTTTTTCCAGGATATTCAGTGATCACAACATGTTATATTTACCTGGCTGATGCCATTTTGCTAGATGTGTTTGGAAATGCTGAGATACATAATGCCAGATGAAATCCGCTCCTGGAATTTGTTTAGATGTTCTATTACGCCATGGTTTTTATAAAAGTATGAGCAGCCAATACTTTCTTCACATGAATTTAAATTTGAACCTTGTAGTTTGCAGTTGGTTATAACAGAAGAGGAATTGAGGAGACACAGATGAAGATTTTGAAAGATAAACCAAATGGCTCTAATGCATTTGCCTTGTTGGACCGCAACAAATGCTTTGCCGTTGTGGCTGCTGCAGTAAAAAATGCTGCATCAGATTCAGTTGTAGACCTCAAATCTCCGGAGGTAAACCAGCTATTATCATTTCTCACTTGTTCACAAACATTTCACTTTATCCTGAGATATTTAGGCTTATAACATCTTTATCACTAAATATACACAGTTTTCCGTTCTTGTTGAGTTGCTGCCACTTTCCGGAGTACCCAATGGATCGTTAGTGGTTTCTGTCTCGGTTCTTCCGCAAAATCTTGTTAATACCAAGCCACGCCTGTGTGTCAGGGCTCTGCTTACTGATACCAAAGCCAGGGATGGAAGGCATTAGGAAGGATTGTGTGGCTTAGAATACTTTTCTTTTTTACTACGTAGGGTCAAAATTAAAACTAGTCTCAAAATTATGGAATCAATAAGTTTGATATTATTTAATCAGTTTGTTTGTTGAGAAGATGAAAAGAAAAAAAAAAAAAGAAAGAAAGAAAAGCATTTTGAGTCTTTCAGAGTTAATTTTTGTTGCTTTTTCTTCTTTTTTTTTTTTAAAAAAAAAAAGAAAAAAAAAAATTAATCGCCCTGAAGATTGTACTAGTTTGATTATGTCATTTTGCCAAAACAAGGGTGAAATGAACATTTTTTTTTTTTTTTGACATTCGTAGCAGTTATTTATTACCTTTCTACTAATTTAGGAATCCAAACATTAATTTTTGAGGAATCCAAGACACTTAAAATTTATCAGTGTAAGTTGAATGAATTTTTTTTCAAACTAGTTTTTAAAGTGTCCTTGCATTTATTTGATGGGAGAATATCAAATTCATACCTTTAGCTTCCACTCTTTATCGGAAGGCTCCCACGAGTTTTTAATTTTTTTTTTTTTTTTTGATAACATAGGAGAATTTTACTCAGAGTAATTGCACGTCGCAAACGCATACTGTATAACAATCCTCACCGTTAATCAAACTCCTACGGGTAACTGACCTCACTCGCCAGAACCAGTTACCAGGTAATCCAGGAGTTTTCACCCCTGACGGGCTAAGTAGTTTATCCTCATGCCCAGGATAAGCAGTTCATCCCACGTGTTTTTAATTTTATCAGGTAGATTCCTGTGGTTGAAAAATTTACCAAATAGATCATTCCACCTGTATTTTGTCAAAATTTTCTAATGTTTATGAATGTCAATCTTACACTTAAAAAAAAGAAAAAAAAAAAAGGAAAAAAAAAAAAAGGTATACTTTTATTTTACCTTTTCTTTTTCCAGAGCCAAAGAATCAGTTAAACTACCTACCACTTTATTTTTCATTTAATTATCATTTTAGACCTCGAAAACAATACCAAACAGATAAACCTCCTATGTGGTCCATCTGCAAAAGAGGTCTTTTGCAGTAACCAAAAGAACAAAGACACATCACCTAAAGCACAAAAAATACACACAAATAAGCTACAACTTAATGCATTGGATTTTGAACTCAAAACAAAGAAAAATTGAATTAAAGAGGCAGAAAGCAAGACACCACGTGGGTTTGTGCTGAAAACCACCCGGCTAGACCCATCGACCCCCGGCAAGGGTCTGCCGTGGGTCGAGACCCACGACGTCGACGGCGAGAGATCCCCGTGGGTCTTTGCTGAAAACCACCCGTCTAGCTCCGGCGCCGTGAGTATTTTTTCCGGCTTTAAGATGAAAAAATTCCTAAAGGTTTTCGCTCTAGATTTTAATTTTGAATCAAAAAAACGAGTTTGGAGGCATTAGAAACGAGTTTTGAGGCATTAGAAGCCGATTTTGAGGCTGAGTTTGGTAGAAAAGAGGCCGGAGAGGGGCGGCTGGGTCCACCGGCGCCGATGAGATGCTGGCCGGCACTTTTTTTTTGTGGTGCTCACAGTGGGATCATTTTCTTCTTCTTCCGATAGCTCCTCTTGTTGTTCCTCTTTTGTGGGTGTTGGGAGATCTTCAATAATTCCTCTTTTATGAAGAATTGCGGTCTTGTATTACGGGGCGATTTTTGCCTTGCGTTGTTCAGAATTGGAAAAATTTTATTTCACAACGATTTTTATCATTTTGAGTTATCTTTCCAATGCCACTTGAATTACTTTAATCGGATATCTGAGCTGACAGTTATGGTCAAAATACCGAGAGAAATGCAGAATCCAATTTTTCCTCCAATCCGATTTGACTTCAATTTGAGAAATTCCGAATTAATCCTTTCCTTTATTTGATTAAACTTAACCATGATTGGCTAAGCTTAACCATATCTTCTAGGTCTTCCCAACTTGACCTTTAAGCTTGGAATTTTTCCAGAAACACTTTCTTTTCTTCCAAAAACCTATAAAACAAAGAAAATACAAAAAGGAAGTAAAATGGCATGAATTAACTAAAACCAAGGGATTAAAACATGTAAGTTAAGGGCTAAAAATATGAATATTTTGGCACTTAACACACCCCCAAACTTACATATTACTAGCCCCTTAGCAATACAAAGCTAAAAATTAAATGGAAAACTGAAAACTTAAATGATAAATCCATCTTTCGTAGGATGTACGATTGCATTTAGCGTATGCAACAAGCCTTTTAAACCCCTAGGAATTCCCTAGTGGACGAGTGAAGTCTCGTGAGGGTTTTCCAGAAATGTTATCCATTAACATCATGCAAGAGTTCATGTTATTCCAAAAATTAAAGTATCAGTTCAAGATCATGATTTTCATTCATTAGCAAGTTTAAAAAGATGAACTCCATCTTCACAATGAATTAGAATCTCAAAGTGCAATTACTTACAAAGGACATGCTAAAACATTACAAGTTTGAAATTTGTGTACAGTGAATTAGTACAAAATTATGAGGCTTCTAAATTTTTCCAATATACAATGCCTCCTTATCTCAGAATTCACTAAAATTCCTATTAGAATGACACAATGGCATATTTCTTTTTCTCTCTCTCTCTCTCTCTCTTTTTTTTTTTGTTGGTCAGGTTGTGCAATGTTGGTTCCCTTAAGCTTTCTAATTGACCCTTGTAGCGAGTGTTAAGTCAATGACTCCCAAACCAGGTGGTTTTAGGGCATTAGGTGTAGAGATACCCCTAAGGACCTACTAACTCGAGTCAAAAAGGCTACAAAACCAACTATCCATGACATTGATCAAATCAATATTTTTCACCTTTTGACGTGAACACTCAATGCTTTGAGGCAAAAGGTCCAGTTACTCAGTGAAAAGCCATCAATGATCATTTATTTCATACTTTCTCTTTTTTTTTTTTTCTTTTTTCATTACAATATATGCCATAGTGTCATCTAATAAGTCATCCAATTTCATCCAAGATGCAGAAACACACATATCAAATCTCTTGTCATACCTCACAAATTATGTGCTAATGTGCTTGAGTGCTTAGATCAAACATGTGATTTTTCAACTGTCCTATACAAGTAACCAAACTAACAGATTCTCTCATTAGATCATGTGTTCAAAATGCTAAGCTCACTAATGAATTCAAGCCACAATTCTTTTAGATTTACTTAAAATTAGGGCAAACATGAACATGCAAAAAAACGTTTTTATTTTTTATTTTTTTTTAGTTTTTATTTTTTCTTTCAAATAAACAAACAAACACACAAAACAAGTAACATGAAATTGGGACAAAGTGTGTGTGAACATGTGTGCCCATACCCCCAAACTTAAATGACACATTGTCCCCAATGTGTCTAAGTAAAGGAAAGAATGTATCCGGGAGATGGACGACATAGTCTTGGAAAGCATGGCTCATAGCACACCCGAAAACTTGAATTGAAGTACACTTGTCCCTGCAAAATAAGAAAACACACAACAAAGTAAAAAGGAACAAAACTAAAGATAAATAAAAAGATTAACTTAAAACACACTAAAGAAAACAAACTAAAAAGATAACTATGGGATGTGGCCCAAGTGCGCTCGATCGCACGCATGGTGCGCTCGATCGCACTTGCGTAAGGCTGTGCATGTGTGGGTGATGTGCGCTCAAGCGCACACAAGGTGTGTTCAATTGCACAAACAGAATGTACAACAGCCAAAAGTCGGTTACAGCGCTCGATTGTACTCAGGGTGCGCTCGATCGCAATAACAGAATGCAATGAAACCACAAGTGGAGACCTGCGCTCGATCGCACGCAGGTTGTGATCGATCGCAGTAACAGAATGACAAAAGACTTGAAACACTAAAACACCAAAGTAAAACAAAACACAAACAAAATATAAATAAAACAAAATAAACAACAAAATAAAAAGAATATGCTATGGGGTGCCTCCCATGAGCGCTAAGTTTAACGTCTTCAGCCAGACTGTGGCGCTTTAAACTTGAAGCATTAGTCTTTTCTTCTCTTGCACCAAAGGGAATGAATCTTTTTTGCTGCATGGTGCTTCCTAGTGTCTATAGATCAGGGAGGACTACTCTGAGTTTTCTCAAACAGTTGCTCATCCGGTGGGGAATCATGAACTGGGATAAAGTAAGAAGAAAACTCAGGGAGCTTCCCTATCTTGATGTCCTCAATTTGCTCAAGTGGTAGCTCTAACAGACTTCTCTCCTGGCCTCTTAGTGTTTCAGAAATAAGAGCTGATGTTAAAGAAATCTCAGTGCTCTCTTATTTTCCCTGATGTGGCTCCTGTGGAATTTCGGTTTGCTTATCTTTCCCCTCTTCCATTTGATTTTCAGTCACCTCTTCACTCCTCAATGTGACAGTTTGCTCATGATAATAGGTGCACTCTTCTTCCACGTATTGTTCATTGGGGTGTTCCATCAACTACCTTTGACATTCTTCTTCTTGGTATTGGTAAGGCCTATTGATGTGGAATGTATTCAGCTCCTTGGAAAATTATTCCATTTGTACTTCCAGTCTTTGAATGGCTTGATCAAGCCTTGTATTGATTTGTTCTTGCGCAATCACAAATTGCTGTTGTGAAGTCACCAATTGTCGTACAAGATCCTTCAAGTCAACCTTCTCTGGCTTTTGAGTTGGTTGGACTGCTTGTTGTGGAGCTGTTTGAGAGGAATATGCATGATCATAGAATTGCTGATATGAGGGATGTTGCGGTCTAGGAGATTGTCGAGCATGGATTCTGGGAGCTTGAGCTTGCCATGAAAGATTGGACTGTTGGCTCCATGTTGGGTTACAGGAATCAAAATAGCAGCCGTTCCCCGGTCTAGAGAATCCTGCGTTCATGTATTGGTTAGAAATTTGTCTCAATGTACGACATTCTCTAACACTGTGATAAGGGTCGTGGCAACATGAACATGGCCTACGGGGTGTCGGAGTGCCGCCCCACGTGTGAAAGTAAAAATAAAATACCAAAAAATTAAAGCTAAAAAGGAAAAATAAAAACAAACTTGAAAATAAAACTTACGAAGATGCAGACTCAACTGACCCTGCATGAAATAAAAGAAAACAAATTAGATCTATAATTATCGCAGTACTGTGCTGTTCTCAGGATGTGCGATCGATCGCACTGTGAGGTGCGCTGGATTGCCCTGGTTGGGCGATCGATCGCACCTCCATAGGCAGAACAGTAACTACGAAAAAAACATAAAATTAAAACTAAATTAAAACAAAAATAAACTACAGGAAAAAATACCAAACAAAATCAAACAATCCCCGGCAACGGCGCCAAAAACTTGTTGTGCTTAAATACTACCTAAATTAATATATAATATTTAATACGTTTTAACTCGCAAGTGCACAAGATCAAAACAATAGTATACTGCAGCAAGTACGAGGTCAAACCCACAGAGATTGTGATTTTATTTAGAATTAATTAAAAATATCAACTTGTCACTGACTTGATATTGTGAAAAAGAAATAAAAAGATAATAAAGATAAACGAAAATCTAAAGGTAGGGCTTTGATATCCACTACTAATCATACTTATATAATATAACAATATGTCAATGCTCTGATCATGTTATATCTATCTAATGTTTGTCAACCTAAGGGAATGGGTGTATAATCCTTAAGCTATAGAGTTCCCTAAGCAACGAGTTAGGCATGAGTATATACTCTAAATCTTTTCTTTCCTAAACGATTTAGCATGGGCGTATACTAAGTTGTTCTTTAGGAAAGCATATATTCTGTGAAAATCGACAAACACATGAGGCCTAGGGCATGGGTGTATACTCCCGGTTTCCCATGTTGATTAACCCAAGAATTCGGAGTGGATTACTTTTGTTACTTATGTTAAACTAACTAGTCCATACCACATGCATATAATGGCCAGTCACATACATATGAGGAATTCATGAAAACAGAAATTAATCAATTTAAATATCACAACATGATCATAACAAAGGCGCCAATATTGCAATATTAAATAAGCATAATTAGGGCTTCAATCTAGCCCTCCTAAAGAGTTAGTTACACATTATTAAAATAAAAGACAAAAGAAAAGGTAAAGAAAGAACCGAAAACCGCTCCTAGAAGTAGCCTCCAATTCCTCTCCCCTAGTTGTGCCTCTTCCAAGGATGTCTCCAAAATTGTCTATTGAATTGTGAGGCTTAGAGGTCTATTTATAGGGCTTAGGAGAGTCCTAGAAGCCCTAGTAATCCAGATAATTTTGGAGATTTAAGTCCAAGTCCAATTAGGATAAAAAAAACCTAAGTCCAGATCGGAATAGGATTCGCACAAAATGGTGGTCCTGTATTGCGGGGCGATTTTGGCCTTGCACCGCTCCGAATTGAGAAAATGATATTTTACAATATTTTGCATTATTTTAAGTTAGCTTTCTAATTCCACTTGAATCACCTCAATCGGATATTTGAGCTGAAAGTTATGGTCAAACTACCGAGAGGTATGCAGAATCCAATTTTTCCTCCAATCCGATTTGACTTCAATTTGAGAAATTCCGAATTAATCATTTCCTTTATTTGATTAAAGTTAACCATGATTGGCTAAGCTTAACCATATCTTCTAGGTCTTCCCAATTTGCCCTTTAAGCTTGGAATTTTTCTAGAAACGCTTTCTTTTCTTCCAAAAACCAACAAAACAAAGAAAATACAAAAATGAAGTAAAATGGCATGAATTAACTAAAACTAAAGGATTAAAACATGTAAGTTAATGGCTAAAAATATGAATATTTTGGCACTTAACAAGACCTTTTTGGAGGAGGTGGTTCTTCTTAATATTGTTGATGTGGAAAAGAATTCAAATGATCATATATGGGAGATGGCTCCTCTTCTTGGTATTGTGGAGGCCAGTAAGTGGAAGATGGCTCCTCTTGATATGCTTCTTCTTCTCTGAGACTATTGCCTTTCGATTTGAAGTAGGTCTTCATCTCCTCAGATGCTTGCTATGTAGTCTTAATCAATGTATTTACTATATCTATAAGAGAAGGTGGTTCAGCTTGACATTGCTATTGTGGAGCTGATTGAGAGGAATATGCATGATCATAGAATTGTTGATATGAGTGATGTTGCAGTCCATAAGATTGTTGAGCATGAATTCCGAGAGCTTGAGCTTGCCATGAGAGATTGGATTGTTGGCTCCATGTTGGGTTACAGGAATCAAAATAGCTGCTGTTCTCCGGTCTAGAGAACGATGTGTTCGTATGCCCAAAAATTTTGTTAGAAGTTTGTCTTATTGAAGGACATTGTCTAACATGGTGATAAAGGTTGTGGCATAAAGAACATGGTCCATGGGGTGTTGGAACACCTCCCCATTTGTGTCAAAAAATAAATAAATAACAAAAAGTTAAAATAAAAAGGAAAATAAAAATGAAATTTAAAAAGAAAACTTACTAATATGCAGATTCGAATGACCCTATATGAAAAAAAAAGAAAAAAAATCAGCTCTATAGTTAGTGCTGTAACTGTGCTGCTCTTTGGATGTGCGATCGATTGCACCGAGAGGTGCGCTCGATCGCACTGGTGTCCTCGATTGCCCTGGTTGGGCGCTCGAGCGCACCTCCAGAACAGGAACTACGGAAAAAACTAGAAAAACAGAAAAATTTAAAACAAAAATAAAATAAAGGAAAAAATTTCAAACAAAATCAAATAATCCCCGACAACGGCGCCAAAAACTTGTTGTGCCAAATACTATCTAAATTAATAGATAATATTTAGTACGTTTTAACTCACTTGTGCACAAGATCAAACAAAAGTATAATGCAGCAAGTACGAAGCCGATTCCATGGAGATTGTTGATTTTATTTAGAATTAATTAAAAAAATATCAACTTGTCACTGAATTGATATTGTGAAAAGAGAAATAAAAAGATAAATGAAAAAGTTAAAGGCAGGGCTTTGATATCCACCACTAATTATATTTAGATAATATGTCAATATGCCAATGTTTTGATCATATTATGTATATCTAATGTTTGTCAACCTAAAGGCATGGGTATATACTCCTTAAGCTATTGAATTTCCTAAGCAACGAGTTAGGCATGAGTATGTACTCTAACTCTTTTCTTTCATAAAGGATTTAGCATGGGTGTATACTAACTTGTTCTTTAGGAAAGCATATATTCTATGGAAATCGACAAACACATGAGGCATAAGGCATGGATGTATACTCCCGGTTCTCCATGTTGATTAACCCAAGAACCCAGTGTAGATTACTTTTGTTACTTATGTTAAACCCATGACTCGGTCATCCAAATTGATTTAACTAACTAGTCCGTACCACATGCATATAATGGCCAGTCACATACATATGAGAAATTCATGAAAACATGAATTATTCAAGTTAAATATCACAACATGATCATCACACGCAGGGCGATTTTCGCATTGCGGCGCTCCGAATTAAGAAAATGTTATTTCACAATCATTTGTATAATTTTGAGTTAGCTTTCTAATGCCACTTTAATCAGCTCAATCAGATATTTGAGTTGAAAGTTATGGTCAAAATACCGATAGGTATGCTTAATCCAATTTTGAATTCGATCCGATTTTGACTCCAATTTGAGAAATTCCGATTTAATCCTTTCCGGAAACGCTTTCTTTTCTTCCAAAAACCTATAAAACAAAGAAAATACAAAAAGGAAGTAAAATGGCATAAATTAACCAAACTAAAGGATTAACACATGTAAGTTAAGGGCTTAAAATATGAATATTTTAACACTTAACACACAGCTTGCCGAGCAACTACCCCGCTTCTACGTGGCGGAAATCATTGAGGACATGTGCCAAGGGCAATATCCGATGCCCATCATAATGCCGGCAGCCGATCCAAGCTACCTCAACGGCTTTCGTTTGTGGACTCAATATTGCATCGCAATGGCTTCCCATTGGGACACAAGACTCAGAGGCGTGATCAATTTCTCCAAACCCTCTACGCCTTCCACAAAGATGCCTGGTACTCCATTCCCGACATCATTTGGAACCAAATTCACAAATTTTGGAATCGAGCGCATATTGGAGGAGCGGAGTCCACTCACTCATGGGGGTTGCCTTTCCCATACTTAATCACATACATTCTTTGGAAAAAGGGCACCACAGCTGATGAGCCAGTCACTACTACTCCCATAGTTGGCATTCGCCAATGGAACAAGAGATGCTCCCATATGCCCCGGGCACCCCCAGCACCAGAAGCTAGAGAAGAAGAGAGTGAGGCCGAGCCAATGGCCGAAGATGAACCGGCAGCTGAGCCAGCAACAGCAGAGGAGAAGGAGGCCCCGATCATTTTTTGCGCCGCACAGTACCGCTCCCTTAATGAAGAGATGGCGGGACTTCGGAGAGAGCTCGCTGATCAAAGAAGGGAGGCTCGGGAAGATAAAGCACTGATGGATCAACGATTAGCTGCCTTGGAAGAATTGATGCAGTCCATACTTAGCCGTTTACCACCACCATCTTGAGCATCTACTTCTAGACAGCACTAAGATGGGACCACCGTCTGGCTGAAGACGTAAAACTTAATGCTCATGGAAGGCACCCTATAATTTATCCTTTTATTTTGTTTTGTTTAAGTGTTTTTAGTTTTGTTCCTTTTTACTTGTTTTTCTGTTTTCTTATTTTACTGGGACAAGTATGCTTCACTTCAAGTTTGGGGGTGTTCCATGAGCCATGCATTCCAAGACTATGTCGGCCACCTCCCGGGTACACTCTTTCCTTTATTTAGACACATTAGGGACAATGTGTCATTTAAGTTTGGAGGTATGGGCACACATGTTGTTCACACACTTTGTCCCAATTTCATGTCATTTGTTTTGTGTGTTTGTTTGTCTATTTGAAAAAAAAAATAAAAAAATAAAAAAATAAAAATTCTATGCTTGTTCATGTTTGCCTTAAGATTTTAAGTTGATCTAAAAGAATTGTAGCTTGATTTCATCAATGAGCTTAAAATTTTGAACACATGATCTGATGAGTGAATCTGTTAGTTTGGTTACTTGTTTAGGACAGCTGAAAATTCACATGTCTGATCTAAGCACATAAGCACATTAGCACATAAATTGTGAGGTATGACATGAGGTCTGATATATGTGTTTCAGTATCTTGGATGAAATTGGATGACTTATTAGATGGACACTTTGGCATATATATGATGAAAATATATATAATAATAATAATAATAATAATAATAATAATAATAATAAATGATCATTGATAAGCTGTTCACTAAGTAACTGGACCTCTTGCCTCAAAGCATTGAATGTTCACGTCAGAAGGTGAAAATTTTTGGTTTGATTAATGTCTAGGTTAGTTTGGTTTTGTAGCCTTTTTTACTCTAGTTAGTAGGTCTTTAGGGGTGTCTCTACACCTAATGCCCTAAAACCATCTGGTTTGGGAGTCATTGACTTAACACTCGCTACATGGATCAATTAGAAAGCTTAAGGAAACCAAACATTGCACAACCTGACCAATATATATATATATATTGGTCAGGTTATATATATATATGTATATATGCCATGGTTGTTCATTCTAGTAGGGATTCTAGTGAATTTTGAGATATGGAGACATTACATATTGGAAAGATTTGGAAGCTTCATAATTTTGTGCTAATTCACTGTACACAATTTTCAAACTTGTGATGTTTTAGCATGTCCTTTATACGTAATTGCACTTTGAGGTTCCAGTTCATTGTGAAGATGGGGTTCATCTTTTTAAGCTTGCTTATGAATGAAAATCAAGATCTTCAAGTGATACTTAAGTTTTGGGGATAACATGAACTGTGCATGATGTTTGTGGGTAACATTTATGGAAAACCCTCACGAGACTTCACTCGTCCTCTAGGAAATTCCTAGAGGTAAAAGGCTTGTTACATATGCTAAATGCAATCGTACATCCCACGAAAGATGGATTTATCTTTTTGTAATTTGTTTTGCATTTTTTGTTTTTAGTTTTCTATTCCTAAGGGACTAACAATATGTAAGTTTGGGTGTGTGTTAAGTGCTAAAATATTCATATTTTTAGCCCTTAACTTACATGTTTTAATCCTTTAGTTTTAATTAATTAGGTCATTTTAGCTCTTTATTGTGTTTTCTTTGATTTTGTACGTCATTGGAAGAAAAAGAAGAAATTTCAGAAGTTTTAGACCCGAAAATGAGCTATTTTGGATTTTGGAAGGCTCTGGTAGAGCGATCGATCGCAGGGGAGCTGCAATCGACCGCACTACAGGCGAGGATGGCAACATGCAAGGCATCCACGATCAAGCGTATGCTCGAGGAGGATCAATCACAGACCTGCGATCGATCGCACACGAGCTGCGATCGAGCGCATCTGTGCGTGGTGGCCAAGATAGCCGCCAGCCCTGTTATAGAAAGAGCATCTTTAGGGTTTTATAGCTTTGTGCGAACTAGGGCTAAAACCCTATGATTTTTAGGGGTTCTAGAGTATTCCTAAAGGCTTATAAATAGACCCTTAAGCCTTTAGAATAGTGTGCTTTGGAGGAGAAGAATTGGAGCTTTTCAAGTTCAAGTTTCGGGTTTATTCTTTTCTTTTCTTTTCTTTTATGAAGATGTTTCATATCAACTTCATGTGTAACTAAATTATTTAGTAGGGCTAGATTGAAGGCCCTAGTTATGTTTAGTTGATATTCAATATTGGCGCCTTTGTGTTGATCTTGTTGTGCTATCTAAATTGATTAATACCTGTTTTCATGAATTCCTCATATGTGTGTGCCTAATTAACATGTGCATGTTGTATGGACTAGTTAGTTAAATCAATTTGGATGACCGAGTCCTGGGTTTAACATAAGTAACAAAAGTAATCCATACCGAGTTCTTGGCTTAATCAACATGGGGAACCGGGAGTATACACCCATGCCCTAGGCCTCATATGTTTGTTGATTTCCACAGAATATATGCTTTCCTAAAGAACAACTTCGTATACACCCATGCTAAATCCTTTAGGAAAGAAAAGAGTTAGAGTATACACTCATGCATAACTCGTTGCTTAGGGAAATCTATAGCTTAAGGAGTATACACCCATGCCCTTAGGTTGACAAACATTAGATAGACATAACATGATCAAACCATTGGCATATTGTTATATTATTTAAGTATGATTTGCGGTCGATATCAAAGCCCTGCCTTTACCTTTTTCATTTATCTTTTTATTTCCTTTTTCACAATATCAATTCAGTGACAAGTTGATATTTTTAATTAATTCGAAATAAAATCAACAATCTCCGTAGAATCGACCTCGTACTCGCTACACTATACTATTGTTTGATCTTGTACACTTGCGAGTTAAAACGTACTAAATATTATGTATTAATTTATGTAGTATTTGGCCCAACAATCGGAAGGGAGCTGTGATCGAGCGCACTACAGGCAAAGAAAACGAGCGCAAGGCACCTGCGATCGAACGCCCAGTACAAGAGGATCGATCACAGTCCTGGAATCGATCGCACACAAGATTTGATCGAGCGCACCCGTGTGTGATGAGCAAGTCAGCCGCCGGCCTTAATATGGAAAGTGTGATTTTTAGGGTTTTGTAGCTTTGTGCGAACTAGGGCTCAAACCCTACGCTTTTTGGGGTTTCTAAAGTATCATAAGGCTTATAAATAGACCTTTAAACCTCTAGAATAGACACAATTTTCAGGAAGAATTGAAGCTCTTCAAGTTCAAGTTTCAAGTTTATTCTTTTCCTTTCTTTTTATTTTATGAAGATGTTTAACATCAAACTCATGTGTAACTAATTTACTTAGTAGGGCTAGATTGAAGCCCTAGTTATGTTTAGTTAATATTCAATATTGGCGCCTTTGTGATGATCATGTTGTGATATTGAACTTGATTAATTCCTGCTTTCATGAATTCCTCATATGTGTTTGCCTAATCAACATATGCATGTGGTATGGACTAGTTAGTTAAATCAATTTGGATGACCGAGTTTTGGGTTTAATAAAAGTAAACAGAAATCCACACCGGGTTCTTGGGTTAATCAACATGGGGAGCCGGGAGTATACACCCATGCCCTAGGCCTCATGTATTTGTCGATTTCCACAGAATCATGCTTTCTTAAAGAACAACTTAGTATACACCCATGCTAAATCCTTTAAGAAAGAAAAGAGCTAGAGTATACACCCTTGCCTAACTTGTTGCTTAGGGAAATCCATAGCTTAAGGAGTATACACCCATGCCCTTAAGTTGACAAACATTAGATATGCATAACATGATCAAAGCACTCGCATATTGTTATATTATCTAAATATAATTAGTAGTGGATCTCAAAGCCCTACCTTTTTATTATTATCAAATCAAAATCAATCTTTGTTTTGTTTTACTTAAGGAATTTATTTTAAGCAAAATTTAGCAATCCTCGTAGGAAATATCCTGTACTTGCATCATGTACTACTATGTTGACCTTGTGCACTTGCGGGTAAAACGTACAATTATTTGCCAATTAATTTAGGTAGATATTTGAACAACACCTCACTGTCCGAGAGTTCTTGTGGATGTACAAACTCACCAAGAACCCTAACTCTGACGCTCTCTTTACCTTCCTGGCTCAGCAAAGGCTGTGGTTCATTCAGCTGGAGAAGACTTACTCCAACAACAGATAGTGGAAGAATCTGTTTTTCTTCGCATAAGGAGGTTGGGAGTTTGCTCCCTCGGAGGTTGTTGAAGGCCTGAGAATACCTCAGGAAACAAGCATTCCATCAGCAGATGTTCTGAAGTATGCTCCCCAATTGTCTGAGGGAGAAGTGGATCGGATAAACACAATCCTAGCCTATGCTCGAAAAAACGAGAGAGCTATGTTCTTCGGGCCCTAGGTAACGATAGCCAACATAATAAGATACCTAGGGCACCCGAGAGAGGATAGCTGAAGGCCTTTCTAATCTAAGGTGTCGAAGGGCACACCTCGCTGCCGAGGCTTTTAGGAAATCGGTCGCCCAGGTGATGAGTGCCAAATATGGTATATTTTGGCCCCCTAATTTACATTAGTTAATCCTTGAGCTACGTCGTTATCTAATGTTTTGTTTTAGTTTTGTGTTTTTAGTATTTTGTAGGTTGTTGAAGAGAAACTGCATCCTTAAAGGGAAAAGATGCAAAGTTTGGAAGAAAGCACACTTTGAGAAGACCTAGACGATATGGTTAAGTTTAACCCAATCGAGGAAAGGATTAAATCGAAATTTCCCTAATTGGAGTCAAAATTTGATTGGATTCAAATTCAGATTCCGAATATGTCTCAGCATTTTGACCATAACAGTTTCCTCAACTATCGGATTGAGATGATTTCAGAGCCATTAAAAAGCTAACTCCAAATACTACAATTTTTTGTGAAATAAGATTTTCCTAATTCAGACGTTTACCATGCCAAAATTGCCCCGCAATAAAAGGACACAAATCTGGACAAATCCTATTATGATTTCAGACTTTTATTTTGACTAGGATACAGACCTCCGAATTATCTAGGTTTACTAGGGCTTCTAGGACTTCCCTAAGCCTATAAATAGACCTCTTTCCATTCAAGAAAAGATATACACAATCCTAGAGATGAAGAACAACGTTACTTTTATGTAAGTTTTTATTATTCCGATTTTATTGAGCTTAATTTCAATTGTTTTACTTCTTTTCAATGTGTGGAATAATTCTTGGATATATTGTTATGATTCAAGGATACACATGATGATTTAAGATAACTTCACATAATTGATTGCTTAATTTTATTTGCTTAAAAATTGGATATCCCTTGTGATTTGTTCTTCAGATACATCTGGTGTTTCGATTAAATTTGGATTCCTTTTGTGATTTATATAATGAATAGATACATGAGATGGTTTTGATTAATCTTTTGAAGCATACTAAAACATAAATAAGATTTAATTTGTGAGAACTTCGGATTAATATTGATGAACATGAAGTATGTTGTTACGATTTGGTGAGTATGAATTCCCAAACCTTAGTACCTTTATCTCTTAGTTTATTTTAATTAGTTTATGTTTTGTAGTTTAAATTTCGAAAATCAAAATTCAAAACCCTTTTGGAACTAGGTTAGGATTTAATTAGTTTAGATTTAAATTGCTCTTTCAAAAATACAATTCTCTGTGGGATCGACCTCACACTTGCGAGTATATTAAAATTTGCACAACACCAGGCTCTAAGGAGGCCTGTTGTGAATAAAGGCACGAGGATGGTGACAAGGACTGGATATGTCAAGGATTGGGCCTTCCTGAGGATAGAAGATGAGCTCAAAAATCCTCAAATTCCATCATTGAAGAGAAGAAAGTCGGACAGACTCGAGGCTATCTCGGGAGTTGAAAACGCTTATGCCAACATAATGGGTGCCTCCCGAAAGGCTTTTGCTTCAAAACCAGCAATCCGCATAGCGGCGGATCCCGAGGCTCTTCTCGGAGACAAGCCTTCGATGCCTCTAGCAATAAAGCCATTGGCGGCGCAACCGCTTGTCGATGCGCCAATCTCGGCTATCCCAATAGAAGTCTCATCATCTGCTTTGGGCTCGAACATCCAACATATTCTGGATGAGATTGAACAGCTACAAGGAGGCTCGTCGGAAGCGAAGCCTACCAACGTTGAGAGACAAGTCGTGATTATAGAGGGTGATCGTAAGCAAGTTAATGATGAACCAGCAAAGTCTCAGCCTTCATCTGCTCATGCTGCCGGCAATGACAACGATGTCATGGAACATGGGGGTGTAACTGCTTTGGCAGAGGCTCTTTATCAAGCAAAGATGCTCGACGCTTCTCCTGTTTCGACAAAGACTCAACGGTCAAAGATGTCAGAGGACTCTCAACAAGTCGAAGATCCTACCAACAATGCTTCTACAAGTGATGACTTGGTGAAGCCCTCAACTATGAACAGGTTGGTTGGCTCTATCCACCCTCGGGGGTGAGCTGCTGGGAAATCCTTTCAGTGCCCTTGTGGATTTCATTTCTCACAAGCAGATAGCTGGTGATCGCAACCACTCGGCCCAATATATGTCGGACCGGATGATCTTCTATCAGCTCTGTGTCAGTGCATATTTCCTTAGATTTGAATATTTATTTACTTCTTGAGGGCATCCTGAAGTCAATCCTCCTCTATTGTGACTTCAAAAAATCCATGCAAGCCTCAGCCACAAAGACTGAGTAGTTGATGAAGAAGCTGGCGAAGCCCGAGGCTGAAGCAGCGAGACTCATAGACTTTCTAAATGATCAGGATGCTGAACTACTCGTAGTGGATCAGCAGCAACCCTTTTTACAAACCTCGGTCGCTAAGGCTACCAAGGCTAATTCCAAAGGCAATCTCAGATCGAGGAGGTGATGACTGAGTTGCATTCATTTCAAGTGGACCATTCAATTGTCAAGGAGGATCTACGGCAATTGGAGGAGAAGCGCTCTTAAGACGATGACCGATACGCCGAGCTGTCTGAGGAACTTTGAGAAGCTAAACAGGAAGCCACGGCTCAAAGGTCCAAGGTTGAAGTTTCAAATACGAAGCTAGAGGTTGCCGAGTCAAGGCTTGACTTCAACAAAGGAAAGCTCAATGCGATGAGAGCTCAACTACACGAAGCTAAGGATAAGGCCTAGGATTATTTCAAGCAGCTGTCGTATCCTTCCTAGACCGGTGACATTGGCTGGGCCTGAGGCATCGTCGTGGGCTTTGAAACTTTTCGAGCCTGGGCCTTGCACCCTTCTTGCTCGATTGACCTCAAGACTGTTAATGCTGAAGACATCCTTCCTTCTGTTGCAGCCATTGAAGAAATAGAAAGCCTTAGTCAGGATCTAATGCCAGATACCCCAGGTTGAACAATACACGAGCATAATCCTTGTACCGACCCTAAAGGCAAAGCACACTTGGATAGCATTGATGCTTCGAAGTCACAGGATTCGTTGAGTAGTGCTGGCACTCCCGAGGCTGACGGTTTTGATTCACCTGAGGAAAAAGACTTGTAAATGTAATTTATACAAAATATCAATGAAAGTTGTTTGTAAACTGTCTATTTATTTCGTTTTGTTACCAATGAGAGAGATTTTTTGCTTGGCTAATTGCCTTGCTCATTTCCACTTCTCCTTTACTTGCAATTTTAGAAATAACTTAAGTTTGATATTAAGAGCAACCCTCGATTTTGATTGTTAGGATATGGAATCGTTGATTATCGGACACGATGTTAACTCGGGAAGCCATTTAAGCTTGTGAGGTTAGACCTTTCGAGACAAAAGACTCGTAAAAAAATCTTTAAATAGTCTTTAAGAGGAAAAGGTCCTTTGCTCAACATTATTGTCTTGCTTGTTCCCTTTTTCCTTTTGCAATCCTAAAAATAAAACTTAAGAGTTTAAATCTTATGATAGCTTAGACGAATGTATGGCACAGTGCTTGTCAGAATGCTTGGTAGAGTGCTCGGACTCGGGAAAGAGCCTTTGAACAATCCTTTTTCATAGGCTTTAAGTTCTTGGCTATATTTCTCGAGTTAGTTTAACCTTCGAACAATCCTATTTTAGAGGCTTTATGTTCTTAATAGGTAAAGTTCGAAAAGCGCTTTTACAGCTATATTTTTCGAACGTTAACCTCGAGAAAGTACCGTAGCTATATTTGACCAAGTTATTCTCAGGAAAGCACCTTGGCTATATTTCGCCGAGGGGTTCAACCTTAGAATTATCCAACATGGAGGCTTTAAATTCTATGTTGGGCTGAGTTTGGAAAGCACCCGGTACGGCTATATTTCGCAAACATTGACCTCGGGAAAGTACCTTGGCTATATTTCGCCGAGTTATTCTCGGGATAAGCGCTAAAATATTCATATTTTCAGCCCTTATCTTCCATGTTTTAATCCTCTGGTTGTAATTAACTAGGCCATTTTAATTCCTTTTTGTGTTTTTGATGTTTTTACAGGCTTTCGGAAGAAAGTGAAGTAAAAACTGGGTGATTTAGGCCCAAAAAGAGAATATGGGAAAATTGGAGCTCCCTGGTACTGCGATCAATCGCAGGGTACCTGCGATCGAGCACAATACCAGAGAAGACGCTGCACGAGCCAGGCCAGGAGCGATCGAGCGCAGACAAAAGAAGGATCGATCGCAGACAAGCGATCAAGCGCACACGGGCTGCGATCGAGCGCACCCGTGCGCAGGAGGCATTCCAAGTGGCAGCTACAATGTCCCTATTTCCATATTAGGGTTTTTCAAACTCCAAATTGTAATAGGACTGAAACCCTGCGAAAACCCTAGGGTTTACTACTTTTCCAAGGACTTCTAAAGCCTATAAATAGACTCCTAAGCCTTTAGAATAGGTAGGCTTGGAGAAGGGAGAAGAATAGGAGCTCTCAAGTTCAAGTCTCGGGTTTATTCTTTCTTTTGTTTTCTTTTATTTTATGAAGATGTTTAACATCAACTCTATGTGTAGCTAATTTATTTAGTAGGGCTAGATTGAAGCCCTAGTTATGTTAAATTAATATTTCAATATTGGCACCTTGTGATGATCATGTTGTGCTATTTAACTTGATTAATACCTGCTTGCATGAATTCCTCATATGTGTATGCCTGATCAACATGTGCATGTGGTATGGACTTGTTAGTTAGATCAATTTGGATGGCCGAGTCCTGGGTTTAACTTAAGTAACAAAAGAATCCACACCGCGATTCTTGGGTTAATCAACATGGGGAACCGGGAGTATACACCCATGCCCTAGGCCCTGTGTGTTTGTCGATTTCCATAGAACATATGTTTTTCTAAAGAACAACTTAGTATATACCATGCTAAATCCTTTAGGAAAGAAAAGAGTTAGAGTATACACCCATGCCTAACACGTTGCATAGGGAAATCAATAGCTTAAGGAGTTAGAGTTTAACCCTTAGGTTGGCAAACATTAAATATGCATAACTTGATCAAAGCATTGGCATATTGATATACTAGTTTAACATAATTAGTGGTGAATATCGAAGCCCTACCCTTTGTTATCATCACATCAACAATCAATCTTTAAGTTGCTTTTGCTTAAGGAATCTATTTTTAAACATCAATTCAGCAATCCTCGTGGGAATGATCCTGTACTTGCACCCTATACTACCATGTTGACCTTGTGCACTTGCAGGTAGAACGTATAATTATTTACCTATTAATTTAGGTATATTTTTGTACAACAAACGTAATCACCCTCCTCCTTGGAGACACACTTGAAAAGGGGTAACATGAAACCTCGTTTGTAGAGGGTTCCATTCACTTTGGTAAACCGAGCAGCCTTAGTCCTAAGTTGGACGGCTTTTTTTCTGGTCGGCTAGAAGAGTACCATTCTCCAAATACTCTACTAGTTCTTCTGCCCATTTGGGCATCGCCTCTATTGCTAGAACCATGAGCTCCTTTGTTACTGCAGGCCTAAGTAGAATTTGCACTAGTTCTTCGGTTTCTTCCACACCGACTTCCATTGATGAACCCATCTGAGCCAAATGATCAGCTCTCTCGTTCTCCTGCCTTGGGACCTTGATGATGCAGAATTTTTTGAAAACATTCTGCATGTTTTGTACCTTTTCCAAGTACAGCTTCATCTTCTCGCCTTTGGCTTCGAACCACACTCGGATGTGTCCAACAATCACTTGAGAGTTGCTTCGTACCTCCACAAATTTTGCTTCAATTTCTCGAGCCAAGCTAAGTCTCTCCAAGACTGCTTCATACGGGGCCTCGTTGTTGGTACTTTTGAATTCCAACCTCAAAGAACTACACAATTCTTCTCCGTCTTGTGTGATTAGTAGTAATCCAGCTCCACCGTTCTTCCTTGTGCATGATCCATCCACATAAATTACCCATGTTTCGTCTTTTGGCCACGCCTTGATTTCTAGCAAATTGGTGAATTCTGCCAAGAAATCTATGAGTGCTTGGCCCATGATGGCGTTCCGAGGGACAAAATCAATGTCAAACTCCCTGATTTCGATAGCCCAGCTAGCTAATCTACCAGATAGATCTAGCTTCTGAAGTACCTTCTTTAGTGGATACTCGGTTAACACTCTAATGGTGTGGGCTTGAAAGGATGGCCGAAGCTTCCTCGATGAGATGGTTAAGGTGAAGGCAAGCTTCTCTATCTGCACGTACCTTTCCTCCGATCCTCTCAAGGCTCGGCTGATGAAGTACACCAGCTTCTGTACACCTTCTTCCTGGACTAAAACTGCACTAAATGCAGTAGGAGATACGGTTAAGTGCAGGTACAGTGCTTCCCTAGGAATGGTTCGGCTTAGCAGTGGTGGGCTAGCCAAGCACTTCTTCAGCTGCTCGAAGGCTTGTTCACACACCTTTCTCAAGATCTTGAAGAAAGGGAGGCACTTGTCGGTCGACCGAGAAATGAATCTGTTCAGTGCTGCAATCTTGTCTGTCAGTTGCTGGAGTCGCTTCATATTCTTTGGGGATTGCATATCTTGGACAACTTGAATCTTTTCAGGGTTGGCTTCAATTACTCGATTTGAAACCATGTAACAGAGGAACTTCCCTAAGGAAACTCCAAAAGTGCACTTTGTGTGATTCAACTCATCCCGTATTGCCTCAACGTCTTAAACGTTTCTTGTAAATCATGTGTGTGATCTAGTGGCAATACGCTCTCGATGAGCCTATCATCAACATAGACCTCCATGTCACGTTCGATCTATCCTAGAAACATTTTGTTGACCAACCTCTAGTGGGTTTCTCTTGCATTCTTTAGACAAAAAGACATGACTTCGTACCAGTACAAACCTCGGTCGGTGATGAAGGCGGTCTTCTCTTGGTCAGCTGGATGCATGTAAATATAGTTGTACCCAAAAAATGCATCATAATATCCAGCTGTCGAATCCACCAGCACATCAATTCACGGAAGTTGAAAGCTATCCTTTGGGCATGCCTTGTTGAGATCGGTGGAATCCACGCACATCCTCCATTTCCCATTGGACTTCTTGACCAACACTACATTGGCCAACCAATCGGGGTAAAAGATTTCTTCGATGAACTGAGCCATAAGGAACTTCTCCATTTCTTCAGCTATGGTCAAGTTTCGCTCGGGGGCAAAGTTTCTTCTCTTCTGTTTCATCGGCTTCATCTCCGGATCCACATTCAGCTGGTGAAGTATTTCTTCAGGAAAAATCCCTGGCATGTCTTCATGTGTCCAAGCAAAGACTTTAACAATTTTTGAAGAAAGCTGACGAGGCTATCTCGGACTTCCAAGGCCAGTTGTGAACCGATCTTCACAACTTCGCCTTCCCCTACCGATATGTCTACTAGCTCCTCAGTGAGTTCACCCTCTTTCATGCTGCCCGCACTATTGATCGTTAAAGGTGCAAATCCGACGATTTCTTCAGAGAAGTGTTGTAACACTTTCTCGCTGCAATTTGGTTTCCTTTGACTTCCCCGACTCCATCATCTGTCAGGAATTTCATCTTCAGGAGGTAAGTTAAAGTTTTCGCTTTCAACTTATTTAGTGCCAATTGACCAATGATTACGTTGTAGGCAGATGGTCGGTCAACCACCAGGAAACCCACCATTATTGTCACTTGTTTGGGGGTTGTTCCCACTATAACAGGAAGGGAGACGAGCCTGATGGGTTGGACTTGCTCTCCTGCAAATCCAACCTTGGGTGAGCCAAATGGTTTGATCCTCTCCCGATCTATTCCCATTTGTTTGTAAACTGGCCAGTATAAGATATCAACCGAGCTTCTGTTATCCACCAGAATTCGATGAATGCTGTGATTCCCCACTGTTACCTTCACAACTAGCGCGTCATTGTGGGGCATTGCTACCCCTTCTGCGTCATCTTCTGAGAATGATAGGATCATTGGATCCTTCTTTTGGGCTTTAGAAGGTCTTTCAAGAAGGAAAACATCATCTACATTCACTCTTCTTGCATGAGCCTTCCTTGCCGAATTTGACTCGCCTCTACCAATCAACCCCTAGAGATCGTGTGGATCTCTCCTATCACATCTTGATTCCGAGGGATTTGGTGGCCTTCTTGATCTATCCTCAGCTTGGTATCTTGTCTTGGCCTCACAACACGATCATCCCACCTTCCATCGGGGGCTTCGTTGTTACCATCCCGCCGTAAAGGCTCTTGAGGCTCTCTACCCCTATTCCTTCCATCAGCCAAAAACCTCACCAACCTACAGTTCCTAATAAAGTTTTCTATTCCACGGCGAAGAGATATACACTCCTCGGTGAGATGACCATCGTCGTTGTGATACTCACAATACTTTTGATTGGTGCGCTTGTATGGAGGATTCCTCATCTTCGTCGACCATCTAAAGGCTGGATAACCTTTGATCTCCATGAATACCTCGGTAACACTGGTATTCAAACTAGTCAATTTCTAGCCTTGCTAGTGCTATGGCTCCACCTTCCTTTGCAGACTCTTTAGAGGTGCTATATCCTCCGTTCTCTTCTTCCTAGAACTCTCCAATACTACTTTTTTGTTGCTGGCCTTAGCTGAGGTAGCCTGGGTTTTGGACTTCAATAAAGCCCCAATGGTTTCCTCCTAGTTGATCAACTCCTCAGCTTTGTTTATCAACAGCCTGAGCGTTTTTGGTCCTCTCAATTCCTTTCATGCCTCACTTCACGTTCTTGGTCCCTCCCGCTATTACGGCCTTCAGCAGCAGTAAGTCAAGTAGCGAGATCTTCATTTTGCTTCTTTAGCACTTCCATGGACTCGTCCATGCGTCTCCTGAACTCCTCGAACTGAGCATTCTGATGGTCAGACGTCCTAGCCATACCAGCTTTAACCTCTGGCTGAGGGTGTGAGCGTGTAGTCACCATCTCAGATTTTAAATGGTAAGAACTGATGAAAATTGAAGTTTTAACAGGCAACACCAAACTGTTGATGACAATTTTTTGAGAGTAATGTGGCACACTTTAAGAGGGATAGTCGGAATGGCAGGCGACATGATAATCGAGGAACCATCAGATTGCTTAGCAACAAATCGACCGAGGATCGTATGACTGAGGAATCGTCAGGTTGTAATACAAAAAAAAATTACAAGGGATAGTCGGAATGGTAGGCAACATGATAACCAAGGAACCGTCAAATTGCTTAGCGACAAATCAACCGAGGAATCGTCGAGCTACAACACAGAAAGAATAGGATCAGAGATGTCGATGGTGTGCCATCGGGGGATAGCTCCAATGCCTAAGTCAATGATTTGCTTAGAGAGAATATAAATGCAATGAGAGCTTGAGAGAGAATTGCGATTACCAAATTATGAACCCTTTTATAGGCATCAGGTGGTGGTTATCACCCTTCATTGTCGGCCCCATATCTTTATCTATTGTATAGTGCTGATAAAAGGATATGGGTTGTTGGTGGCTCCACGATCTTAGGAGACTAGACCTTGGATCATGCAATTTGGCCTTGCTGGCGTGGATATGTGTGCTCGAGTTGTTTTCGGTACACATGTCTCGGTTTGGTAATGATAGCTGGACAATGTTATGGCGAATAATGAAAGCTTACTTGAGAAGCTAGGAGAGACATAGGCTTGTTAGACTATGTATCGAGATGGGCTGATTGAGTATAGCCTGGGCTCCGTTTTAGTAGTGCTTGAACATTGGATGGCCTCGGAAGGCTTGTTGGGCCCTAGGTGGCTGATCCATGACCCAACACTGGAGATACATGTGGACTAGAAGGCTTAACAAGAGATCTCCTCAGTCGAGTATCCCCATAATCTCGGCCTAAATTATCAACCTCTATCTTCATTTGGGCAAGTGCAACAGGACCAGGCAACTTCTTCCACACAAGACCACGTAACTTGGAAAATCAGGTACCTTCTAGTATATCAAATCAAGTATCATC
>NC_081544.1:13705968-13811079 GCF_901000735.1 Corylus avellana | reverse complement strand
CTTAATATAAGGCTGGTCAGCAACACATTGAACTCCCTCTAACTGTGACATGATATCATCGCCGTTTGGCACAATAGGCGAAGGATCCATTGGCAACCATCGCCTATGCTCCATATAACATGATTTTTTTCCCATTTCTTAACTACTTAGACCATGTATTACCCATACAACAAGGACATGCTGCACGCCCTCTCATACACCACCCGAAAAAATCACCATACGCAGGAAAATCACTTATTGTCCACATCAATGCTGCACACATTATGAAGTTACATTTGGAGGATGCATCATAAGTTGGGCCTGGGATAATAAGGGATAACATTAAAAACAAAAAAACAAAAAAAATCTTGTTTCATGCTCATCCAAGGAGGCAAATTATATGGTACCAACATTATTGGCCAAAAACTGAGAGTAGAGCTCATATTGCCGAAAGGATTAAATCCATCTAATGATAAACCAAGCTTGATATTGCGTGGGTCAGAGGCAAATTTTGAGTACCACTCATCAAAATCCTTCCATGCTAGTCCATCGGCAAGATGCTTTAGTACCCCATCCTTTGTGCGCTTCTCAGTGTGCCACTTCATGTGTGAAGCGGTCTTATGTGACATGAACCTTTGCAATCTTGGTTTCAAAGGAAACCATCACAATACCTTTGCAGGTTTTCTTTTCAATTTTCAAGACGAATCATCATCCCAACCTTTGGGCTGCTTCCAATTTGACGCATTGCATTTTGTACATCTTTCTAACTTCTCATTGTCCTTCCAAAACAGCATACAACCATTGCTAGATGACGGGATCTTCTCGTATCCCAGCCCCAAGTCCTTCAAATACTTTTTTCCTCGTATTTGTCCTTAGGCAAATTTGCATCTGATGGAACAATACCTTTGAGAAATCCAAGCAACTTTGTAAAAGAGGCATTACTCCATCCACCTTCACACTTCAAATTAAAAAGACCATGAATTGCAATAAACATACTGTCATCTGTTCACCCTGACCACAATGGCTCCTCAGAATCTTTCAACAATTTAAAGAATTTTTGGGCATCCTCAGTAGGAGCTTCTCCATCTTGGTGTCCAACTCTAGCTTCCACACCCATCTAAGACTCACCTTCAGCTTCCTAAATGTTCTGCATGGGGAAAACATCATGCAAAAGGGATTGCATCTCACCGGGCAAATTCACATGCACTGGCTTGGGAGCCATATTATAGCCTTCATGCATTGGCTCGGGAGCCATAATGTAGCCTTCATGTATTGGTTCACCAATAACAAGAGTGTTAATGGCATGGGCAATGCTTGGGTATTGTTACCCATGCATGACCCATGTTGTGTAACCCTGCAAAAAGCCTCCTCCTTTTCCTAACAAAAAATAGTCGTATCCATCACGGGAAAGTCTTGCGAAAATAACACTTCTTACACGGGCACTTAATTTTTCCAGGTGTTTGTGTTATCGAGTGCAAACTCAATAAAATTCAAAACACCAATCCTAAACTCTTGGGGGTTCCTAGGCTTTGACATCCAACTGTTACCCATAGCTTACTACATTCGAAATAACATGTGTTAGGGATGCATCTCTATGTAAGCAGTTAGAGGAAAGAGTAACTTAGTAAAGATGCTACAACAATATCTAGCAGCTTTAAATCCGATTTTATTCGAAGGAGAGGAGGGAGGTGATAAAATTTAAGTGAAATTTGGTTAAAACGATGATAAACAGTGATATGAAGAAAATTTTGGCCTTAGGAATGTATGGATACATTTATACGAAGACAACCTTAATTAATTTGGATTAAGAGTTTAATTGAGTTGACTTGGCCCAAACTACATCGGTTTTGGGAGCACTCATGCAATAAATGATATCTTCATTTATATATATATATAAATGGAGAAGAAACTAAACCTAATAAATTGGGCAAAGTCACAAAACTGTATGAGACCATAAACCACATCAAGATTCAGACCCACGCTAGTGATATAGAATCCACCTAGAGAAGAATTGGCAAGAAGAGAATGTAAGAGTACAATTAAGATTTTGCTCATAGACACTCCCAAAAGTATAATTACTGGTAGCATTACAGTTTATGTCTATGTAAACCTGAGCAGCACTGTGGGAGAATAAATATAATTTCATCAGTTTCAAGGAAATATAAATTTTTGCTTTCCACCTTTCTAGCATTTAATCGAACAGGTTGATGGTCAACCAACCTACAAGAAAGGTTGATGAGTAAACGAACCCACATGATCAAGAAGCTAATAAGGTTCCTAAAATCATTTTTATTGGATCATACAAGGGTCAAAATGAAGAGCAATATTGGAGAAGAAGCAAATGAAGACGAAAACAGAGACTCCACCGAAGACCTTGTTCTTCTAGTTCTTCCAATGCAATATCAGCAACACTAAGTCTTATAGGTCAACTAAATGAGACTAAGAATGAGTCATGGTTGCTATTTCCAACTCCAGTCTTATAGCTCCACTTGTGGATTATACAAAACATACTTCTCAGAAAAAATTAGGGGTTAAAAATTTTGAGACAGAGAGGATCAAAAATTGTTGAGACAGTTATCAACCCAGGAAGCAACTTGATTTCAAAGCCTGCTAAGAACGAAAAAGGATCAGTAGTGACAGACCGCGAGATGGGGGGTGTGGCAGTCGTGCCACCTCCGATGCTTGAGTGAGAGTTTGATTATGACAAGAGTAATAAAATACGGAAATAATGAACAATAATAACTGAGAATAATAAGAGTAAGAGAATGAGTACGTATCTGTATTATGGGATGATTCTTCCTTTTATAGAGGTTTTAAGTGAATGAACTCTAGTGGGACTCACACTTGATTCCCTTGATTCATGGGAATGGTTGAAATTGATATTATCCTTTGAGATAATATGGGAGGTCTAAGTAGATAGGATATATATTATGTATTTAGGCTCCTTTTGGGAGACATTTAGCTGATTGCTCTCTAATTTGGGAGATAACTCCTCGATCAGGTTGTTGGAAGGATGATCATGCTCCCTTGATTGAGGGGGTACGTGATCATGCATGCACTCTGTTGAGATGTGGCGCATAACAGGATGCTTAGTCTTGTATCTAACACGATCGTATGATCGTGTTTAGACGCCCGAAGCATTGGGCCTAGGGGCATTGACATTCTGCCAAGCCATAGGCTTCTTACTTAAAGTGGGCCTTTGAGTTTGGGCCTTGGGGATATATTTCGTATCAACAGTACCCCACAATTCCCTTAGGTCACTATGGTGGCCTAATGGGAAAAAATGAACTTGTTGTTTTTCCTTGGGCCCGTGGTGGCATTTTGGGCTTGTGAGTGGGTTCCCTTTTTCGCCCATCCTCTTTTTTTTTTAATTTCTTTTTGGCGTTCTTTTCTGTACCCACAACGGCCGCATCTTTAAGGCACGTTATGACTTTTGAGGGACATGACGGGAGCCATAATGATAGAATACGGCGCACGTTATCTATCACTTGTGGTTGATGCGTGTCAACCCAAGGTTTGCCTCTATCCATACAATTGTGAGATGACGGTATGTCTTTTTTGTCAACATCCTTTCCAAGACGCTAGATTTAATGAGTCCATGGATCGCTGGGACTCTTTGGTGACACGTGACGAGCTTTAGTCCGTACATCAGGGTGATTGTTCTATCCAACGGCGTTCCTTTTACAACGCTTTTAAGTCTTCCTTGAGACACTTGGGTTCCTCGTGAATATCTAAAAAAAGTTGTTTGTGATCTTGATTACAAGGATGCCTTTTTAAGCTAGGGTTTTTCTCCCTTTTTCTTTTATCTGTTCCAAGGATTTTCTCCTATTCCACTCGATCACTGTTGTTAGCGATGGAATTCAGAGGAGCTGCACTTCGATCTCGCATAAAGGCTTCATATCTGGAAGTTTGCAAGGGAAAATATAAGTTCCCCGAAGGTGTCCTTATTCGTGTACTCGAAGCCGGTGAAGGTGCCACTGGTTCCATAAATGGGGATGAGATTTGCTTATCGCACCATATACTTGAAGCCGGTTTTCGCCTGCCGGTCTCTCAAGTTATCAGGGAAATCCTCCATATCTTGACTTTGGCCCCTTTTCAAGTTGCGCCAAACGGTTGGCGAGTTCAGATGGTGATGGCCATTCTCTAGCCAGAGCTACATAAAACCAGGGACGTCCACAAATCATAGCAACAGTGTTTCTTTATTTATACAAGGCTTTCTTGGCCAATGATCAAGCAGATCATTTATGGAAATTTCATTCCCGAAAGGCCGGGGCGGTATTTGAACTTCCTTTACGGATTTCCAAAGTTAAAAATTGAAAAGAGAAGTTTTTCTACATCTCGCGGGGCTTCAAATTTTTTGAAGGGGAAGCCCATGATTTTCCATTAAGGTCTCAATGGGGGAGGATACCTCCTGGAGCTTTAGATTTACCCATTCTTCCCTGTTCCACGCTCATCCATCTTCAAGAAGCCATTAATTGGGCCAAAGGCAGCGATACCCAACGCAACATGTGAACTCACTGGGATTGGTTGATACAAGACGTACATATGGAGGAATCTCTTGGATACAGCGATTTGGCAAATTTATCCGCCGGTTAGAGGAGAGAACGGGAATGAAAGGCCGCCAAGTTCCCAGGACACTTCTTCATAGTAACCATTCCTAGCCGTCTCGAAAATGGCAGAGTCCCCAGATGCTGTTCTAACTTTTTTAGGGAGAAAACCCATTTTATGATGGTGATTCCCGAAGTGGATGCTGATCCAATGGAAGACGATGGGCCAACGGAAGGAAATATGGGGCCGATGGCTCATGCGATGAATGAAGAAGCAGGGGTTCTTGCTACTAAACAGAATAGAAAGGCTAAGTTGCCTGGAAGCCCTACTTCTATTGGGTCTGTCGAGTCGGGAGGCAATCAAAATCCGGCTACAGATCCTATCTCTTCTAGGGAACAGTCGTTTACTAGACCTCTCAAAAGGAGACACTTGCGTAGAAATGTCACTGGTCCTTCAAAAGCCATCCAAGTTATCTCGTCCAGTACTGCCAATGGCAATGCCTTGGTAGACAGTTCAAGTAGTACTCCTCAGGATGGACCAAGGAATCCGCCCCTCGCTATGAGTTCAGAAGGTTTTCCTGCTGGTGAACCAGGGGATTCGCCTGCTAACGAACCAGGAGCCTCGTCTACTAACAAACAAGGAGGTTCGCCTACTGCTGAAAGTTCAGAGAATTTTGGCGAGTCAGATGATAAGTGCTAAAATATTCATATTTTCAACCCTTAACTTGCATGTTTTAATCCTTTGGTTTTAATTAATTAGGTCATTTTAATTCCTTTTTGTGTTTTTCATACTTTTATAGGCTTTTGGAAGAAAATGAAGTAAAACTAGGTGATTTGGGCTCAAAGAGATAATATGGAGAAAATTGGAGCTCCGTGACACTACGATCAATCGTAGGGTACCTGCGATCGAGCACAGTACCCAAGAGGACATAGCACAAAGCAGGCTAGGAGTGATCGTGCGCATGCCAGAAGAAGGATCGATCGCAGACCTGCGATCGAGTGCACACGGGCTGCGATCGATCACACCCGTGCACATGAGACACATCAAGCGGGGGCTAAAGTGTCACTCTTTCCATATTAGGGTTTTCCAACTCCCAATTGTAATAGGTCTCAAAACCCTACGAAATCCCTAGGTTTACTACTTTGCCTAGGACTTCTAAAACTTATAAATAGACCCTTAAGCCTCTAGAATTGATATGTCTTGTAAGGAGAAGAAGATGAGCTCTTGAAGTTCAAGTCTCGGGTTTATTCTTTTTTTTTCTTTTTTCTCTTATGAAGATGTTTAACATTAATTTTATATGTAGCTAATTCATTAGAAGGGCTACATTGAAGCCCTAGTTTTGTTTATTTAATATTTCAATATTGGCGCATTTGTAATGACCTTGTTATGATATCTAACTTGATTAATACCTAGTTTCATGAATTCCTCATATGTGTGTGCCTGATCAACATGTGCAAGTGGTATGGACTAGTTAGTTAAATCAATTTGGATGACCGAGTCTTCGGTTTAACATAGGTAACACAAGTAATCCACACCGGGTTCTTGGGTTAATCAACATGGGGAACCGGGAGTAGACACCCATGCCCTAGGTCTCATGTGTTTGTCAATTTTCATAGTTTTTATGCTTCCTTAAAGAACAACTTAGTAGGCACCCATGCTAAATCCTTTAAGAAAGAAAAGAATTAGAGTAGACACCCATGCCTAATTCGTTGCTTAGGGAAATCAATAGCTTAAGGAGTAGACCCAATGCCCTTAGGTTGACAAACAATAGATATTCATAACATGATCAAAACATCGGCATATTGATATATTAGCTAAATATAATTAGCGGTGGATATCAAAGCCCTACCTTTTTATCATTATCAACTTAACCAAATCTTTGTTTTAGTTTACTTTTGGAATTGATTTTAAGCAAGATTCAGCAATCCTCATCGGAATGACTCCGTATTTGCACACTTTATAGTTGTGTTGACCTCGTGCACTTGCGGGTAAAACACACAATTATTTGCCTATTAATTTAGGTAGGTAATTGTGAACAACATCAGAGGGTCCCAAATTTGGACCGGAGGGAAGTCCATCCACCTTGTTTCATTCTGGTGTGCCACCCACAAAGGCCGGAGCTGGCGAGACGGTTTGGGTGACGCCTCTCGCTATGCAGCGGCCAGGTCAGCCTGTGATGCATTTTGTTTTTTCTTCCTCTTCATCATCAACAGCCACTCCTCTGAGTTTTATTAATATCTCATCCTCTAAGGACAGTTTGGAGAACGAGGGAGCCCCGAAGAGTATGAACAGTTTGGGAATCTGCTGAGGCTACGGCAGAAGGAGCACAGCCCTTTCTAGCCCTTTTCCATGGCTTGGATCCTTTCCAAATCTAGAGATAGCTGGCTATTTTGTTCACGGAGCACTTTATTTTCCTTCAAAGCAGCTTCCAATTTCAACTTTAATTCCGATACGGCATGTCGCTGGGAAGTACTGGCAACATCTGAGGGCCAGTGCCCCGGGTTCACCCCATAACACAAGGCCACAACATCTAAAGTAGCCTGGGCCAAGGAAGAGCAGATTCGACAAGCCACAGGGTCTACCAAGGTTGAAGTTGGAACAAACCCCAGCGAGCGGACTAAGGCTCCAAGCGGACCTTCAACATCAGAATTTGTATCAAAAAAAGGCATACTCTCAAACAGTTGGGGAGCAAAATTTTTTGGAAGGATCTTTGGACGGACTGGGGAGGTAACTTCTGAAGGAGGTCGTCTGGAAATAACCTTATTTTCCTCGAAGCCTCCCGGCAATACTCTCATATCTGACTTGGCCATGTCACCTTCTTCTTCAAAAGACTCCAAAACCTCTGTATGGACAGACTCGGTATAGATGACAGTGTCCTCTCCAACCGTTGGGTCATCTTCAGGAGCCGCACATAAAGCTGGGAGGGACTGCATTTCTTTCATTGCAACCCTACAAGATGATCATCTTCAAGGACCATTTCTAGCGCTTGGAGCCTTAGTACGCTTGCTGGGGTTACTTCCAACTTCAACCTTGGCAGACCCTATGGGTCGTTGAGTCTGCTCTTTCTTGGCCTAGGCTACGTTAGATGATGTGGCCTTGTGTTATGGGGTGAACCCGGGGCACAGGCCCTCAGATGTTGCCAATACTTCCCAGCGACCTGACGTATCGAAATTAAAGTTGAAATTCAAAGCTGCTTTAAAGGAAAATAAACTGCTCAGTGAACAAAATAGCCAGCTATCTCTAGATTTGGAAAGGATCCAAGCCATGGAAAATACTTGTACCGAGTGTATCCAGCTTCGAAGTGCTCGTGACGAAGCTGAGGCCAGATCTATGGCTAGTTACAATCAGGCGGTAGCTACCGAGAACTCGATAGTTTTTTATCAAGAGAAGGTTCAGGTTGCTGAGGATCTAGCCATGAAGGACTCATCTGCCCGATATGCAGCTAATGTGGCTTTGCGGGAAGCTAAACCAGAGGTCCGAGGAGAGAAACCAAGACTCGTAAGGAGGCTAACCAAGCTAGGCAAAAAGACTTGGTGATCCGGAGGGTTAGAGAAGATGCCGCAGAAGACAAAGATGAGTTTTTTGCTCGCTTACGCTCCCAACACTACCAAATCCTTGGTCTCAAAGAGGAGTTATAGCGTGTTCCAGCAACTAATCGCTGTAATTGGAGGGGCGGCTTCAAGAGTGGATTTAGGGCATGCCAAAGTTTCTGGCATGGAGAGTTTGGGCCGAGCGACCCTAAAACAGTGAGTTGGCGGGACATCCCCGTTGAGGTTTGACAATCTTTGTTTACAGCCAGGGATCAGGCTCCCATAATCGCTTGTCCTTCTGCTTTCCTTCCTCATCCATCGGCTGAAGGTGCAGAACCCCCAGCGGGGTAGAATCTGTCTTTTCTAGATCTTGATAGTGAAGAAGATCTGTAGTGCTTTTGTATAGTCCCATGTCTGGGCCACTGTTTATTTTATTATTTTGCTTATATACCTGCATTTTCCTGGAATGAAACAAGTTTATTAGTTTCTAAAATTCCTTGTGCCCATTGTGTGTTTGAGTTTCTCTCTTTGTGTGGAAAATTTTTGGGAAAAGGATCATTCCTAGGGGATCCTTTACGTTGTGAAACTAGGAGATTAGGAGAAATATGTAGGCTACCCAACACCGTTTTAACTAGTTGTATAAAGGAGTACCGTTTTTAAAAATGTACGGAGTATACCTCTACCAACCCGAGTGGGATGATCACCTTTTAGTTTTCCGTTTTTCGAACAGAGGCATTTAATTTGATGGCTACCTGACACCGTTTCAACTAGATGTATAGAGGAGTACCATTTTAAAACATGTACGGAGTATACCTCTACCAACCCAAGTGGGATGATGGCCCATCATCGTACCACAATACCTTAGTTTCATAGTGGAGTTTCCTTTTTGATGTGTCGTACATCTTCTTTTTCCTGGAGATGGAGGGAGATGTGGGACCATTGAGTGATCCACCTGGAATTATTCTTGGGGGAAAGTGTCCCCGGGTTACCGGGGACTCTTCGATGCTTAAGTCAGTATTGGTATATGGAATTTATAATGGGGAAAAATAAAGAAATGAAATTAAGTGAAGTTAATCACCTTTAGTTTGTTCTTGTTTTCCACTCTTGACGCTCCCAATTTGTTCTCCTTTGCTTCATTTGCTTATTCATGTTAGCTAAAAGAAGACATAATAAAAATAAATAATATGCGGCTTATACCTCAGGGATGTAGGCTAGTATACCCTATTGATGAATTTATTGATAATAATGTCGGAGGTGTTCAACATTCCAGGGGTGGATCAGCTGTTTTCCATCTAGTGTTTCGAGATGGTATGTCCCGGATCGTTGGTTGTCTTTTACCTTATATGGGCCTTCCCAGGACAAACCCAGTTTGCCGTCAGCTGGATCTTTCATTAGAGGCATCACTTTCCTTAGAACCAGATCTCCGTTGCAAAAGCTGTGATGCCTTACCTTCTAATTGTAATATCTTGTTGTGGTTCGCTTCTAGGCTGCTATATGCATGGCAGCTTGAGTTCTCCTTTCATCAATCAAGTCCAGACCTTCTCTCAAAGTCGTATCATTTTCTTCTTCATTAAAATTGGCTTGCATGTGACTGGGCATTCCGACCTCGACTGGGATCATAGCTTCACTCCCAAATGCTAGAGCGAATGGGGTATCTCCAATTTCTATTTTTGTGGTCGTTCGGTATGCCCATAAAACTTCTGGTAATTCTTCCGCCCAAAAAGCTTTGGCTTTGTCCAGCTTCCTCTTGATTATCTTGAAGATTGTTTTATTAGTCGCTTCAACCTGCCCATTTGCCTGGGGGTGTGCTGGTGAAGACTAATAGTTGCTGATGCCGAGTTGTGAACACCATTCTCACAATGCTGGGTTATAGAACTGCTTACCGTTGTCTGACACAATTGAGTGCAGGATACCAAACCGGTAGACCACAGATCACCACATGAAGTGATCAATATTTTTTTCTGTGATGGTAGCTAATGCTTTGGCTTTTGCCCATTTGATGAACTAGTCGACCGCCACCATGGCAAACTTGACTCCTCATTTTTAGGGGTGTCAAGGCGGTTAGTATATTTCACTAACAGCAACCGCTAACCGCCTAACGGTTAGCGGTTAGCGCTTAACCGCCGGTTAGCAGTTAGTGAAATAGATAACCGCTCGCTAACCACTTTTTCAAAGTTTGGCTTTTTTTTGGGCTTTTTGGGCTTTCTTTAGGGCTTTTTGGGCATTTTGCGACTTCTTTTTTTGTGCTTTTTGGGCCTTTATGGGCTTTTTTTTACCCTCTTTTTTTTATTATTATTATTATTAGTTTTTTTTTTAATTTTTAGTGTCTTCTTCGGCCCAATTGCTATAAAAAGAATCCATATTGAAAAATCAAAAATATTTGACCCAAAATTTACATTTACTTGTACTTTAAAAAAATTTCCTTAAATATTAAATCATAACCGGTTAACTTTTTTCTCATTAAATTATATCATATGATTAATCATTTAAATTATTATCATATTTACTTATAATCTTTTTTCTTTGAATTGAACTTAATATCTAATGGTAAATGGTAATGTTCAAACTCCTAAATCCTAAATTCCTAAAGTATATAATAATGCTTTAATTAAATTGTAGTTATAAGTAATATATTGTTTAATTCAATTGAATCAATTGTGATTATCATTGTACATGAATCATATGATTAACTTGTAGACTTATGACTTATGAGTTATGTCATATTATATATGTATTATTTATTATTATATAATCATATGATTTAATGATCAAGTCATCATGTGATATAATCGTATCAATTATAGTGATAATATATAAATTACTAAAATTATAATGATAATACATTAATACTTAAATTGTGTTTATAAGTAACACATTGGTCATTGTTTAATCCAATGTCAATTACTTAATTTGATATTATACAAATCATATCATCATTGTACATTAATAAAATGATTCACTTGAAGTCTTGAATAAAGTATTTGAATTGTCATTGAATCATATGATTAAGTATTGATATTATACATTTATATTATTCATATGCATATGTAAACTTATATAGACTTATAACATATATAGACTTATAAGTTTATAACATACATTGGAAATAAGTCTCTAGATATTTAATTGTTGTATTAGTATGAATTGGTATACTTATGAGTTATGTCATATTATATATGTATAATTTGTTATTATATAATCAAATGATTTAATGATCAATTGATCATGTGATACAATCATATAAATTATAGTGATAATATATTAATACTCATATTGTGATTTAATGATCAAGTGATTATATGATATAATAATATAAATTATAGTGATAATATATTGATACTCAAATTGTGATTTAATTATTTTTAAAAAAAAAAATGTAATTTAATGATCAAGTGATTATGTTATATGTATAAATATTTTTATAATTATAATTATAAAAATATATTATATAAAAAGGCGGTTAGCGTAGCGGTTACGGTTAGGCGATTAGCGGTTAATACAGTTAAGTGGTTAAACGGTTAGCGGTAAGCGGTTATAACGGTTAGCGGACAGTTTTTAACCGCCCACATTGACACCCCTACTCATTTTCCTGGTGGTAAGGGTCCTACAATGTCTACCCCCCACTGTGCGAACGGCCATGGAGTGAATATTGATGTGAGATCCTCTGGCGGACTCCTTGGAACGTTGGCAAACTATTGGAACTTCTTACAACTTTGGACCATGTCGTGTGCATCTTGAGCCATTGTTGGCCACTAGTATCCCGCCCTCAAAGCTTTGTGAGCTAGGGATCTCTTTCCCGAGTGGTTTCTACATATCCCCTCATGGATTTCTCTCAAGACATAGTCTACTTCATCTTTGGATAAACATCGCAATAGTGGATGAATAAAGCTTTGCTTGTATAGGACATCGTTCTGGATCAGGTACCTCACTGCTCGGCAGCGGATTGCTTTGGCTTCCGCAGGATTCTCCGAAAGGTTTCTTCAACAAGGTATTTAACTACAGATTTAGCCCAATTTATATCGTGAATGGATAATGCAAACCTGGAAGCTTGGTGGTCCTCAATCTTTGATAGTGGTTTTCTCCCCCGAGGGCAATTCATAACTGGATGAAGCCAGACGGGCCAATTGGTCTGCCTTGACATTTGAGTCTCGAGAGACTTGCTAAATGCAGAATTTTGTAAATGTATCATTGGCGTCCAGTGCCTTCTGTAGATACAGTTTGATTTTTTCTCCTTTTGCTTCATATTCGCCCATTAACTGGCCTACCACCAATTGAGAGTCGCTCTCTACACTTACACTGTTGGCTCCAAGTTGTTTTGCCAGATGGAGCCCTGCAATGAGCGCCTCATATTCTGCTTCGTTATTCGTTGCCTGGAACTTGAACCGGGCTGCATGTTGCTGTTTTAATAACAATTCCAGCTCCACTTCTTTTCGAGGATGATGACCCATCAACTTGAATGAACCAGACGGGCTCCGAATCACCTTCATTTGCTTCTTCAATGTCTTCTGTGAATTGTCCCAGGAAATCTGCAACTGCTAGTGCCTTTATTGCGGTCCTTGGGAGAAACTCAATGTCGAACTCGCCTAGTTCAAAGGACCATTGTACCAGGCAACCCAATGTGTTCGGCTTGTGGAAAGACTTCTTTAGTGGATGACTAGTAAGTACCTTAATGGGATGAGCTTGGTAATAAGGTCGAAGTTGTCTATCGGAGGTGATCAAAGCGATTGCCAACTTCTCAATTCCTGGATATCTGGTTTCTTCCCGTCGTAGTATGCAACTGGTGTAGTAGACTGGTTTTTGTATTTTTTTTTTGTCTTCCCTTATAAGAACAGAACTAACAGTGGTGGAGGTGGACGCCCGATAAACATAGAGCGGCTCATCAGGTTCGGCTCTACTAAGGAGTGGTGGTCTTGCCAAGTATTCTTTAAGGTTTTTGAATGCAACCTCGCACTTGTCATTCCACTCAAACGATTTCTGCAGTATTTTAAAGAATGGGAGGCTTATATATGTGGATCGGGCTATGAACCTATTAAGTGCTGCCAGACGTCTCGTGAGACACTGCAACTCTTTAGTATTACGGGGTGGCTGCAGATCAATAAGGGTTTTAATTTTTTCTAGGTTTGCTTCAATGCCTCACTGAGACACCATGAATCCCAAAAATTTGCTAGAAGACACTCCAAAGGCACACTTAGAGGGGTTAAGTTTCATGTTATGTTCTTCTAAGACCTCAAAGGCTTCTTCTAAATCAGTTACATGGTCACTAGCATAACGACTTTTCACCAACACATCATCAACATAAACTTCAACACTATGTCCTATTTGGTTTTTAAACATTGAATTTACTAGCCCCGATGTTTTTTAATCCAAAGGGCATAGCAGTGTAGCAATGAAGTCCTTGTCGATGATGAAGGCCATTTTCTCCTGGTCCGCTGGTTCCATCTTGATTTGGTTGTAACAAGAGAAGGCCTCCATGAAGCTTAACAGCTCGTAACCAGAGGTGGAGTCCACCAGCAGATCAATCTGGGGCAATAGAAAACTATCTTTGGGACAAGCTTGGTTGAGATCTGTACAATCAACGCACATACGCCACTTACCGTTTGCTTTCTTCACCATTACAACATTAGAGATCCAATTAGGGTAGTCAACTTTTCTAATGAATCCCACCACCAGGAGTTTTTCTACTTCCTCGGCGATCGCCATGTTGCACTCAAGGGCGAAACTTCTTCGTTTCTGGATTACTAGTTTGAGATAAGGGTCAACATTTAGCCGATGAGAGATTACCTCCGTGCTGATGCCAGGCATATCACTGTGAGTCCACGCAAAGATCTTTCTGTGCTTCTTAAGGACTTGGATGAGTTTCTAACGGCATTCTCCCGTCAAGTGCTGGCCAATCTGACTATATTTTCAGTGTTGCTGTCAATTTGGATTGGGGAGAGTGATTTGGCTGGTTCTGCTTGCAGTAGCTTCTATTCGTTTGTGTGTCCACAATATCGATCATCATAGTTGCATTGGCCTGCGAGTCTTTCAACGATGTCATGTAGCATCTCCGAGTGGACCACTGGTTGCCTCTGGCTTCCCTTATCCCGACCTTCGTTGGGAACTTCATTTTTAAGTGGTAGCTGGATGGGATCGCCCTCATTTTTTTTAGAGCGGCCCTTCCCAAGATAGCGTTGTAGGCCGAAGGACAATTTACTACTAAAAATGAAACCATAACAGCGATTTGGCATGGGGCCATACCTGCTGTGACTAGAAGGTCGATGGTTCCCACTGGGTGGACTTTGTCCTCGACAAAGCCAAATAGGGGGAAAGTTACTGGTCAAAGCTTTTCCCTGCCAAACTGCATCAGATCGTACGTTAGGGCATACGATATGTCTGCAGAGCTGCCATTGTCTATTCACACCCGGTGAATGGTAAAGTTGGCCAACGCCAGTGTGACTACCAACGGATCATCATGGGGGTGTTGTACTTCGTGTGCATCTTCTTCAGTGAAAGTAATATCAGATATCTGTTCTGGTTGGTGAAGCTTTGGGGCTTTAGTTGGGCGGTCCGTAACGTATACCTCCATTGCTCGAAGCCGTCGAGTGTATGCCTTTCTCATGGCGTTCGTGGGACAGCCCCTATGAATCCTCCAAAAATTGTTCTAATCTCTCCTCTTGCAGCGGACTGGGCAGGTTGTTCTTCTTGATGGTTCGTCCTCAAATTTGGAGGTTGTCGTATGTTGAGACATTCATTTCGTTCTCTTCTGTGCTGGAACAGCCTATCAATCAGCCTCTTCAACTGGTAGCAGTCTTCTGTGTCGTGCCCTATGTCTCGATGGTATTCGCAGTACTTGCCTATTTTTTTTGCTTCTGGAGGCAACCGTATGGGATTTGGCCAATGAAATCTTGGGTCACTCCTTACCTACATTAACAAGTTAGTTGTCGTACCTGGCACTTGAGGTGGATGTTGTAGTTGGCCGTGTTGGAAGCGTGAAGGAGGTACGTGAGCTAGATATGTTTTGAACCGATTGTTTGCTTTACGAGGCCTCAAAATGTTCTCTAGTTATCTGCTTTCTCTCTTCTTTTGTGGAGGTTGCTGGGATTGTTTGGCGAAGGCTCTTACTATTTCTTCGCCGTTGATGAATTTCTCAACTCTCGCCATGAGCTCATCTAAATCCATTGGGGGATCGCGGCTTATATCTGCCATGAACGAACTGTATGGCCATATGCCGCCCATCAAAGTAGGGTGAAAGATTCTTTCGTCTGGGCTGTTGACCGTGAGCTTTTCGCGGTTGAATCGAGCCATATAGCTTTTCAACCACTTGTCACAGTCCTGTTTAATGGTTAGCAGATATGCCGCCAGCCTACGACGCCGGCGGTTTCCAATGAAATGAGAAAGGAAATTCTTGCCAAGTTCACCAAAAGTTCCTATTGACGGAGGTTGCAGACTGCTAAACCAACGCTTGGCAGCTCCTTTATGGGTGAGGGGGAACACCCGGCAAAGGGTTGCGTCAAATGACACCTGCAATATCATGTGAGCTCTGTAGGTTTCAAGGTGGTCCGCCGGATGTTGGTTTCCATCATAACGATCCATGCGTGGCAACTTGAACTTCTCGGGTAGACCAGCTTCTATGATTTTTTTGGTAAACGGTAGATCTGTCACCAAGAAATCATGATTTGCGGTGCGAGAGCCATTCAAGCGATGGGTTATGTTATCCAGCATAGCTTGGATAGCGTCCATCCGTGCGCTACCCGTGGAAATATCTTCTTGGGTTGAAGGCGGCTTGGGAGGTCCGCGGGGTGCTTCTAGGTTGAACCCAACGTTCGTTGAGTCCTTTTCTGGGTTATGGTTCTCGTAGCTTCTCTGAAGTAGGAGCTCCAAGGTTTCCATTATTTGCTCGTTCTATGCTTCTAAGGTTCCCAGACGCTTGCTGTTTGGCAGGTGTGGGCCAAAGACAAGGGGCTCGGTGGGGGTTTCTTCAGTTTCATGGTTGTCAGCATCGTGTTGATTGACATTTTCTAGCTGGGGAGGAGGAACGCTGGTCATGTTGACTGTGTTTTCGGTTTGGCCTTGCGATCTCGTGACTCCCATTCGTGATTTTTGTCTTGTTTGAACTTTGGATCACTAGATGATCCGCGTTCCCACAGACGGCGCCAACTATTGAGACACTTCTCAACCCTGGTAGCAACTTGATTTTAAAGCCTGCTAAGAATGAAAAATGATTAGTAGTGACAGACCGCGAGATGGGGGTGTGGTGGTCGTGCCACCTCCGATACCTGAGTGAGAGTTTGATTATGACAAGAGTAATAAAATAAGGAAATAATGAGCAATAATCACTAAGAATAATAAGAGTAAGAAAATGAGTATGTATCTATATTATGGGATGATTCTTCCTTTTTTAGAGGTTGTGAGTGAATGAACTCTAGTGGGACTCTCACTTCACTCCCTTGATTCGTGGGAGTGGTTGAAATTGATATTATCCTTTGAGATAATATGGAAGGTTTATGTAGATAGGATATTATGTATTTAGACTCCTTTTGGGAGATATTTAGTTGATTGCTCTCTAATTTGGGATCACTCCCCGATCAGGTTGTTGGAAGGATGATCATGCTTCCTTGATTGAGGGGGTACGTGATCATGCATGCACTCTATTGAGATGTGGCACATAACAGCATGCTAGTCTTGTATCTAACACGATCGTATGATCGTGTTTCGATGCCCTAAGCGTTGGGCCTAAGGGCATTGACATTCTGGCTAGCCATAGGCTTCTTACATAAAGTGGGCCTTTGAGTTTGGGCCTTGGGGATATATTTCGTATCAACAAAAATGATAGTCCAAAACTTAAAAGCAAGATGAATACGACCTCATAATGATATAAAAGCTTGAGTCCTTTCCAGAAAATAGCCAGAATGTACCCAAACACCAGCCATATCAACTTGACAAAGAGGTTTCTCATTCTTTATACACAAAATCGAAATTTCCACGTTCTTTCTCCATATTTTAGGGTTTTTTTACAAATGAGTTATTCCACCTCAAAATTAAACCAGAAATTGAAATCCACCACATTGAATCAGAGATAAAATCATGCATACATGGTGGAGGATGAGAGAGAAAGAGAGAGTGAAAGAAAACACACCGAAGAAGGCTGGCGACGGAGCTAGCGGCTGAGGGCATGAGACAACGGCAATAAAAGATCACAACATGACGACGACAGCGGCAACGAGGGCAGGTGACGACGATGGCAACAAGAGAAGTCTCTTCTACGAAGCTCTAATAGAGGCACAGCTCCTAATCTATTCCATTCTTGCCTCTCTTCCTCTCGGCTTCAAACTAGGTCCGAGAGGGTCCGAAGGAGCTTATATACTGAAGGTGAAGATCAGATAATGAGTAACAGTGGGAGCAATGGAGAGCCGCAAGAGATTTGTTACTAAGGAACAATGGGAGAAACAAGGAGAGCCATGGGAGATTTGAATTTCTTGAAAACTTTCTGGCTTATATGTGTAAACGCAGAGAAAATTTCTTTTTTCTGGCTTATATGTGCAAACGCCGGGTAGTGTTTTGGCATTAAAAAATTAACGGCAAAATGATATTCTATCCTGGCATTTAGAAAAATGCGAGAAATTGTTTTTTGGCATTTTAAAAAAAAAATATGCCACCAAAATTTAAAAAACTTGGCATTTATTCTAAATGCCAAGTTAAAAAAGCCAAAAAAGACCAATTTTTGTTGTAGTGTCTAATGGATTGATTTCCAAAGGTTGGCCTCAGAGTATTTTATCTTTGAAGACTTTTTCAATGGATTTCACTTCGGCAGCAAAAATAGGTTTTGCATAAAATGGATTGTGTGATTGCCTTGTTATTAATTTTTGTTGTTTGATATACTGTTGCATAAAATTTTTATTTAGCTATTATTTATGCATGCCCTCTAGGTAATTGTTTGGGGTCAAAACACGTTTTTCAATTGGTATTAGATCCTTGTACACTATACTTGATTTATTTCCTAAGTGTGATCTTTGACCCTCATTATCAATGGCTCAATAATAGTCTTTGTCTATACCTCATTATTTTGATGGCAACAACTATGCCTATTGGATAAGAGTCTTCCTAAAATCTTTGGATGAATGTATTCGGATGTCTATTGAGAAGTGGTGGAAACAGCTAGACAATCATGTTGATGTGTGGTCCTAAGATGAATTGAACGAATGCAATTGGAATAGCAAAGGCCTAAATGCTATATTCATGGTCGTGTCTCTCAAGGAATTCAATCGAAGTTCCTTGTATGAAATTGGTAAGGAAGTATGGGAAATCTTAGAGGTTATCCATGAAGATATAAATGTAATGCTCCCAAAAATGGCTTTGACTAGATTGGTAGGGTTACTGGCAATTTTCCCAAATCAAATAACTGGTAGCTAACTAGGGAATCGCCCCACTAGACTAATCAGAGTAATTGTAGAGAAAGGTGAAATCGACAAATTTGAGATATCTAGAAATCATAAATATGCATACATTATCATCGAGCATCGACAGAGGGCTACTAATCAAAATGCAGATATTCTAATCAATCCTGGTTTATGAAAACTAGACCTCTGGCTTTTCCTTAATAATCTGATGTGGCGAACACGCCACTGACCTCTTCTTAGCAAGAGGTTTCCACAAAATAGGTAACTTACAAGCCATAGTAATTGCGTAAGTCTAAGGTCTTAGTAAGTAAATCTCACAGTCGAGCATGAAATGAGCTAGTATTTATGAACGGAAATAAACATGCATTTTAGTAAGTAATTTGAATGGGGTATTGTCTCTGTTAATACACATGGCTAAGTTTGGGTTACAAGCATACACATACATCCTAGGACATGCATTTTTTTGTGCATTGCATAATTTTTTGTTTTGTGTGTCTTTGTTGTGGTTTTAAATGACAAAACAAATGGAGAGGTCCATATTTGTTCAAGTGTACTTTTGAAATTAATTCATTCTCATGTTTACTTCATAGTTTGAGTCGCTCACTAAATTCATAATATGTGGCTTATACATGGGAATTGTGAATTTGATAGATTATGTTTTTTTTTTTTTTTTTTTTTTTTTTTGACATGTCCGCACAAGAGGGGAGAAGGGGATTCGAACTAGTGACCTCCACTTCATTAAGCGTGGTCCTAGCCTATTGACCTACCTCTTGGAGACGATTCTGTTGTTATTTTTGTGTGCACAATTAAATGAATTGTTTGAACCATGAATTGTTATTTTGAGCAAACTGGTTCTTTCACAAGCTTGAGTTTGACCGCATGTGTGAGTCCTTCGTAGGCCACCACTTTTGGGAATTAGACGATGATTTGGATCAAATTGATCAACTACTAGTTGAGCCCAGGACTTAAATCTTGTACACTATATTACTTTGACTAGAGTACCTATGCATGATAATAAAAACTGGTGTTCATATGCATGGGAAAGAGGCGAACATTGCACAATTAGAAATTAAACACAATGTTCTCATAGAAAAAGTCGGCGTTTAAATCATTTTGAAAAAGGGCAAATGACCAAATGAACAAGGATTCAATTAGTGCTCCCCCTCTCCCGCATTGATTAGAAAAAAAAAATTAAAAAAAAAAAAAAAATTCATTTAGTGCTCAATCTAAGGGTGGAGTGTGTATGAGTATCTCTGGGCCCTAGCATAATGTTTGACTTTTGTCTTGAGACTTTTCTAATTCAACACGAGGTTTCATATTAAAGCATGATCCCCTCACAAATTTTAGGCCTTAATGTCTATTGTGGAATTCATCACACGCAACACACTTGTTATGGTTTAAACAGTGCACACTTAGAGTGCATTTTGTGTGAGTGTTGTTAAATCTATTATATTGATTTTGTGCATTTGGTACACATTATGAATAATAGGATAGAGATGTTCTGGCAATCTCATTTAAGGGTCTTGACGTCATTGGGATTCCTGCATGGATTCGAGCTTTTTTCAACATGGTTTCTAGGGTTTTGATATTTTGTCTTAATAAGGATCTCTAAGCACAACTTTCACGTTGCTAATGCTGAAGCCATTCCATAACTCTGTACTTTAGCCCTTTGATCAGTGTGTGCCAAGATAGCTTTATTTATTGAGAGCTGAGATTGTTTCTCTCTTGGAGTTTTGTGCAAACCACACCATCACTCAACAATAATCAATCTAATCAAAGTTTTGGTTAAGGAGATCAAGTAGAAGAATGATTCCGATGTTCTGACAGAACTTTTGCGATAGCAAACAAGTGGGTTGCTTGTCTAGTAAAAAAAAAAAAATTAACTACAAAAGTTTTGTTGAGTATGAATTTCTTGTAATTTCTCTTTCTTTTTTATAGTGAATTGAATTTATGGGTTTAGGTGCTTCAAAGTATTTTACCTTTGAAGAGTTCTTCAAAAGGTTTTACTTTGTCAACAAAAATTGGTGTTAATTATGTAATTGCGTAGTTCTTAATTATTGTACTGCATAAGAATTTTTGTTGTTCCATCCACAACGCGACGGCGCATGGATCCCACACACCGGAGTGTGTCTTCCACGTGTCAGAGCGTGTTTGCCACGCACCAGACAGTGAGTCCCGTCTTCCGTGCCCTAGCTGCTGCTTCATCTTGTTGGTTGTTTTATTGTGTTTAGTTTATTTCTTTTGTACTTCTGCTATTATTTGTATTTCTATTGTTTTTTGTTGTGGGTTATTGTCTCCTTATGTTGTATTAGTTAGATACAAGTGCGGAGGCTTTTGTAACTGGATTTGTATTGGTACCTCTCTTCTATAGTCTCTAATTTAGACTTTAATGGTGTATCTTCGGCTTGATCCTCCTTTTGGTTGATGTTGCTAGTAACAAGTGAGGGCTCAGGTAGATTCTCCTTAATTTGTGCTCATTTTGCTTCTATAACCGTTTTGTGCGGCTCCTTGAAAGAACCGGGCACTCGTTTAACCCATTTTCTACCATTTGTAATTATTTATGCACTGTTTTAATTTGTTTTGGGTCTATTGTTGAGGAGCCCATCCCATTTTCATTTTTAGGATCGTTCATTCTCTCTTCCTTTTGGATCAAGAATGAGAAGGGTCATTCCCTATAACCATTTTCCTTATTCAATTGTTAAAAAATAATAATAAATAATAAAAATAACTCCCGCTATTTAAATGTCTGAAGGTCAAAACTAGGGGTGTCAACCCGGTCCGGTTTCCCGATTTTTGGCCAAAACCGGGAACCGAAACCAGGGTACCCCAGTTCTCGGTTTTGAGAAACCAGAACTGGAACCGGGACCCCAGTTAAGCAGGGTCCCGGTTACCGGCCGGTTCCTGTTTTACCCGGTCCGGTAACCGGTTTTTTAAGAAAAAAAAAATTTTGGCTTATTTTAGGTATTGGGCCTAAAATAAGCCCATTGTTTTCATAAGTAGGCTCATTTTAAAAAAAAAAAATCTATTAGTCTTTTTGTTTCAATTAAATGAGCTTTGTTGTGATTGTTCCAAATAATTATTACAACAATAAATATAAACTGCCAACAATAAATACTTTATATATATTCAAACAGTATATTTCATTATGAGCCTAAAAAATTGTAAGAACCAAACTTTATGCAAAAAAAAGGCATCAAATAAGTGACCCAATTGACCAAATTTTCAGATGCTTAAGACCCCAACATCAGAAAATGAACAACTACTACAATCAACCCAATAAACCCAACATCAGAATTCCATCAAATCTTGTTTAGATATTAATATTATACACTAAAGTAACAATATATATAAATATTACAACAATAAATATAAACTATTAACAATAAATATATATGTATATAAATATATTCAAACAATATATTTCTTTGTTTTTCATTTTTCCTACTCTCCAAACTGACTTTCTGAAAATTTCAACTTAGTATAATAATATATATATTAATATATAAATATTATTAAATAAAATGGGAACCCAATTCCCGGTTTCCTGGTAAAAACCGGGTACCAAAAACTAGGTACCGAAACTGGGGTACTCGGCTTTTAGATTTTTCAAACCGGAACCGGAACCGGCTCCCCGGTTTCCCGGTTCCGGTTTCGGTTTCCCGGTTCTGGTTTCGGTTTCCTGGTAATTTTTGACACCCCTAGTCAAAACATGTTTTTCATAGTTCAATGATTACGTCATTAGGTGTTAGCCGAAACACTTGCTGCCTCAAAAAAAACAGCCTCACTTGATTTAGTGTTTGGCCAAAATTTCACATCACACACATCTCTTCTCATTCATGGTTTCTCCAAGCAGCAACTTTTTCACATTTTATTCAAAAAATCCAGCATCTCTCTCACTCTCTCTCAATAATTACTTTTATGGCAAGTGTTGTCAACACCAGCCAGCATATCATCATCTACGGCTATTAAGTATTAAACCTTCCTACGTACTCATAACTAAAACCTAAAATTTGAGAATCATATATTAATGGCCCAACCCTATTAAATGGTTCAACAAATATCCGTACAAGCTTTTTACCACATCATGACCTTCTCTCCTTAATAAAACCAGCAAGCCAATAAGGGAAAAACCCTAGCTTTTCTCTATAGCGCCGCACAGATAAGGTAAACTCAAGTTTGGGGAGGAGGGATGGCCGCCAACTGCCTCCCTCCTCCCCTCGCCCCTCCGCGTGGTGAGCTAGCTTATTTACTTAATGCCCCTAACTTCGTTGCCTCCTCCCTCCTCCTTCTCCACCGTGCCGTCTTTTTTCACCGCCATCTGTCTCTGCCTTGCCTTCCTACTCTTCGCATCCGTCAATGTCCATCCCACCTTTTGCATTGGATCTGTCGCTTCGGTTGTGGTTTGTTTCTATTCTTTTTTGTGGCTTTTTTCCCTTCCTCATTTTGCCTGTTATTTGCCATTTGCTTCTCGTGGTGTTTGTGTTTGTTTCTTGTTGTTTTTGCTTGTTTGGCACACTTTGTGGGTGTTGCTCTTGGGGGATTCACTCAAACTCTCCCCCCAATTGCTTTAAGTGCGCCACCAATCTCCCCCACGCCTGCTTTGCCGTCCACTGTCCACTACTGGGTCTTTGCACGTGTCCCCCCACGATGAGCTTCTAATGCCACCCTCTGCGTTAGTTTTCAACCAACACGCGATCAGCCTTCTTTCAGCTATTGTCATCCACTTTGTGTGCTTCTCCTATTATTTTCCTTGTATTGTGGTTTTCATTTTGTTGCATTTTCATTTTCCATGTATTTGTTATTTACTTTCGTGTTTTATTTCCTTGTACGTTTTTTCTCTTCTGTTTTTATTTGTGATAAGGCTCTGTCCTCCCTGTATGATCTGCCCGTTTGCTTTTGATCTAGACCTTTGGGTTGTAGATGTAAATGTCATCCTGGCTTTCGGGTCAAGGATGATGAGTTTCGGCATGGGGTTCTTTGCTCTCAGGGCCGAAGAATAAGCGCTACCTATACATTGGATTGTGTCTCTTTAGTGTAGATTTGAACTTAAACCTGATTAATAGTCATGGTTTAGCGGATGTTGTTGCCTTTGTTTGGCCTATTTGGTTGATGCTTGTAACTTTAGCTTCGTCTATGATTTGTTTCAGAGCTTTTTGCTCTCTTTATAAGAGCTCTTGCTCGCGACCTTTTATCAATGAATGAGTATAGAATGTTTTCCCTTTCAAAAAAAAAAAAAAAAAAAAAAACCAGCAAGCCAACTCAATAACATTTCAACTTTAAGGACACGTCACTTTATTATACTAGTTTGTATAAATTAGCTAATTTCTGTAATAATTCTAGAAGTTACTCTTGTGCCACCCCATGAATGAAATGGCTTTTAATTTTAAAATCACAATTTGATTAAAATTCAATAATGATCAATCACAAGCTAGCGGAATGGTGATTTTAGAAGCTACATCATTTTTAGAGTGACACGAGTGACTATTGCATTATTCTAATTTATGTCCTATGTCTATGTCTAGTTTATTTTCTAAATTACCATTAAACAGCAACCTAACCTTATTCTATATTTCAATTGGACAGAAAGTTTTGGGCTTTGTATTTAACATCAAATTTTGGCTGGAACGCCGATTAGGTTTGGTGGCCGAATGCATCCTTTCTTACCCGGACAACAAGGTTTATTTCAAGTTCGAAAATGTTCGACCCTTTCCCAATTCAAGCTATCAATATCCTATCAAAATTTCAGAGTTTGACTAGGATTCCTAATTTAAATAGGATTTAATTGGAAATAGTGGGTTAGGGCAACATCAAAATTGCGATTGGATTACAATTGGTTTAAGAAAACTTATATTATTTCAAAACATCAAGTGAGAGAGAGAGAGAGAGTCAAGAGTTGAGTCTCATGACCTCCTTCATTGTTGACTAAGTTAAGGTGATAATCTCCCTACTGGTACTGAAGTTCTCGTTTTATCATAACTCGGAATGGCAAATTATTATTGTTTGGTATGTGATACCAAGATGACATTAATATTGAGAATAATTCTCTCCTAGTTATTAATAAACAAAAATATGGTGCTCTCTTTCATGAATTAATTACTATAACTAGGTTTCTGAGAATAATGGTCGCAGAACACACGGCTGCTATTTAAATGATGCTTATTTTAAGGCCTCATTGAGAGATAAGTCGTAAGAACTTAACACAAGTTCTTGAGTGCGAGTATACGTAGTTTGTTCGTGTGAAACACTGAAACTGAAGAATCAAGCTACGGGTTTAACATGTTAATTATGTGACTACACAAAACATACACAATTAAGTCTATTGATAATGATTGCACTCTCAGCTAACATGTTCACTTGTTGGAAGTCACCATCTCAATAGAGCATTAAACGGCAAAATTACGACCTAGATATATAAAGCAACGGAAAATACCCTACACTTGCATTACATTACACAGCAACACGAAGATAAAAGGTTAATCAAGAATTGTTAATATAAATATAGATGATGGTGATCACCAGAATCAAATTGAAATAACGCTAGCTAGCTCTTTAATTACCGTAAGGAATTCCTAGTCTCCATATATATATATATATATAATAGATATGGTATCTGATGAGAAAGTCTCTTCTGAAAAAAATGAGAGAGGAGAGAAGGAAGAAATGAATTAGTTACCACAAAGAGCTACAGAAAGATCTAAGTTAATGGCACGCTTTCCGGAAGAAGTGGAGCAGTCTTTATAGTTAGACCTTGAGTATGACGAGATTGCCTCGCTCATCTCGCTCATGGAATTAGAAGCATTAGTTCTGTGGGAGGGATTTGGCAATGACAGCGATAATGACAACTCGCATCCACCGCCTCCTTCTTCTGCTGCTGCCGTCTGCTTTTCATACCCCCGGCGGTATACCTGCATCTTTGATATCTACCCACCAATAATATATTACTTTTTGTATCAACCATGGACAAAAAGAATAACAAAAGAAAAAGAAAGACAATAAATTGATGAAATGCCTAGTCACTGACTGAAGAAAGGGACAAAAGGAGAAAAAGAAAAGAATAAAAAGGGTTTCCAACTGACGATCCCATCGGATCAGCTGGGGGGAGAAGGGAGCATAGAACGTACTACTACAAACACTCTTTCCCAAAAGCTGTGTGACAATACAAGTGACGCTGTTGACCTAAAAAGCATGGATATATATTCCATGCTTTGACAGATTCATATAATCTTGCTTGAAATTTGAAACCAAGAACCAACATTACACTCAATCCATTAAAAAAGCTGGCAAAAAGGAAAATGGCACAGAGAGAGAGAGAGAGAGATGTGGTGTACCTTAAGGAAATCAGACTCCTGCAGTGCGTATTTGAAAGGGTTTTGTTGTGGCAGAAAGAAGCTGGGTGTGGATTGAGGCTGTTGTTGTGTCTGCCATCTTGAACCACCACAACCCTCCTTTATTCCCTTGCGCTCACTCATGGCCCGCATATAATCATCAAAATAGTACGGATTCGGAACTGTCTCCCTTATTCTTTCGCTGCATTGCAGGCTTTCACAGATTGAACTCATCGTTTCAATTCTAGCTCTGAGGGAGAGAAAAGATATTCATTCATTCAATATATATATAAGAGAAAAAGCATAAATCATGCAAAAAAATCCCTTTTCTTTTTGTTTCTTTCTTGACATTTTGAAAAAAGTCTGAAACCCATATAAAGCAAAGCTGACCTTTTTGGGGGAAGAGGACTACTGTAGCTGAAGTGAGAATCCGATTCTTTCTCAAAGGCTTTTTTTGAAGATGGGTAAAAACCCACATCATTCTCTTCATCAACGCACCCATCATCATGCTCCTCAAAAGCTTGTGTTCTTTGCTGGGTACAACTCTTATCTGTCGCAGGACACCAGCATATACACATTTCAAGCACACAAAAAAGTTGTTTCAAAACAAATGGGTCACTAGCTAGCATTTAACAACCCTTTGATTTGAAAAATATAAAAATAAAGAAATAAATGCCCCGATTTCATCGGAAATGCCAATACTAGAAGATGTGATATTATAATGGTTCTCTTATGATATCGTCTATTTTGGCATAAATTAAATAAGAAAGGGAATAATAAATGAGGTTCATGCAGGCTACAAAAGCCACTCATTACCAAAAGATATTCTACCAGGCGAGTCCATTAACGAGTACCAATTGAGGAAAATATATAATGTAAATATAATAGGATGGATCTAAACGTAATTTTAGAAGGAGATAAGGAGCTACATATTTCTGCCAAAAGAGGAGAGGGAAGGGAGGATACCTTGTCTGCCCAGGTCACCCCTCATGCTTCTATACATCTGTTGGAACAAAGAGAAGCATGTAAACCAACCAAAAGAAGAAATTTTATTTATTTGTTTTACGTAAAAAATATTAAGGATTGAAAAATTAGAACCAGCACAAAAGAAAATGAAGATAACCTGGAGATGGCTCTTGACATGTGAGATTGTTAGTCCTTTGACATCCATTAATTGAAGAACAAGCTTGGGTGTAGCCTCTACACACACCCAAAAAAAAAAAGGAAATCAGTGAAAGAAACAAAGAAAAGGAGAGAGAGAGACAGAGAGAGAGAGAGTTACTTACTGTGCTGGCCACCAAGCCTCTCAATGGCCTGAACAAAACAGCGATGGAGCTCAGGAGTCCATCTCAAACGAGGTACCTTTGATCTTATATACTGCCTCACCGCTCCATTTCTCCCACAACTCATTCTATCTTCTTGATTTTAAAATTGCTCTTTCTCTCCTTTTTAATCGAAATGGGTACTCCGATTTCCTCCTCTATAAAAAAAAGCTTAGATCCCCCCGAAAAGCTCCACCTTTTTCACCTTCTCTTTGATCGTCTCCCCAAAAAGTGAAAACAAAAAAAACGCCGCCTTTGGTGTTTGCTTTGTCTTCTCGAACGAGTGCTACCTATATACTCTTTTCAAACCCTTTGGGACAGTCTCGCTTCAGAAGCAGCAAAGCAATATATATTGCACACAAAGGGCTTGAAAAGTAAGAGGAAAAAGTAAGAGAGAGAGAGAGAGAGACGATATGAGAAAAGGAAAAGACGAAGGGTGAGGGTGGGAGAGGGTCTGCAAATTCCTTAAAGGCTTCTGAAAATACCTGCCGGCTTCTGATTCTACCCCCCTCCTGCTTGCACTGCAAAAAAAGAAAATATAATGGACACTCGTAGTTGAAGAAAATGAAAAAGAATAAAAATTCTGTTTGAAAATATTTACATATATCACGAGCTTCTGAATTCTCATCCTGCCATTCCAACCAAAATCATTACCCCTGTACAGTGCCAAAACTGCCTTGCTTTGACCTTTGTTCCTTTTTTTTTCTCTCTCTCTCTTATAAAGTCTATCTCATCTATCGTACGCCAACGTCGTCATGATCACCAAAAGCCCCATGAAATTATTCTCAACACATTCATTTTCCAAATGAGGGGTGCCCATATCTTTTTCCAAAAGACGATCCTACCCCTTTGTTGGATCTCCGATAAATTTTTTCTTTTTTTTTTTTTTTTTTAAGGATTTATGCTCTCTTATTTGAAGACAAAGAAAAATAAAAAAAAAATGAATGAAAGATTTGAATTAATGATATTCGCTTTTTGAGATGTAATTTTTAGTTAATTAAACTATCTTTTAAGAACTAGATCTTCAATAACTAAGCTCTCTTAAATGCTCTTAATCTTACTTATTCAACTAAATCACAAAACACGTGGATATTTATATTATATTAATGGCACATTAATATAAATACGGGAGGGGGTGCGCAGTTTAGCTTAACCTACGCCTCTCTCTCGTTCCTTTTTGAAAGAAATGGTCAAAAGCCGGAAACCATTGCCCCTTGCTGTCTGTCTTGGATTCTTGGGGCTTTCATGTCAAACTAAAGCTAACAAAAAGTCAACCATTACATGCAAAGGTAAAGGTGTATTCCATGAAAGCCAAACAAGACAAGCTACAAAAATGACAACGATTTCCAGCGCAAAATCCTGGCCGTCCACTCACACTCTATATTAGCTGCGGGGTTTCCAAGGTAGATCAACGGTTGGGACCGTAGGAAAGACGAGCACGTCAAGTGGGACAGGAGGATAATAACTAGTTTCCGTACGTGGAATTTTGGAATGCAATTTAGAAATCTGAATCACGTTTGCTCTATTTTATTTTATTTATATTCCTCTCTCTCTTTCTACACATACACATATGCATATTTAGATTTGTAGACTTGTAGCCGGTGCCGACTATTGAAAATGCTACAACTGAGTCTCAGTGTGCTACAAGCTATTAAAAACTAGGCCGTATATATATATTATGAAAAATTATAGGCATACAAAAATATATTTTATAAAAAAAAATTTACAAATTGTTATGGTATAACATGTTTGAGTTTTTTAAAATTTAAATTGATCTCATATTTAATTATATTGTGTCACATTAATTTGTAAATTTTTTTTCAAAATATATTTATAAGCATTCAATTGCAGTTTCACTTATGTATCTCATTTATCATTCTAATTTTATTTATCAGAAAATTTCATATATCTACTTTAATAACAAAAATACTCTTATTAAAAATAAAAAATAAAAAATAAAAAAACTTATCGACACCAGTTCCTTATATTTTTTTGAAAAACAATATTCACATAAGATGAGGAAAACACTAAGAGGAACCGTAACATTTCCCTTGTCAATTGGGTAATAGTTTAAAGAGGATTCATAGATTTTTTCCTTTATTTATGTGGTATAACCTTGGACTATCTCTTAATTAAAGAGTTTATAGGGGCATATTAACCTAATTTTCAAAACTTTCTAAATATATGTCAACAATTTTGATCAATTAATACACGGGTTATATGTGTCAATTTCTCCTAGTACTACGGAAATAAGAGGACACTGATTATAGTTTGGTATTTTGATAGTCATGTGCCAAACTCTCAAATTTATTCTAGCTTTGAAAAATATGTGCCGAGTTCTATTTCGTTTTGAAGTTTGTATCTATTTTCAAAACTTGCAACCAAGGTGACTGACAAATAAAGGTATTATAATTTGCTGAAAACAATTCCTTTATTTTTGTTTATATATATATATATATATATATATGTGTGTGTGTCTACATCTAAGATATGAATAATTTATGTTTTAAACAAGTCAAGGTGTTTCCTTTATGTTGTTACCGTGCACAATAATTGATGAACAATATAAAATCGAAAAGAGAGATTAGGGTTTGTTTGGCAAACCTCAACACACACCCCAAGACCCAGGGCACTGTTCTTTGTTTGACTATCATGTTGTTGCCTACCTGCAGCCACTGGCGTGTGGGAGAACCCAATTGTCTTAAAAGACAAAAATGCCCATACAGCACAATAGAAAACAAATGAACTAAAGAGTGTTTTGAAGGGACAAAATAGGCATTGTTTACAATGATAAGGGGTAAAATAGGAAATGTTGGTAATAAACCCAACCACTGTCAGCGTGCAGCAGTCTTTTCTTCAGACTGTCTTCGGCTCAATCACTTAAAGCGCTACAGTACCGTGGAAGGTGAACAGTGCAAAGGGGTTTGCCAAACAACCCCTAAGAGAGAGAATCGAGACACAAATTTAACGTAGTTTGGTAATTTGCCTACGTCCACAAAGAGGCAGCTATTTTTTTTTTTTTTTTTCTCTTAATGATTCAAGGTTACATCATAACATATATATAGAAAAAAATTCTAAGCCCAACTTGTATGAACATATTAAGGAAATTGCAACATTCATTCTACTCCCATCTACTTGGCCTTCCACTGGTATTAATATGACCTTCTAGTTCTAACATTTTTCTATGACTTATGGCTATTGGTTTTCCTGTTTTGGTGAAACAAAATATCCGTGTCCAACTTTATTCTATAATTGACATTACAACATGGAACTTGGAATTGTGGGTGGGGTCAAACACCGTTTACATGTTTTCCTCTCAGCCTAGGATGGGGATATCGTCCTAATTCTCTAATTATTAGTTTGGTATACTTTTTCTTTTATTTATATAATCAATTATACTATTATATTTCTCTTCAAAGCCAATGATTTTCTAAAACTTATGAACTTACTTTTGTTTTTCAAGATTTATCACATTTTTATTCAGTTGTTATAAGTTTTGGTTAATGTTCGATACGTGTTAAGTAGGAGTTTTAGAGTTTTACATGCATTTTGATGCTCATCGAACGTTCCATGATATTTAGTTGAATGTTCGATATTGAGACAAAACATTTGATAGTACCCAAAATATATGAATTAGGGTTTTTAATAATGGTTTAGCTTTATGTGAATGAAATAGGTTTTTCAAGGTATTGTGAATAATGATAGATTATGTTTTGCAATAGAGGGAGTTTGAGATGTTCAAGTTTATGGAGAAATGGATGAGGTATGAAAATATTTGTAACTGTGTAACGCCCCCAAAATCGGCCTTAACCAGTTTAGTAGGGTTACTGGCAATTACCTCAATTTAACTAACTAGTAGCTAACTGGGGAACTGCACATCTAAGTATAATCAAAGTATATGCATAGGAATATTAAATAAATACGAAGAATCTATATATATAAACCGAATCACTCTTTAGATGTAGTCTATAATTATGATATGTGGCGTGAACCCATTTTTTTTAAAGATATGCTAGAATCTAATACAAACTCCATATTTTGTCCATAAAAATCCATGTGGCAAGATGCACATCTTCTTTTTGTATTGTCTTTTTCCCTCCACCAAAAATATGATGTAGCATCTAGCCACATGAACTTTTATGGGTAAAATATGAAGTTTTTATTATATTCTAGCATTTTTTTTTTTCCTTTTTTTAAGGCTAGACCGGTTTTTTAAAACATAATTTTTTAACTTGTTTTTTAGGTAAAAAATCGGTCATTAATTAGCGTAATAATTGCGTTAATTATATTCAAGAGTTTTTCATATATAAATTATTCAATAAATTAAGTATTGTTAATGTAAGAATCAAATAAGGAAAAAAAAAAATATACATCAAATTATTATGTATTAATATGTTTAGTCAATTTAATATGTATATTAATGGGTTTAGGATTCTCAAAAAAAAAAAAAAAGAAAAAAAAAGAGTCATATATATTGGCCTAAACGTCCCTTAGAAGTGCCTTAAAATGACAACATGTAGCGTAAACCCGTATTTTTTAATGAGTGAACTGATTCTTTAAGTAAAATTGAACCGGACTATATATAGATAATAGCATCAAGGATTATATGTGTTAATACATTACTTAAAAAACCATAAATAGACATATATAGAAAAATAACCAATATATAAAATTTTAAAAATAATCATATAAAAGCCGAAACCTCTTAAGAATGACTTAAAATTGTGTCTACATCTTCTACCTAATATATGCTCAGGGCCGGCTCAATGGCTAGGCCATTGAGGCGGTCGCCTAGGGCCCCTAGTTAGTAAGGCCCAAAAATTTTTTTAATAAGGCCCAAAAATTTTTTAATTAATATTTAAATATTTAAAAAAAATAAGGCCCAACTTCAAAATTTCGCCTAAAGCCTTCAAATACATTGAGCCGGCCCTGTATATGCTTCGTGATTGTGTTTGTTGAAAATACAACATACAGATTTGCACCATCTCCAGAAAACAGAAAAAAAAATTGTTGTTAAGGAAAGACAGTCTTTTATGCAAATTTCCGAAATTCTTATAGTAAGTGCATATTTTTGTCAATACTTTGATCTTTTTCACTAATTTTTTTTTTTTTTTTTTTCACTAAGGTTTTCTTCTCTTTCTTTTTCTTTTTGTGCTTCATAAGGAAAATAAGGCTCACATCCGTACTGTTGTTTTTCCCCCACCAAGCATAAACATCCTATACTACAACAAACAAAAAGAAAATCATCTTTGTTAACATGGTTCTCTTCTCTTTCTTTTTCTTTTTTTCTCTTGCGTCCTGTTTCTATTGAAGTGTTTTGATCACCGTTTTCTTTCTAAATGGTTTTAATATATATATGACGTGATGTGAACCCGTATTTCTTAGAAATGCCTTAAAATTGCGACATGCAATGTGAATCTATATTTTTTAGTGAGTGAACCGGTCTTTTAAGTAGTGAACCGGCTTTGACTAAAATTGAACCAGTCTATTTAATATATATATATTAATACTTAGGATTTTAAAAGAAAATCATATATAGAAACAATTGTAGTATATAAAATTAAGAGTTATATGTGTTAATGCGTTAGTTAAAAAACCATATATAGAAAAAAAAATTTAAAAAAATTGGAGAACAACTATACAACTTTCTAAATGTGATTTTACAACTACAAATACAACTTTTATAAAATGTATTTTACTACTCCTATGGAAACAAAGATTTTAACAAGTTTTTACTTATATGAATTAAACTAAAATTAAGGGTTGTATGTTTAATTCATTTGAATATTTTATGTATGATTTACTCGAATTTTCAGGCATGTTTTAGAAATGATTTTTCTACTTTTGAAAGCAAAAAAAAAAGTAAAAACTTATTTGATTATTGTGTAGAAATGAATATAAGCACTTATAAAACACCAAAGAGATAATTAAGTATTGAATTTAAGGTGAGAGGATCTATTTGATTTCATTAAATGTAAAATAGAAATGCGTTTTTTTTTTTTTTTTTTTTTTTTTTAACATGTCCGCACAAGAGAGAGAAAGGAGATTCGAACTAGTGACCTCCGCTTCATTAGGCGTGGTCCAAGCCGATTGAGCTACCTCTTAGGAACTAGAAATGCGTTTTTTCACCTATAATGAAAGCACGATGATTTTAAATTATAATAAAGAATTATGTGCATTCCGCGAGTTATGAGCTAGTAATCATAATAATAGCACCCACTATCCCCAATCATAGATATTGAGCTACTAATAATAACACATAGAATATAATCAAACCTGATATCAACAAGTGAGTCTCTACTCAACTTAATCAATCAACCCGAAGTGGCAACCTTGCCACTTCCCTCTTCCTAGAAAGAGGTTTCCTACAAGATGTAATAACCGCATAAATCTAAAGACTTAATAAGTAAATCTCAAAGTTGAGTATTAAATGATCCAGTTATTAATGAGCAAAAATAAATGTTTAGTTTGACAAGAATTTAAAAAAGAGATGTTGTCTGTGTTAATACACTATAAAAGTATCGTTTTATTTAAAATAAAAAGTTGTAATTCCAGCAGAAATTCCCTAAAAGTTTTAATGCATAAAACTAATGTTTTAATAGATCATAACTATCATATATGGTCTATCCGAAATATTATCCATTTTCAGCAGGATTAGCGCTGTCCCGAAGGACCTGTAATACAATGTTGGTGCCCCGCCTATTGTACGCTACCGTTCATATGTTAGTAGCCCAACCGAGTCCGACCTCGAGTGGCCCATGCTACTAATAATGTACGTCTTATAGTGACCCGCCAATTATGGTTGCACCGGTCACGAAACAACCATTGGATCAGAGACCCATATATCACATCCACACACACGTTTGATCCTATAATCAAGTATATATAGTAAGTTCCTAGCCATTATATATACTGCACACACCGGTCGCCTCCGATTCTCGGCATAACTCTTCTGCTGACTCTGGCCGCACTCATCCTTTGTCTAATCATAAGAACCTTGTCTCGAGTATCCTGAAATAGTTCCGGCCCCAACGTCTGCCTCTCACCAACATTGTCCCAATCCAAGGGCAACTAACACTTACATCTGTAAAGTGCTTCATGAGGCAGCATTTCAATAGTCGCGTGATAACTGTTGTTGTAGGCAAACTCGATCAAAGTCAGATACTGAATCTAACTACCCTTAAAGTCCAATATGCAAGCCGGTAACATATCCTCCAAGCTTTGGTTAGTGCTTTCCAACTGACCATCCATCTGCGAGTGAAAATTGGTGCTAAACTTCAACTCCGTCCCCATCTCCTTTTACAAGCTTTGCCAAAATCTTGAAATAAAACGAGAATCTCTATCTGAAACGATTGTCGATGGTACTCCATGTAATCGGACTATATTCTGAACATATAGTCTGGCCAAGTTGTTCATCGGATCCTTGACCTTCATGGGAATAAAGTGAGCACTTTTCGTCAGACGATTGACTACTACCCAAATGGAATCTTCTCCAATGGGCGCCTTGGGTAACCCCAAAATAAAATCTATGGCGATCTCGTCCCACCTCCATTTTGGTATAAGCAGCGGCTTGAGCGTTCTTGCCAACCTTTGATGCTCCGCCTTCACTTGTTGGCAGATTGGGCATTGTTCCACAAACCTTGCAATGTCCCGCTTCATATTGTTCCACCAATATGACTCTTTCACGTCCTTGTACATCTTTGTACTTCTAGGATGTACAGTATACAGAGAGCAATGAGCCACGCTTATTGTCTCCTTCCTTAACCCTCCTCCTTCCGGTACACACACTTGTTTAAAATTGGTGAGCAACCCATCCTCCTTAAGGAAAAATTCATGTGACCTTCCTTCTTCTAACAATTGCTTGATCTTAGCACACTCAACGTCCTCCAGCTGAGCGGTCTGAATCCTTACAAGCAAATCCGACAAAATCACCAGGTTAGACAAGTGTGCAGGCGCACCCTCGTCTATTTTGTATACCATGTCAGACGATGTAATTTATCTTATCTGTATTTTACATGCATGCTTTACAAGTCTCACTTTCGGTAACATGTTCAATACAGCATTTTTCACAAATGCTAGAGTTCATGTGCAGCAGAAAATATGTTTCAGTGAGAATTTCAAATATGCATGTTTTGGTACACAAAATAGACGTGCAAATGTGAAAAAATAAATGGCCGAGCATTATGTAAGTTAAAACTCACCTGGGTCAATTAAAGTCTCTGAGTAATCCTCCAACAAGTTCGGGTTCTCCAAATCTTTGGAAAATCCTCTCATTAGTCCTAAGTTTGCTAAAAACAAATCCTAGCTTGGAAACAGGGGGTGTTAGGTGCTTGGTCAAAAAGGCCATCTCCAGAATGTCCTTGGGCCAGCGCTCGACCTAGGGACGAGCGTTCATCTAGTGAGATTCAGGTGGAAACCTCATTTGACTCACTTATTTCCCGAACTTTCTAACGGTCTCTTATGCTATCAAAACGATTTCTAACACTATTCTAAGAATAACAACGTTTCTAACAGTAAGATTAAGTCTAAATAAGAGGAAACACTAACCAACAATAAAGCTTACAACAACTAAGCTATTAGAACGAAACTCAAAGAAAATGGTAAAGATTACCTCAACCGAGCAAGACCTCCAAGTGACTCCACCAAACACTCACAAAATCTCACTCCTCTCACAAAACCAAAATAACAGAGTTTCCCTAAGCTTTCGGGGTGAAAGAAATCGAATGGGGTAGAGTGGTATTTATAGGGATGAGTCTGACGGAAAAATGGTGAATAACAGGAAAGGGGTGAGCGCTCGTGGTACTACAAAGAGCAAGCGCTCGTGTACTGTTGCTCAGAGGGGTCAAGTGGCAGGTGACACGCTTGGGTAAAAACTAGCGGTCAATAAAAGCTCAACGAGCGCTTGTTGTTCACAATTACCTACCTAAATTAATAGGCAAATAACTTGATGTTTTACCCGCAAGTGCACGAGGTCAACATAGTAGTATAGTGTGCAAATACGAGGTCATTCCCATGCGGATTGCTGAATCTTGTCTTAAAATCAATTCCAAAGTAAAATAAAACGAGAGATTGGATTTAAATTAATAATGATAAAAAGGTAGGGCTTTGATATCCACCACTAATTATATTAAGCTAATATATCAATATGCCAATGCTTTGATTAAGTTATGTTTATCTAATGTTTGTCAACCTAAGGGCATTTGGGTATACTCCTTAAGTTATAGATTTTCCTAAGCAACGAGTTAGGCATGGGTGTATACTCTAACTCTTTTCTTCCCTAAAGGATTTAGCATGGTGTATACTAAGTTGTTATCTAGGAAAGCATATATTCTGTGAAAATCGACAAACACATGAGGCCTAGGGCATAGGTGTATACTCCCGGTTTCCCATGTTGATTAACCTAAGAACCCGATGTGGATTACTTTTGTTACTTATGTTAAACACAGGACTCAGTCATCCAAATTGATTTCACTAACTAGTCCATACCACATGCACATATTGATCAAGCATATACATATGAGGAATTCATGAAACTAGGTATTAATCAAGTTAGATATCACAACAAGATCATCACAAAGATGTCAATATTGAATATTAACAAAACATAACTAGGACTTCAATCTAGTCCTACAAATAAAATTAGTTACACATAAAGTTGATGTTAAACATCTTCATAAAATAAAATAAAAGAAAGGAAAAGAATAAACCCGAAACTTGAACTTGAAGAGCTCCAATTCTTCTCTTTACAGAGCATACCTACTCTAGAGGCTTAATGGTCTATTTATCTTGAACTTGAAGAGCTCCAATTCTTCTCTTTACATAGCATACCTACTCTAGAGGCTTAATGGTCTATTTATAAGCTTTAGAAGTCCTTGACAAACTAGTAAACTTAGGAATTTCGTAGGGTTTCAAAACCTATAACAATTGGGAGTTGGAAAACCATAATATGAAAAGAATGACAATCTGGCCGCCGCTTGATATGTCCTTTGCGCATGGGTGCGATCGATCGCAACTGTGTGCGCTCGATCGCAGGTTTGCGATTGAGCCTCATCTGTTGTGCGCTCGAGCGCTCGTGGCCTGCTTCATACTTTGTCTTCTCTGGTACTGTACTCGATCGCAGGGAACCTATGATCGATTGTAGTGTCAGGGCTCCCACTTTTCCCATCTTCTCTCTTTGAGCCCAAATCTTTCAGATTTACTTCATTTTCTTCCAAAAGCCTACAAAAGTATAGAAAACACAAAAATGAATTAAAATGACCTAATTAACTAAAACCAAAGGATTAAAACATGTAAATTAAGGGCTGAAAATATGAATATTTTAGTATTTAATAACGCTCAACCTGGTCCCCACATGAGCGTTCGTATACGGTTGCTAGGCGAGTGCTCGTATGTGGTCCCCCACATGAGCATTCGTCTACTGTAGCTCAAAGATCCAAAAATTCTAAAAATGCCCCTTCAGGTGTCCCTAGTGACCCAAAGCTTAATTAACCTTCTAATTAAGCTGTTTTAAGCCTAATTGATTATTTGGGTCACTACAACTAGCCATTCTTCTTGAAAACTTTCATCACTAATTTTCTTCCTTTGATGAAAAGGCAATTGGGCTCGTGTAATGTCCTCTAACTCCAATGGCTCATTCCCCCGTGTCAAAGTTGTAACCAAATTCTCATACGTAGGAAAAGTTGTGAGTGAATTTAATAACATCAACACCTTCTCTTCATCTTCGAACTTCCCATCAACCCTTTTCAAATTGCCAATTACTTGATTGAACACGTTGATGTGTTTGCTCAAATCTAAGCCTTCCGCCATCTTCAAGCCTTACAACCGTTGTTTTAGATATAGTTTGTTCATCAACAACTTTGACATATACCAACTTTCCAGTTTCAATCAAACTGCAGGCGTAAATTCTTTATCCTTGAAATGATACATCATGTCATCCCCCAAACAAAGCCGAATAGTAGCTACCACTTTAGCCTCAAATTCCTTACAATCTATGTCTGACATACCTTCTAGTTTCATCCCATATAACGCCTTCACCATCTCTTGTTGCACCAACAAATTCTTGACACGTCTCTGCCATAATCCAAAATTACCGGTTCCGTCAAACTTCATCAAGTCGAATTTCACAAAAGATGTGTCAAACCCAACCATCGTAGAACTAGTCTTTGATGCCAATTGTTGTTACCATGCACAACAATGATGAATAATATGTAATCAAAAAAAGAGATCAAGAGAGAGTTGAGACACAAATTTACTTGGTCTAACAATGTGCCTACGTCTACAGGAGAATGCGGCTATATTTTACTATTCAATGATTTAGGGTTACAACATAACATATTTATAGGAAAACCCTAATTGTAAGTATTTTGAAAAATCTCAAAATACCCCTCACAACTTATTTGTCCACAGGCCCACATAAACTAATTACACCCAATGAGCTAGTCGTAGAATATGAGCCACTTGTTTCAACATTCGCCAACACGTTGAACAAGCTCTTTTGTCTAAAGTGTTAATTGTTTTGCAAGTTATTATTTGTTCGGTTTGCACAATTCATTAAGCGGGAAAATGTCGTAACAATGTCCATGAGTGTGGAGAAAAGAGAAGAAAAGTAAGGTCCTAATAAGGCTTGGATGAGGTCAAGGCGTTCAAGCATCGTTAATGAGTGGTCTATAGGGTTCATTCATAGGCGGTGGACGGCGAATAGCTTTAATTTGAGGAGTCAGTAATGGGAGTTTTGTGGGATCGCCGATGTTTGTGTTGCAGTTGTGATGGATTATAATGCTTATAAAATGAGTAATGCTATAACTCTTTTTTTTATCTTTTAAAAGTTGATGTGACTTTTAAAATTATTATTAAATTTTAAATGAATCATATTTAAATTTTGATCTAACGTGATTTTAAAAGTTATATCAATTTTTGAGTAAAAAAATAACCCTTTTCATTACTCGTAATGATATGGCTTAGTTGACCACCACACCCAAAAAGTTTCTTAAATGATCAAATAATGTTGAAGCCTGAAGGAGGATAAATTTTATTTGGGCACTCCCGGTGAACCTTCGCCACAGAAAGAAACAAATTTAACAATTTCAAGAAATCAAAAAGTAGGGAAAAGGAATCAGAGGTGCCAGAAAGTGCAGAGTTGGATGGGATTATGGGGGTAGGGGAGAAAAGGAGCCCCCCTCTCTCTTTCTCTTTCTCTGTGTGTCTGTTTGTGGCAGCATGATAATGATGGAAATGGCAGAGGAATGATGGAAATTCCTGCACAAATGGAATGATGAATACAGAAAAGTCCAACCCAAATGGTTAAATATGAAATCAATACTTATTCTGATGAATCTGGTTGCAGAGTAGAAGGGGCTTTTTATCCCACAAAGTTAAAAAGAAAAAAGAAAAAAAGAAAACAACAGTGCAAAAATATTAAATACTGGGGTTGGGGGCGGCTTCGAGGACGCCGGTATTTTTGGCGTGTGCAGGTAATGTTTTGTGTTTTACTAACATGCCTCGACAACTGCGCTTCTCTCTCCCCCTCCCTCCCTCCCTCCATGCATGATCCTGTCGCATGTGCCTCCCTTCATTCATATTATTTATTTAAAATAACTTAAAGAATGCAATGCAAAATGAAGCAATTAATTAATTCCCCTCAGCAAAAACACCAAAAAGAGAATGTGAACATGAATGAACGAAATTAACAAACAACCATCTCTCTATCTTTGATAGGTCTCATAGGATTCAAGATCCACCTTATCATTATAGGTAAAGATATGAGTGATAGTTCGTAGCTTCAATTATTAAATTTATTCTTTAATATTAATATTTGTTAACATGAGTAGTGGGTAGTTATCTTTAATTTTTGACATGCTCGCAGAAGAAGGGGGAGAGGAATTCGAACTTGTGACTTCCACTTCATTAAGTGTGGTCTCAACCGATTGAGCTACCTCTTGGGGACGGTAGTTATCTTTAATTAAGTGGGTAATTTACTTAGATTGTGAATAGTTTACTTTAATAAAAGTAGTAGCCGTTGTTGTATTAAGTTTATATACATTTATGTCATTAGAATGAGAAGGGTAAAGAAAAAAGTGTTTGTATTGTGGTATTCCTCCAACTCCAAGTGAAGATTATCAATCTATCTTATTGACTCTGACTGAAACTATTAATTGGTATCAGAGCCAAACCTTCATCATTCCAAACAATCTTACATCTTAGCCATGACCATGTGGGAAGAAATTGAAGCTATCTTTGATAAGATAGAGGAAATGCACCATGAATTCCAGCTTCAATTTTCCCAGCCCTTCTATCCACTCACCAAAAAATGGCCCAAAATCAGCCATTGTAGAAACCACTGCACTCTTCGCCAAACAGCCACACACTGCAGCTCCAACCATTCCGCTGCACCGATGGATTTTGCACCGCAGCAAAATCGTCTCCTCATCCCAGTTCCACATCTTCCTTTGTGGCTCAGCAATTGCAAAAAATAGACTGTGCTTTCTTTATTTGGCTCGGAACAAAAAAAAAAAAAAAGTTGACGATGATCTCAGATGTACCTTTCACCATAGCAGTTACCGCACCAATTTCTGCACATCAACCTTGCAGAGAAGGTTCCTCTTCAAGGGAGGGCGAATGATAGGTCTCATAGGACTCAACATCCACCTCATCATCATGAATTAAGACATGGGTGGTAGTTCTTAACTTCAATTGTTAACTTTGTCTTTTAATATCAATATTTGTTAACATGAATTGTGGGTAGTTTACTTAGATTGTGAGTAGTTATCTTTAGTTAAGTGGATAGTTTACTAAGATTATGTGTAATTTTTTTTAATAAAAATAATAATTATTATTGTATTAAGTTTATATATATTTATGTCATTAAAATAAGAAAAATAAAAAATAAAGTGTTTGTATTATTCCTCCTACCCAAGTTATAGGATTGGGGCCTATCACCCTTTCTCTTCTTTGACTGACTGAGTGGCTCAGTGATTTCTAGAGATGGAGAAAGACATGTTGAATAATATGTTTTGTTATTTAATGTTTTGTCATGAGTTGAGAAGTCTCGTCAAAAGGAAAAGAAATGACGTATATATGTAGGAGCCTCACCCCCAGCCTATTCCTAAAATCTCATTCTATACTTTTTTTTTTTTCTTTTCTATTCATTCCATGGACCACACACCCAATAATAATACGGATACCCACTTGCTTCCCTGCCTCCCTACTCACTACACCCCTTTATTTTTATTTAAAAAAAAAAAAAAAAAAAAACTATTAAGATATTTTCCCGACAACAATTTGGAAGATTCAAAATCTGATCTGCTATTCGTAGCTAGGGAACAGCAGGAGTATTTAATTCTTAGTAAAGGCCTCTGAATATATAATCTAAATACATGAAAAAAAACACAAAAACAAAAAAACAAAACAAAAATATTTGTCAAACTAGATGGTACTAATGAATGGTTTAATGCATATAAGTTTTGGGTGGTCCTCACCCTCACCAACCACCTCCCCATTATCTTGTCGCAGAAGAAATTTTATTTTGTCGGTCGACAATTAACCGATTTCTCAAGTAAAGTCTGAATTTATATAATAGATTTTTTTTTTTTCTAAATTTATTTTTATTGTTTTGTCCTACTAATTTGTGGTTATTTTTTTGTCCGTGTTTCATGAATTTACCTTATTTTTTTATTTTTTTTTTCATTTATAATGCATATGCTTTACTAATTCTGTAATTATAAGAAAAATTGATAAATTTTAATATAAAAACTTATAACTGACAATTAACTATAGCCTCAAATGGAATGACTCTTCTGAATGTGGTCCACCATCTCCCAAAACACTCTTTTCTAATGAGAGATGACCGATGACTAGGCTCGGACACACTATATTATGCATCTTGTAATGAAATGTATTATTCATTTTCGGATTAAAACATGATTTACAAAAGAAAATTGAAATGGTGTTTCATTTTTAAAATAGTCTACAATTTACATTAAAAGTGCATATCGTTTTTTATTTTATTTTATAGAAGTATTATTTCGTTTTTCTAAACAAGATTATAGTAATTTAAAAATATTAAAGTAAATTTTCATTTTTAAGAAATTAATATTCATTTTCAGATATCTTCAAAGAGAAAAATAAAACTTTAGTTAGAGTAGAGAAAACACAACATAATTGAGATGAAAAAAAATGTGAAATCCATCCAGAACTGTTGTGTTAGGGGTCTAGTAATAGAAGTATTTTAGGATTAGAATACCTTAGGATAATATGTTATCTATATAGATAATGTTGGAATTAGGGATTATAATTTAAATATTAAAGATAAGTATTATCATTAGAGTAGTTTATTCTACTTAGTCTTTTATTTTCACTATACATTGTAATTGTCTATTTAAAGACATCATGCTCATTAAATAAACTAAGCAGAATTAATCTCAAACCTTGAGTTTGAAAATGAATTTTTAGGTCTCTTCAAAATCTAAAAGATTTAAGTTCTCTCAGAACCTAAATTTTATCCTCGTTACGTATTCACGTAACATTTGGTATCAGAGCCTCGTGCGTTCGTGTTCAATGGCTGACCCAAGATTGGATCAACTTGAGTAGCAGCTTGGAAACCTGATAACTATGTGTGAAGGCTTGATGAAGAAGATGGAAGAAAATAATGAGACGATGAATGCAAATAATGCCAAATTATATGTATTAATTGCCAGATTCGACGATTATTCAGATGATAACAACGATGAACTTCATTGCTATGAGTAGCCACAAATGGTGCTATGTTATGCCAAATACCCACTTAAATTAATATGCGAATACTCGGTACGTTTTACTCGCAAATGTACAAGATCAAACGATATTATAGCAGGCAAATACAAGATCATTCCCACGAGATTGATAAATTATGCTTAGAGTTGATTTCCTATTTAATAACAGATTATCACAAATAGAATTGAAATAAAGGAATAAAATAAAAGATAAACTACGACTAAAAAGGATTAGGGTTTTGATATCCACCATTAATCAGACTAATTAAGATAACAATACGCCAATATTTCAATCATATGGTATATCTAATACTTATCAACCTAACGACATGGTATCTACTCCTTAAGTTATAGATCTCCATAGGCAATAAATTAGGCATGATATCTACTTTAATTTTTTACTTCCCTAAAAGATTTAGCATGGTATTTACTACGTTGTTCTTTAGGGAAGCATAAATTTATGAAAATCGACAAACATATGAGTCTTAGGGCATGATATCTACTCTTATTTCCTATGTTGATTAAGCCAAGAACCCGTGATGAGGTTCTTTTGTCACTCTATTAAACCCAAGATTCGGTCATCTAAATTGACTTAACTAACAAATCCATGCCATAAAATATGAGGAATTCAATAAACCAGAAATTAATCAATTAAAATACCAAAATATGTTTGAAACAAAGGCATAATTGAAATCCTAAGAAGACATTATTAGGGCTTGAATCTAGCCCTAATTAAAATACTAACTACATAACAAAATAAAAGGTGGAAGAGAAGAAAAACCTAAACTCCTCTTGATCTAGCTTTCAGTTTATTTCCAGAACTTGTGCATTTTTCTTCACACTTTTTTTTAGAGGCTTAGAGGTCTATTTATAGGCTCAAGGAAGACCTAGAAACCCTAATACAATTGTAGGTTAGTCTAATCCAACTAGGAGACTAGAAACCTAAACTGAGGTGGAACATGACACTTTCCGCATCTAGGCTGCATGAGTATGCTCGTTCTCAGGTCGTTGCGCTCGATCGTACGCCTATGTTCGATCCTTGTGTTGGGCATTTGAACGTATGCTACGCTCGCGCTTGCTTGATATGTGATCGAGCGCTGGTGCGCTCGATCCTGGCTATCTTGCGCTCAAGCCTAGATTGGGCTGCGATCGATTCTATGACTTCTAACGTTTTTTCAATTTATCTTTTAAGTTTGAAACTTGCTGGAAATACTTGCTTTTCTTCAAAAGCCCTAAAAACATAAGAAAACACAAGAAGAAAGCAAAACATCAAATAATAACAAAACTAAGAGCTTAACATATGTAAATTAAGGGGCTAAAATATGTATATTTTAGTACTTATCATGCTACCACCATATCCCATGGCATCGCTGAATTTCCAGCCAACAGAAAACATCCACAACCTTATCAAACCGATATCTTCATCACACTCCTATCCAACAAACCAATTGTTAGCTAGAGAAAATTCAATGTGCAGCCCACAAAAACAGTTGACCAAGAACCAGAGACCCACCACATCGGAACCACCGAGAGTCCCAGCACAAAATCGTTTGCATCTCAGCAACCCACCTCCCAACAAACCCGTTTCTCATCGAGAAAATGCATCAAACCCACTCAATACAAAAGCTCTACCTCGTGACCCAGAGAGCAACCACCGTCTCCAACCCACACAGAACCATCGAAAGGCGCCGAATGGTGCATATGTGGATTCTTGATGACAGAGAAGTGATTTCCCCTCCTAAATGGCCACCAAGGGAATGCCTGAAGCAAGCGACAAAGAAAGAAGTGAAAATCGGCCCTATTAAAAAATTAAGTAGAATTAATTTCAAACTTTGAGTTTGAAAAATGAATTTTAGGTTTTCTCAAAATCTAAAAGGTTTACGTTTCCTCAGAACCTAAATTCTATCACCGTTATCTATTCACATAACATGTTGTCTCTCTCTCATTAGTTCATACTCATCACATAATGATCGTAAACTTTTTCTAAACTATTCTTAAACTCATTTTTTATTCTTTTTAAGGATATATGTATCTACTAATTATGAAACAGAAAATGAAAATTTCAGAGCTAGTTCTACATTTTACAAAATTTAAAAAGCTCAAAAAAATTAAAAATCTGTTTATATATACTATTTATGGTTGTACGAGTTGAGATTTGCTAAACATTTTATTTTATTTTTAAAAATACTGTTAATTTTATTGGCTGACAAGCCACCATGACCGAAATATACAAAGCCACCCACTAACTCGATTTTACCTCTCTCTCTCTCTCTCTCTCTCTCTCTCTCTCTATATATATATATATATATATATAGGGAGAAGAAAATTCGAATTAGTGACCTCCGTTTCATTAGGCATGGTCTCAGTCGATTGAGCTAACTCTTGGGAACACCAAATATACTACTACTAGTGGCGCCTATGCCAGAATTTTGGTTCAGGGGCTCAATATTTTAAAAATAAAGTTGAACAAAGTTTTATTAAAAATAGGGGAAACTTCACTTTGACCCCCTGAATTTCTATTCGATTTTACAAACCTCCGAACTTCCGAATTTCTCATTTTGGATCCCTGAACTTTCAATTACTCTCAATGTGGACCCCTCCGTCAGATTTTAAACGTTACATGACGTTTATACCCTTAACTTTTGTATAAAATTTCAACTTCCAAATTGTTTTTTTTTTTAAATGAAAATCAAGAACATTTTGGTCTTTTTTTTTTTTTTTTTTTTTGTATTTTTAACGGCTAAAATTAACTGAAGAGTTATAATTGAGAGTAATTGAAAGTTTAGGGGTTCAAAATGAGAGATTTGAAAGTTCATGGTGGAAGTTTAGGGAGCCAAAATGAAGTTTTTCCTTAAAAATATAAATAACGAAATAAATAAATAGGAAAAATTCACTTTACCTCCTGAAGTTTCAGGGGTTTTTCAATTGGAACCTTAATGTTTAAAAATTGGCAATGTACCCCCTAATGTTTCACAAATTTTCAATTCAGACCCTCTGTTACTAATTGCCATCTAATTGGACGGAAATCATCCCACGTGTGTCTCACGTGGGATTTTGATGCTCACGTAATTTCATAGGTTTTAATGAGGGAAAAAAATTGAAATAGAGAGCATCAAAATCCCACGTGAGACAGACGTGGGATGATTTCCGTCTAATTAGACGAAAATTAGTAATAGATGGTCTAAATTGAAAATTTTTGAAACATTTATGGGGGTACATTACCAATATTTAAACATTGGGGTTCGAATTGAAAAACTTCTGAAACTTCAGGGGGTAAAGTGAATTTAATCCTAAATAAATTAATCAAAAAAAATTTAATCATTGTTTAAAATAGGTAAATCTAACTTGCAATTTATTTTGTCACACCTAGCATTAATTTATTTAGTTATCCTCACAAATTTTCATATTTTGAAAACGCTACATGCCTGCATGATTTTTTTAGTAGTATTAATTAATGTCTTAATTATATTATTCTCAATGTACATAACTAGATAATCATTCATCCACTGATATTTTATTCGATTAGTAAATAATTTTTAACAATATTTATTACTAAAAATGCTTTTTCAAAAAGTAGTTGGCATAATCGAAGATAATATTAGTAATCTTCAGTAAATTGTCCAATGTTTTGTTAAATCGGTTGAGTTTATTCAGCTGGACACATGGTTTACATAATTGTATAGATGTGCCTTCGCGTGCATGTGGTTGAGGTTTCTCATCAACAAGGAAATCTGAAAACACCTATTGGTTTATACAACATAATTAATTAATCACCGTACGTACGTCCATCCGTGGGACTGGAAACATAGGGAAATGCTTTTTTGCATTCTACCCACCATTTTTCCACCAGCTCTTCTCTCTTTACTTTTTTTGTTTTTTTGAAAAAATTAAAATGCAAGTGAAGAGATGATGAGCAGATGGTGGGTAGAATGCATTGTAGCATTCCTTGGAAACATAATAGTAATTTTGTGTCCACTAATGAGTGGGTGAGGATTAGCAATTAGGATCAGAGAAAACTTCTACAGAGAGTAAAAGAAAAAGTTGGGAGTCCAGGCTAAGGAGAACATTTGACCCCTCTCTCCGCCCTTAACTACATGACCATTTAATTGCCACATGGGCCATGACTTATAAACAAATTGTGTGATCCAAACCTTTAAGGGGAAAACATTTTTTAATAACTGGATATGAGATGAATCATCCTAAAACAAAAGATTATGTAGAAACTAAAAGAAAGTAGTTAATTGGAGGTCAATCATTATAAAAGCCGACAGACTTTTGTCTCTTCTCGAAACCCTGCTATATTTTCACTTAAAAAAAAAAAAAAAAATTCGCTGTACGTTAATTAAGTTATACCATCTACTGATAGCTTTGATCTTTTCTCTTTTGTAGGTACAAATGCTACTAAAACAGAAAACAAAAGATGTACCAAGTTGTGAAGTGTATATCAACCACGTTGTTAATTGTTTGAAAGCATGCACCAATATCTATCTACCCCTACCAACTTGAAGTCGGAAATTAAGGTGCAAATATTATTTTATAATTAATGTTGACAATTTGTCCAATTAATGTAGGTATTATCCAAAATTATTTAGAATTAATGCAGCTAGCCTCTATAATTAATTTAACAGTAATTATTAATACAACAATTGTTTGCTTTTATTATTTCATTATATAGTCAAACACCACACATGATTTCGGTCTCACGGCTGCATGATTCCCATTACTGCACAGACGTATATAACAAGATGTCACATCGAGTAGTTGAGTTGGATAAATCATGTATAAATGCTTTATTTTTTCTTTGATCGATACCTTTAAAAACAATGGATGATCATATAATTTCCACGTATTTCATATATGGTGACAACAATAGTTGTATTTGACCTTGATCATTATTTGTTTCTTCGCTGGGTTTCACATTTATCTAACATACTTTTTCCTTTTTATAATCAATCATAATATATATAAAAGTATAACCTGCTACCCTAGCTAAAAGGGATTTATAATCAAAGTTTGACATTCGTTACCGGCCATGTTTGTCAAAAAAGGGTCTTTAAAGCATGCACGAACACTGTCACATTTTTTCTATCCCACATTCTCAGCCTCACCTAATACACTTTCAATTATACAAACCTTGAAAGAGACCACTCCAATCAATCCAGGCAATTACGACCCACTTTTTGCCCATACCCAAAAATCATGATTTTACTCTTGCTAGGAAAAGCTATTTACTTTGACCAATATTTTGTCCTTTCTCTTGCAAAACGCAAGAGCATGGCAATTCAGCATACATCCTTGAGGAGACTTGAAGCCACTTTTTGTCCATAGCTTTTCCGAGGTACTATTTACGGGCCATAAGCCACATTACTTTTATTTTTTTATTGTTAAATCATAATTCATAGTTAAGGATGGACTTGGGAATTTCTTAAAATAGTTTTGTTCATATACTCGCCTTTAAGTTCAATTATCAAGTTCAATAATAGAACACCTTACTTAATTATTAACAAAATAAGAAAATGTGTAGCGATTATTTTAGTGAAATCAGGGAATGATATATATATATATATATATATATATATATATATAGTAATAATTAAGAGATAGTCACATTAAATGCATTAGTGCTTTAGGATTTACCTTTGTTTAATTTAATTAGTTATTCATGGTACGAGACAAGTTGAAGAAGAGAATTGACAAGTGTTGTGCAGATTTCGTTGGATGGGACACAACACAATGCTTATATATAGTTTTGTTATTGTTTGGTTTTGATTGTTGTTAAAGTGATCGATTTGGGGTTTGGTTTAAGTTATTGTTAAAGACACTGTCACCTGTTGTAATTTCTGATTGTACTTGTATATTTCTATTCACGTAATTAATTAGGAGAACGAGGAAGTGACATTTTATGACTTGTTATACTTTTTAATTGGGATGATTTATTTTGAGTAATGTGATATATCTGGTGAAACAACCAAAAAAGATCTTCAGAAGTGCAATTGAACAACTTATATGATGTCAAAATTTCAGTCAAAAGTTATCGATGTCAAAATTCAGATGTCAAAATTCAGATCAAAGTAATTGATGCCGGCTAAAAAGTTGCCGATGTTCAAGTTTCGGCCACAATTGTCAAAGTTCAAGTTCAAGAGTAATCGATGTTGTTTCAAATTAGGTGCTATCAACTCCAGCCATTTGATATGTTCAAGATCAATAATTACTAACGGATCGTTATTTTACCAATTAAGCCAATTAAGCAGGCCTTGGTTGACTGATAAAAAGGAAAGGTGGTGGCCATTGAAGCGCTTTTGAAATTTCTGTGATTGTTGGACTTTACCATAATTTCTCCGATCTTCAATTTGAACACTTGATTATATATATATATATATATATATATATAAAGAAGAAGAAGAAAACATAATCTGGTGGGCACCCACCACCATGGTATACACGGTTTGAGTCAAAAATAGCAGCTTGATTCTACGTTGAGCTATATATTTCTATTATTTTAAAATGGAAAGTGGAGTTGGAATTAAGACTGCTTTGGGCGGTTAAAGTTAAACGATTGATGGTTCATGTCCAAAAAGGTGAAATCCAATTCCAGGGAATATATACACGATGATGATTGAAGAAGTAGGCCACACTTGTTTGACTTATTTTCCATCCTTAAAGATTGGAATTAGGTACAGATTGAGAATTATTATATTATTATTATTATTATTAAGGAATAAAAAGGAATATATTATTGGATTTTTTTTTTTTTGGTAAAACAAACCCATGCACGTAAGGGGCACACCTGGCATTGATAATTCTTTGGTTTGGTGAAGACTTGAAATATCTAAATTGCTTCAGCCTGGATAATATCATATGCTATTCAAGTTTCTTCTCGAACAAAAGAATAATTCAAAGGGTTAGGTATATATATATTAACCAATATTTTGGGTTTCTCAAGACTTTACAAAATATGGCCCACTTATCTTATCAATCTTCATAATCATAATATTTTGTCAAATTTATTAGAGACAAAATACTAATATATATATATATATATATATCGTCACTTGTCTTTGATAGGATAGAGGGGCCCAATTTAGTAAGCAAGAAAGGTCAGCGGCCGTTTGAGCTTCTGATACGAAAAGAAAAACAAAAGGCCGACGGCCCATTAGACATCGTCTTGAGTACGCGCACTCTTGCTTCAATTTTGCTATGAAACCAAAATGTCTAAGCGAATCGCAATTCATGTTCATAAAAACTAGTAAAATATCCCTCCATCTTCTTTGTAAAAAAAATAAAGTAAAATATTCGCAATTTGAAAAACACTTTTGAGGTAGCATGTAGGTAGGTGTATTGGTGTTGTGTTTGCTCACAAAAATGGGTCACTTTTTTTGGGGTTAGAACGAATGTGTAAGGGTTGGGCTGGGTTGGGTGTGAGAAATGAGTTTGATGGATGGAGAGCTGAAGAGTGGGTTGGATGTCTAATCTCAATGGAGTGCAAATGGAGGGAGGAGGAGGAGGAGTGGAGCCTCTCTCTAAATCGGATTAGCTTTCATGATGATTTCCACAGAGCTTCAATTTATTTATTTATTTTTTTAAAAAAAATTATTATGAGAAGCATTTTCGTCAAATTGGTAAAATTACAAGATTAAGCAACAATGCCTTTCATTCCTAATCTACAATGCAATAGCAAGCAAGCAAGCTTATCATCAAACATGTCATGTGATTGTAACTGAGGAAATTTTTATTCCATATGTTGCAAACTGAGGAAACAAGAGCAATTAAATGCAAGGAATCACTCGTATTTGTTTCAAAATAACTTCCCATCAATAGCAGTGAAAAACATCATCAGAGCCTCCACATTTGAGCAGTTTCAACATGCCTGTCAGAAATTAGAACCACTGTTATATACACACATAATAATAATAATAATGATAATAAAAATAATTAAAAAAGAAAAGCTAAAAAACTAAAAATATTGAACAACAAGAACAATTATATCATTAAGATACAAGAATTGAATTAGTGAGACAACACCTCTCTGTCTCTCTCTTCTTTTTCCTTTCGAAAACAAATATATAAAGTGAATGAATGCACACCAAACTTGGCAATTAGCTCCATAAAATTAGAGCACAAGAAGATGTGGTTGAGAGAGAGAGAGAGAGAGAGAGAGATGCACAAGTCTTTTCTTCTAGCCTTCCAAAAAGTATCCAAATCAAAACAAATCTTTTTTGAGCTGTAATGGACCTTGGATCATTGATTTCAAAGACAGACATCATAACCCATGTTTGAGTGCCTTCATGCACTACGAAAAAAATGAAATAACTACCCTATTATGACACAAAACATTAGGCATCAATCAAGCTTCAGGTAATTAAAACTCACTTTTCAACTCTTTCCTACTGTTTAATAATTAAGAGAAAAATGCAGTTCTTGCCAAAAAGCTCATAGATTCTTTTTTTTTTTTTTTTTGATAAGTAATGAAAATATTATTGAAAAAAGCGCAGAGGAGCGCAACCCTAATACAAAAGATATGTACAATAGAAGCCACTACGAAATATACAAAGAACACATATTCAAGAACTCATCTAAATTCGGGACCACACTACGATGATGAGCCAACACCCACAGGTGTAGCATAGAGATCATATTCTTCCTCAACCCATCCACCGAACACTCCTTATCCTCAAACGTTCGAGCATTCCTCTTCCGCCAAACACACCATGTGAGACACAAAGGAACCATCCTCCAAATGACTTTAGAGATAACCCTACCCCCCACTTGATTCTAGCAAGACAACAAGTCAATGAACCGTTGCGGCATGACCCACTCAATACCGAACAAAGTAAAAACATAGTTCCATAACCGAGTAGCCACTTCACAATGAATCAGCAAATGATCTATAGACTCCCAATTCTTCTTACACATACAACACCATTCCACTACCACAATTCTCCGCTTTCACAAATTGTCATGTGTCAGAATTTTACCGAGAGCCGCAGTCCACCCAAAAAATGCCACTTTCGAGGGCACTTTAGAGCGCCAAATACTCTTCCATGGAAACCCCCCACAATCTGGATTGGACAAGGCCTTATAGAACGATTTCACCTCAAACGTACCCTTTTTAGAAAAGGACCATCGAATACGGTCCGCATTACCATAAGAAACCTCACAAGAGTACAACAATCGCAAGAAAGATGAGACCCCATCCAGTTCCCAATCTTGGGTGGGGCGTACAAAAAGGACATTCCACTCAACCCTCCCATTCCTCCAACTAAAATTATCCTCCACCCACGCGTCCTTGTACCTCGCCATACCAAACAAGGAAGGGAAAACATGCTTCAACGGTTGATCATCACACCAAATATCATGCCAAAAGCGAAGTTTCGACCCCATCCCCACCTCAAACCGCACACCTTTTACAAAAGTATCCCAACCTCTTCTAATATTCTTCCACAAACCCACACCATAAGACCCCGACACCAAGCTCATAGATTCTAATAGACTAATATCTTATTACTAGCCCAATGGATGGCATGAAAAGCGGAAAACAAAAAACCAAAAAAGAGTCCTTGATATATTCAACTTGCCATTTTCGGATGAGATCTTGGTCTAATTAAAAAGGTTAGAAACATAAGCCCGGATAACCTTTATAACATCTAGTATCTTGCCAATTTTTCTTCCAAACGGCAACAAACAAAACTTCGGGGGAAGCCTTCCACTGCACTTAACATGTAAACTAACAGCAACTATTAAACAACTATCACTTTCTTAATAACGGGGAGGACAAGTGTCTCTACATCCAATGTTATGCCACCATGTCACCACTTAGATTATTGTGTGATAGGTAAAGGAAAAAGCCAATGGCACCTGTCTCTCACGGTAGGTCACTTAGATGAGAACAGAGCATCGATGCTTCTCATCGAAGAGTTTAATAATCTAGTCACATAACATCCCAATATTGTCACTGTGAACATACAGTAGTCAACATAACATATTCAAAAGTCATTCCATTATTTTTCACCAGGCCCAGGTCATAAAAGATATAACATTTATAAACTTGTATCATTAAGCAATAGCCTCCCTATGACCATAACAGTCTATTTTGAGAAGGTATTTTAAAGATTCAAAGAATTTTGAAGATAAGGGAAGTTTCAATCCTATGTTCCAAACCTCCAGTTGCAGGCTTGGTATTCGACATCTCTTAATTCACCTCCAAGGTAAACTCGCCATAAATCAAGAAAAACATTTCCAACCAAAGAAAATCATCTACCTCATTCCCACTATCTCCCCTTCTAAAACACTCGTAACATGTTACGTTTTCGGGACTTCGAGCGCGTAACTAGTTTATGAACTGGAAAATTACCAGGATCGTCTCTCCTTAGCTTCCCTATTATTGAGAAAATAAGCAAAACAATTCTAGCGGTAGGATTTTCGAGGAATCCTGGACCTCCTTTGGTAGAGCAATTAGAGAAGCTCTTAAACTCCCACAAACACAAGGTTTGAATAAATTCTTGAATGACTTCTTATTCCATAGCAATGCAGTATTTAAAGAACAGAATTACAGCTGAAATATAGTCTCACACGTGTGTGACTTATGACTCCTAAAGCAATAAAGATAAGAACTCCTAAAACAATAAAGATAAGACTCCTAAAGCAATAAGGATAAGATCTCCTCAAGCGATAAGAATAAGAACTCCTAAAACAATAAAGATAAGACTCCTAAAACAATTAAATAACTAAGCTACATGACATACCATCAATTAGCGATACTAACAAACCTAATGGAAATAAATTACTGCACTATCCACGTTGACACACCCACCAACCCTTAGCCACTTATACGTAACGCTCCCTTCCCCTTGAAATTGTCCTTGTCCTCAAGGACAAAGGATGGAAACCGAAGCTGCATGTCGTTGAAATTCTCCCATGTTGCATCAGCAGGAGAGAGCCCCTCCCAATGGACTAAAACTTCAGTAATTCCCTTCCTGGTGCGATACTCTAGTGCCACTTTAGGCCTTGGCAGCACCCTTCCCTCTGCATTATCCACATATGACAGCGTGTCTTGTACCACAACAGTTGTCCCCACTTGCTTCTTCAACAACGATACATGGAAAACATGATGTATTTTGGAACCTGAGGGAAGATTGAGCTTGTAAGAAACAACCCCCATTTTTTCCAGAATCTGATATGGCCCATAAAATCTAGGAGACAACTTCAAGTGTTTCCTCACTGCTACCGACATTTGTCTATAAGGTTGTAGGCGCAAATAGACCCAATCCCCCACATTAAACTCCCTCTCTTGGTGGTGTTGGTCATAGATTTTCTTCATTCTTGCTTGTGCTTAATTCAAATGCTCCTTGGCTTCTTTAATGATGTCATCGCGATCCACCAAGAGTTGTTCCACTGCTGCTACCTTTGAAGTGCCCGGCATATATGACAACAAAGTAGGTGGTTCTCTACCGTAGACGACCTAAAAAGTAGTGCACCCCAATGTTGAATGTAGACTTGTATTATAACAAAATTCCACCCATGGCAGCCACTGAACCCAACCACTTTGCTTGGAGCTTGTCAAACACCTTAAATACATTTCAATGGTGCGATTTACTACTTCTGTTTGACCATCGCTTTGGGGATGGTAAGGAGAACTGAAATTGAATTGTACTCCATTCAAGCGAAAAAGTTCTTTCCAAAAAGAGCTGGTGAAAGCTGGATCACGATCACACACAATAGTTTTTGGGATTCCATGCAACTTGAAAATATTTTCAAAAAAAACTTGGGCCACAGCAGGGGCTGTATAGGGATGGCTAATTGGAGTAAAGTGACCATACTTTGACAATCTATCAACTACCACAAATATGGTTGTCTTACCCTTGGAGGTTGGCAACCCATCTATGAAATCCATAGAGATGTCAGTCCAAATTGCTTCCAGAATGGGTAAGGGCTGCAATAGTCCATTGGGTTGAGTAGTAGCTGCCTTGTGTCGTTGACACACATCGCATTCTTGTATAAAACTTCGAATCTGACTCCTCATTCCAGCCCAAAAAATACTGACCTTATTCTATGAATAGTTTTGTGGAAGCCTTCATGGGTGCTAGAATGGTATTCCCTGATGATCATAGATATAAGAGGAGAGTTACCATCAAGGTATATTCTGTTTTTGAAGTAAATCAGCCCTCCTTTGTACTCCCAAGGCCCTACTGCCTCGTCCCCCTCAATCTTCTTCACTAACTCTTGCAATTGTGGCTTTGTAGCAACTTCTTCTTGAATGGGTTCCAACTAGTGTGGTATGGGATGAGAAATGGCAGCCAACTCTCCATATTTTGCTCTCCTTGAAAGTGCATCTGCTACCGCGTTTTCTACACCCTTCTTGTACTCAATTGAAAAATCATAACCAAGCAATTTGACCAACCATTTTTGCTGCGCTGTAGTAGTGATAGCTTGCTGCCATAGGTATTGTAGACTTTGGCGATCGGTGCGAATAATGAAATGGTTGCCCAATAAGTACGGTCTCCACTTTTGCACCGCTGTGACTAGTGCAAGCATTTCCTTTTCATAGGTTGATAATTGAAGGTTCCGTCCTTGTAAAGCTTGGCTGAAGTAAGCAATAGGGCACCTTTCCTTCATTAACACAGCCCCTATACCACTCCCACATGCATCACATTCCACTACAAACTCCTTAGAGAAATCGGGCAACGCTAAGACGGGAGCTCAAGTCATGGCTTTCTTCAATTCCTCAAAGGCATGCTCCGCTAATGGTGACCACCCAAAGGCATCCTTTTTTAATAATTGAGTAAGAGGCTTTGCTATTTCCCCATACTTCCTAATAAATTTTCGGTAATACCCCGTCAATCCTAGAAACCCTCGTAAAGCCTTTGTGTTTTTAGGGATAGGCCAATTTATCATGGCTTCTATTTTTTCTAGGTCCATGGCTACCCCCTTTTGGCTAATAAGGTGGCCGAGATACTGCACTTCTTCCAACCCAAACTGACATTTCTCCCTCTTTACAAACAACGTGTTTTCTTGTAATATTTCTAACACCCTATTTACATGTACAAGGTAGTCCTTCCAATTCGCACTATCAATTAATATGTCATAAAAAAAAACAAGAACCAACTTACGGAGCAATTTGGAGAAGATGTCATTCATGAGTGCTTGGAATGTTGACGGTGCATTTGTGAGGCCAAATGGCATAACAAGGAATTCGTAGTTCCCTTGATGAGTTCGAAACGCTGTCTTTTCCACCTTTCCGGCGTACATCCTGATTTGATGGTAACTTGACCTCAAATCCAATTTAGAAAAAAATTGTGCCCCATGTCATTCATCCAAAAGCTCATCGATCACTGGTATAGGAAATTTGTCCTTGATTGTGATATTGTTTAAGGCCCGATAATCAACACACATGCGCTAAGAACCATCGTGTTTCTTTACTAATAAGACTGGTGATGAAAATGGGTTTGTCCTAGGTCGAATCACCCCTGACTCTAATAAGCAAGAAACTATTTTCTCAATTTCATTTTTCTGGTAGAGAGGATACCGATATGGGTGTACACTGACTGGACCCGTCTCTGGTTTGAGTGGAATGCGGTGATCATGTTGTCTTCTAGCAGGCAAACCCCGAGACTCCTCAAAGATTTCTGGAAAATTGTCTAATATTTTTTTTCAAGTCTGAGTTATCTGAGCTGAGACCCCCTTGGGAAGTGCCTAGGTTTATTGAGAACAAAATAAATCCTAATTGCTGATTTTGGATTCCCTACACGATTCCTTTAGAATTCACCAATCTATTCCTAGGTACGGTCAGTCCCCATAACTCTACCTCCTTTCCCTTCCACATGAACTTCATATTTAGTTTTGAAAAATCCCACAGAATTGGTCCTAAGACCCACAACCATTGTGCCCCTCAACACTGCTTCATAGCCCTCCATTGCAAGCAAAAAAAAAATCCATCACAAAATCAGCCTTATTGAGACATACCTGAACTCCATGGCAGCGACCTTCACTGCGAATTCGTTCCTCGTTTGCCACAGCCACTTCGAAGCACTCAACAGCTTTTAACGGCAGACCCAATCATCTCGCCACACAGATGCTCATGAAATTGTGGGTGGAACCCGTATCCACGAGTATCACGGCCGTGCCTCCCTTGAATTGGCCCCGTACTCGCATCGTCTAGGGTGTTGAAACTCTAGTCAGGGCGTTAAGGGAAATTTTGGGAACCCCATATCCATCAGCCATGGGTTCCAACTCTTCGGCAGACAACTCTGTTTCCCCATCATTCTCTTCTTCCCCCTGCGTAGATTCCCTCAATTATGAACAACTTCTTGCAGTGATGACCTGGACAAAATTTTTCGTCACAGTTGAAGCAAAGCCCCTTCTCCCTTCCATCTTTCATCTCCGCTTCATTCAATCTTTGGGTGGGTGTGTTACTGTTGCAAAAAGAACCAGAGCCTGGTGTTTGAGAAGATTTCAGTTTGCTGTCTAGCGTGGAGGTTGGCTTTTTTTGAGCCACAACACGAGCCTCATAGAGTTTAGCTAGACCCACAGCAGCAGTCAGGGTACTTGGCTTCACAGCTTGTACATCAGTCCTTATAGGCTCCTTTAATCCACTCACGAACCCTCCTACCTGGTGCACCTGAGAAAGTTTTCCCACTTTACTAAGTAGTTTCTCAAATTGACACTGGTATTCTTTGACACTACCGTTTTGTCTCAGTTTTGAGAGATCTCCATAAAAATCTTCAAATTGTGTGGGCCCGAATCTAACATGCACAACTTCCTTCAAAGTTTCCTATGAAATATTTTCCACGTCTTCTTTGAATATCTGGTACCATAATTGTGCCTCTCCTTCCAAGTGATACACCGCTAACATCACCTTATTCTCATCCTCCGTCTTCTGAAATTCAAAATATTGCCCAACCCTACAAATCCAACTAGTTGGATCATCCGCCCCATCGTAGTGTGGAAACTCCAATTTGGCCACTTTTGAATTTATTCCTCCCTGTGTTGAACCAATGACTCCCTTATTCTTACTAGTTTTAGAGGTAGATGATGTATTGTCATCTATCTTTGCTACCAATTGCTGGATTTGAGCACTCAATCCTGCAATTATTTCATGTAACTCGCGATTATTTGACCCCATTTCAGACTCTAGTCGATCCATGCGTGTGTCTGACATGGCAGGCTCTGATACCACTTTGTTACGTTTTTGGGACCCTGAGCGCGTAACTAGTTTATGAATTGGAAAATTACCAGGATCGTCTCTCCTTAGCTTCCCTATTATTGAGAAAATAAGCAAAACAATTCTAGCGGTAGGATTTTCGAGGAATCCTGGACTTCCTTTGGTAGAGCAATTAGAGAAGCTCTTAAACTCCCACAAACACAAGGTTTGAATAAATTCTTGACTGACTTCTTATTCCATAGCAATACAGTATTTAAAGAACAGAATTACAGCTGAAATATAGTCTCACACGTGTGTGACTTATGACTCCTAAAGCAATAAAGATAAGAACTCCTAGAACAATAAAGATAAGACTCCTAAAGCAATAAGGATAATATCTCCTCAAGCGATAAGAATAAGAACTCCTAAAACAATAAAGATAAGACTCCTAAAACAATCAAATAGGTAAGCTACGTGACATACCATCAATTAGCGATACTAACAAACCTAATGGAAATAAATTACTGCACTGTCCACGTTGAGACACCCACCAGCCCTTAGCCACTTATACGTAACATAACACTCTACAGTTCAGATTTTGGTCTTCGTGAAACCATGGAGAAGGCAAGCATAGCAATGGAGGAGAGAGACTATTGATAAGGGCAATTCATTGGTTACTTGGATAATGATGATTCCCATAAGTGTGCACAGGGATTTCAATGGATGCCTTCCAACAGGGCACCAAGAGAAGATATTATGCCAATTACCTTGGTGCATGCTGAACATCATGTGGACCCACAGCTTGATTAGCATCAGCAAGTACATGGCCTTGAGCCATCGCCTGCAATGAGTGATATGCAGAAAGATGGGTTCCTTTTTATGTTCTTTTGTACATTGACCATCAGAGAGAGTGCAATGTTGTTAAAAGTGTGTATAGGTGCACTAAAAGTGAAATGTACCAGGGGAAAAACGCTTCTTACCCTAAAGCAAACTGCATGTAATCAACAACACCTAGAGTACAGAAAGTGCCTGCTTTTTAAAGAAGCACTAAACACTAAATAGTGCACTTTCTATTTCTTTCAACTAAAAAATGTAATTCCTTTAATAATAACCGTTCCAAGAAAATGTAGTTTTTAGGGGTAATTTCACTTACCCCATGAAGTTACGCGCCTTTTGCAAACACTCTCCCAATGTTCAAAGTCTCTCACTTTGGCGTATCAAACTTTGATTTTCTTCCACTTTCCTCATTCCATTAGGATTTTCTGTTAAATCCTAATGAATATGTGTGAAATTACTAAAATACCCTTACTGAAATTACTCATTCCACCGTTTAATTTAACTACAATATGTAACGGAAGGGGGAAAATGGAAGGAAATCAAAGTTCAATATACCAAAGTGAAAGACTTTGAACATTGGGGGGTGTTTGCAAAAGGCGCATAACTTCATAGGGGGTAAGTGAAATTACCCATAGTTTTTAAGAGTGTGCCTAGGTGCAAAGCACTGGAGGAAATATGCTTCTTACCCACCAAGCAAAATGCATGCAATTTAAATTCATCGAAAGCACCAAAAATGCGTAAGCACCAAACGCTAAAAAAGCAGTTTCTGAGTTATTTATTTTTTTTTATTATTAAAAAATTGTAATTCCTTTAATAATAACTGTTGGATTTGAAATCTGAAACCGATTAAAAGTTACTGATGATTAATTATACAAACTCTATCTTATGGCATATTCCACAAAGCACTTTTTTTTTTTTTTTGTGATAAGTGATTGAAAATATTATTAAAAAGCGAAAAACGCAACATAGGTACACAAAATATACAAGAGAAAAACCTAGTTAGAAGGAGAAAAAATAAGAAGAAACTCGTGAAAATTAAACAAATTAGGAAAGACAAACAATTGTCCAAACGTAAAGAGTATTGAAGAAAAAAGATACAAGCTCTACCACCGTCCTCTTGTGGTCCTCGAAACTTCTATTATTTCTTTCCCTCTAAAGGAACTACAAAAGGTATGAAGGCATCATCTTCCACACAGCTACTTTCTGAGTGCTACCAAAAATCCCCCTCCAACAAACAAACAAGTCTACTACTGGTCTAGGCATAACCCAAGACAACCCAACACGAGTAAAGATAGCATTCCACAAGGCACGAGCAACCTCATAATGGAGAAGAAGATCAACAAACTCTCTTTTCCTCTTGCACATACATCACCAATAGATTACAATGACATGCCATTTCCTAAAGTTATCCATAGTAAGAATCTTTCCAAAGGTGGTCGAAGCTGCAATCTAGGTATCCAAAAGATTCTCACACGGAGCCTCTCTCTCATCTCCTCTCTCAGCCCCCCCCCCCATCACTCTCCTCTAGCAGCGGCACGTGCAAGAGCGTCTTGCTGGGTCCCAGGTCCGACTCATCATCCTCTAGCTCGATAGGCACTGGTTGTAGTCCTCGCTGTTGTGGGGGCTTGTTCAGAGGTTGTGGTGTGAGTTTGAAGATGGAGAGGCAGTTTTTCGTGGAGGCCAAATATTTCGAGTTTTCGATGATGGAAGGTGCTTCGATGCTTCGAGTGGAAGAAATGAGGAAGGGTTTCTCCAGTGTTGTGTATTTGGGTCCCTTATGCACTGCCCGGTTGGCTTCGACAATGGAGTTGTTGTGGTGTCTTGGAGTTGAGGATTTCATCAAATCCTTTCGGGAGGGTTCAAAGGTGTTCATTGTACGAAGAGGTGGCAACAAGGACAGCCGGTTTCTGAAGGTGACGGTTTACATAGTGAATGGTTGGAGAGGGATTCTTCTGCTCCCTAAGGGTCATGAAGGGCGGGGTTGCAGCCGATTTGCCGGTTGAGTTGAGCAAGGTGAAGGTTTTTTTTTAAAGTCATGATAGGTTCCCCCGCCATGGTGCTACAACCGTCGTCTGGTACTACTTTAATGGGGAAGAAGATAGTGTTGGGGTTAGATCCAGCTACTAAGGGTGGGAATGGGTCATTTAAGGAAGATGGCGCACTGTCATATGCTGAGGCAGTGCGATTGGTGGCTAAGGGGACCAATTGGGCAAAGACCACCATGTCGTTGGTTTATCACTGCGCAAGGACCTTCATGATGCCAAGCAGAAGTCCATTGCTCGAGGCAACGAATCTTGCATTGTCAGTGTTGCAGACACGTAGGGTTTGCAGCAAGGAAAGACGTTGATGCGGTCTCTTCTTTGGGCGTGGAAGGGTTAGCTCGTGAGGTTAAGAGCAGAAGTTGTCTGACGTGCAGACCAATTGAGCAGTTGTTTGACAATACTTGAAGAGGGACGGTGTCACGATGTTGTGGCTTCTGTTTCTAAACTGAAAAGGATGGAGCTTAAAAACTTGGAGGGATCCATTAACTTTAATGCTAGAGGTGATTGCTTTAGCCATGGCAAAGGCAAGAGGGTTTTGTCAATGTGATATTGAAGCCCATGGCTCTTCTGCAAGTTTAGGGTTTCTTTTGTGGGTGGTTTGTTGTAGTTCCGATCGTTTGGGTTTATCCAGGTAGCTTGTTCTTTTTTTGAAATTTTTTTTTTCTTTTTTTTGTTCCTCTTGTATACTTCATGTGTAGTTAAAGGCGCCTTACTTTTTTTTTTGATGAGATTTGCTTGATTACCAATACCACAAAAAAAAAAAAAAAGAACCTTAATCCGCCAAATACTCTTCTAAGGAAAAGGAGTGCCATCATTACAAACAAGGACACTGTAGAAGGATCTAACATTGAACAACCCTTTTTGAAAGGGACCCATTCTCAATCATGAGCTACTCTAACAAAGTTTACATTCCACTGATGAGAGCCACTAGAAAGCTCCAAATAAACCATTACAGAAGCATCCTTCACGCAAGCAATACTATATAAATCCGAAAATGCTTCTTTAAAGGCCTTATCTGCACACCACAAGTCCTGCCAGAATCTAATCTTGGAGCCACATCCCACCTCAAATCTGGTATGACTAGAGAACATCCCCAACCCCTCCCGATATTTTTCCATAGCCCCACCCCATACGACCAAAGAGGCCCATTAGACCACTCACCCCACGAACTATAAAATTTAGAATTCAATACAAATCTCTACCAAGCCTCTCTCTCATGCACATAATGTCATAGACATTTTCTTAAAAGAGTACGATTTAACATCATCAAGTTCTGAACCCCCAACCCTCCCTTAAAGATTGGAGAACAAACCTTAGACAAACTTACCAGGTGAAATTTGAACTCTCACCAAACCCACGCCATAAGAAATCTCGATAAAGCTTCTCTTCCCAGTTTGCAACACCATCAGGAGAGGAAAAAGATACATGAAGTACGTAGGCAAATTGAAAGTGTGCTCTTAATAAGGGTAATCCTAGTACCCATATTCAAGTACATCCTTTTCCAACTAGGCAACCGACGCTCTATTTTCTTGATAATACAATCCTGAATAAACTTGGCCTTATAAGAGGCCCTCAACGGAAGACCAAGATACTTTAAAGGTAAAGAAGGAACCTCCCGGCCTAGAATGCTAGTCAACCCATTGACATTACCAACATTACCCATAGGAACAAATTCTAACTTAGCCAAATTAATCTTCAAACCGGAAACAATTTTGAAACATAGAAATAAGGCACGCAAATAGCATTGGTGGTCAAGATTGGCCCCACAAAAAACCAAAGTGTCATCCGCAAACAAGTGTGATCTGTTAACCACACCAGAGTGCCTAGACCTCACAATAAAGCTCGAGAGAAATTCCCCATTTATAGTTACAGAAAGCATTTTACTTAAGACCTCCATAAAGATAACAAACAGATACAGTGATAGAGAATCTCCATGTTTTAAACCACATGAGCTATTGAAGAAACCTGACGGATTGCCATTCACCGAAATGGAAAATCGGAGAGACGAAATACAATGCGCTATCCAAGAGCGCCATTTCTCCTCGAAACTGCACCTTCTAAACAAATAAAGTAAGAACGCTAACCGCATGTAGAAGTTTCAACGCGATTTCTTATGGGGAGGTCTTGGCGAAGAATTCAAATATCACTTGATGAGTTGGTCGAAGGTTTGTTCCCCGATCTCAGTAGGTGGATTGGGTATAAGGAAGATGAAGGATTTCAATCGAGCACTGTTGAGCAAATGGTTATGGTGATATGGAACTGAGAGAGAGGCTTGGTGGAGTGTTATGATAGAAGCCAAATATGGAAGCCACTGGGGGGGATGGAGTACCCGAGAACATGTAGGCTCGTTCGTGGTGGGGTTGCGGAAACATATTCAGCTAGGGTGGGATTCTTTCTCACGCTCCACTAGACTTGTAGTTGGGGATGGAACCCAGACTAGATTCTGGCATGACTGGTGGTGTGGGGATTTGACTCTTAAGTCAACCTTTCCAGTTCTTTTCAGCATTGCCCGTGAGAAGGATGCTTTGATGGCGGCTAATTTGGAAGTCCTTGGAGGAGCTAGCCAGTGGAGTGTTAGATTTAATAAATAGGCGCATGATTGGGAGGTAGAGGACTTTACATCGCTCTTCAGCCTTTTGCATTCAGTTACAGTTAGAAGAGGGTGTGAAGATAAGTTGTGGTGGATTCCCTTCAAACAAGGTACCTTCATGGTAAAGGCTTTCTTTCACACTTTAGTCAATGTCGAAGGTAGAGGTTTCCCTTGGAAAAGCGTCTGGAGGACAATGGCACCCTCAAGGGCGGCCTTTTTTTTACATTGACGGCAAGTTTAGGGAAAATCCTCACTTTGGATAATCTAAGGAAAAGGCGAGCCATCTTCATTAATAGATGTTGCATGTGCAAGAGAGACGGGGAATCTGTAGATCATCTACTTATTCATTGTGACGTCACTTCATCCTTGTGGAGTGCGATCTTTAGCCATTTCGGGCTGGCATGGGTCACGCCTAGACAGGTCCCGGATCTTTGTGCAAGTTGGTGGTCCTCAGGAAGGATGAGGAGTGCCGTAGTGTGGAAAATGGTGCCCTCATGTTTGTTTTGGACTATATGGAGAGAGAGAGAAATAATAGATTCTTTGAGGACATGGAGAACGCTGTGGAGGATATTTTAGCCTCGATGTTGAATACTTTGTACATGTGGATAGTGGCATATCTTGCCCCCATCCCTATAACTCACACGGACTTCCTTGTCCCTTTTTCCTTTTCTAGTTAGGTTTTTTTTCTCTTGTATACCTCTAGTGTACGTAGGGGCGCCTTACGCTTTTAATAAAACATACTCATTACTTATCAAAAATAAATAAAGTAAGAACTCCCAATCGACATGAAAGGCACAAGTATGTTTTCCCATATATATCTAAGTCTATGGTATTTTTTTTGATAAGTAATAAGTATATTATCAAATGCGTAGAGGGGCGCAACCCATGTATACATGATATATAGAAAGAAACCCTTACTGATTAGAAAAAGATTTACAAAGCTTAAAGAAATCAGAAAAAGTAGACTCATGCGAGTGAGACCAAGTCACTCTCCAAGCGAACAAAGTATGTAACGCCAACTTCCTCAACTCAATCATGCCGTTCTCATTAGAGAGAGTGCTTTTAATCAAAGTAATCTTACCACCCTTAGACAAATAGAGCCACTTCACGCCAGCTAAGCAACATTTTATTTTCTCAATAATACCATCCTAAAGGAATAATTGGACACTTCATAGGAAACGAGGACACCCTATAGCCAAGGACGCGAGCTAAGCCTTTAACATTTCCACAGCTCTAGCTCTGATAGGGACATGCTCTGATTTAGCCAAATTAACTTTCAATCCAGAGACAATTTCAAAGCATAGAAAAAGGCAATGCAAATTGTGGAGACGCTTAGGCTTTGCCTCATAAAAGATCAAGGTGTCATGCACAAATAGGAGATTACAAGGAGAGATCATCATTATTCCTAGACCCCACAAAAACAACCCGGTGAAAGCCCCTTATTCACCATAGCGGACAACATTCTACTCAAAGCTTCTATAACCACGACAAAAAAGTAGAGGAGACAAAGGATCTCCTTGCTCAAGCCACGAGAACTATTAAAGAAGTGAATGGAAGTAGCATTAATCAAAGCAGAGAAACAAACTGTAGAGATGCAATGTGCTATCCAATCACACCATTTCTCCCTAAAACCACATTTCCTCAACATATACAGCATAAAACCCCAAGCAATGTGATCATAAGCCTTTTCTAGATCCAATTTACAGAGTACAGCTAGTTCCTTGAATTGGATTCTACTATCAAAGCATTTGTTGGCAATATGGATTGAGACTACTGTCTATCTCCCCCTGAGGCATTTTGAGTCTCTGAAATAACCTTCCCAACATTGCTTCAGCCTGTTAGCTAGGACATTGGAGATAATCTTGTAGACACCACCCAATATGCTAAGAGGAAGAAAATCCTTAATGTACAACACCCCTGTTTTCATGATTTTATAGCCCAAATATGTGGTGTACCTACACCATTGCCATCTTAGAACCTAGTATAGGGAAACATCTCAAGAGCAGCCTAAGCCTGCACATGATTATGATTACAAAGTCCTTTTCATACAAACACGTTGTTCCAAGGATTATATAGCCTCTATTATAAGTCCTTTTCATGCAATGTCTTTTTGCAACAATTTAAGAGATTATGGACAGTTTAATATTCTGTTCCAAGGATTTCCCCTTGATCACAACACACAGCTCAGTACCTAATCTCCAACATGTGTTTTCACACTATTATAGCTCATTTCTTGGTTATCTTCCAGCACAGCAGCTTCAATCTTTATAATCTTGCTCCCAAGTAGTGCACTCTTAATCATCATTGAACATGATTAAATCATCTAATCCATGACAAGGAACCTCTTACCCTGATTATATCCATCTATTCCCTCACTAAACACTCAACTCGCAAAAGTCAAGACCACTCCATTTCTTATTTCTTTTTCTATTTTGCTTGCTTGTTTCGAGGCCAGTGGTACCAGTTATTGGTCTCTAAATCTAACTAACCTGAATAAAATCTTTGAAAATCAGCTCGTGACAATAATGCAGTAGTAGCAGAGACTTTCAAATGGCTTCAGAAGTTCACTATTGGCGATTTTCTTATGCTTTGTATTTGTAAGACTACTCCCAGCATATGATTGCCAGCTATCCTATCCAGAGGCCTCCATTTGATTCCCAATGAAAGCAGCAACTATTGATTGGAACAAATTCAAAGCCCTAAATTTAGATACTTTTCCAAATGGTACAAACGAAAAGCATAAGTATTCACATACCAAATACCCCTAATTTTTCATAATTAAACCCTGCTCATGCTTAGCTTTCACAAAAAAAATGCCTAGACCAAACACAAACTTGTCATTAAGAACTCACCAATATAACCCTCAAAGTCTTCATAAATCAAAACCTCCTTCAATCATTTTCCCAAAAAGAAAAAAAGAAAAGAAGAAAACAACATAATCCAATAATAAATCACCAACACAAACTCCATAGATCAACCAAAACCCCATAAATAAATAGGATCCACAAACAAAGACACCTGATGTCCACAAGCAAACCCTAGATCATGCAAAACCCGCTAAATAAAATGAAAACAAAACAAAAAACCCACCAATCAAACCCATAAAATAAAAAGGCAGGATTCAGACTGACTAACCGATTTGGGATTTGTGTGTCTAAGAAGCAGTGGCAGTGTTGGGAATGAGAGGAAGTGGCTGCTTCTTCTGATGCTGTTTCAACTTGGCCTCTTCTTCATGGATCTTCTGCATCTTGAGCATCCGCTCAATGATGAGCTCATACTCGCATTTTTCGTAGGAGTTGCGCTCATTCTTGTACTTCAAGGGGAGGTACAACTCAGCCTGTTTGCACTTGTTGAGAGGGATCAGCAGGTGGGTGCACTGGTCTCTATAAGGAAGCGGGACCGTGGCCTCCACCATCTAAGCTTGCGTTGCTATCATCTTCTTCGACGATCCCTCCAGTTCCATGGCTTGGAAAAATGGCTTCGGTTTGCGTAGGGACTCAGGAGCTTTCTCTCAGCGTCTGTTTAGATGGCAATGACTGATGGGATGTGCCCTCGCTAGTGGCATTTTGGGTTCACTTGGCTAATTGTTAACTGGCTACCATGCAGGTAGGGCTGATAAATCAACCGAGACGGCTTGGCTGAAAAAAACTTGATCCCGTCTCACTTGAGTAAATAAATTATGGAAAAAATATATTTTAGCATCTCAACTAAATGCCACTTTTTGGTTGAAAAACAAAAAAAACTAATTACCACTTTTTAATTTTACGTCATAAATTGACAAATGTGATACTTAAATATATTAAGTTATTAATATATTGCATTTAAGCCACTCCATTACACTCGGCCGTCTATTTGGATCAATCACGCGCATGGTTTATTATTGAAAGGGGTTTTGTTAAGCCCGATGGTGACATTGATAAATGGAGTAAGGTTGATGTTGTCAATAGTAACTGTAATAATCGTGGCATTAGTGTTATTTTCAATTGTGTTTCTCCAAATGAATTTCGTCGCATCACTCACTGCGAGACCTCCAAGGAAGCTTGGGACATTCTTGAAAAGACCCATGATGGTTCCAAGAGCATGAAGAAATCCAAGCTTCAAATGTTGACTTCTCACTTTGAAGTAATTAAGATGAAGGAAGATGAAACCGTTGGGGAGTTTTGCATTCTGCTGAGTGATATTGTTAACTCCATCCATGGTCTAGGCGAAAAGGTCTCTGAAGTAAAAACTGTTGAAAAGATCTTACACTCCCTTCCTCCTCATTTTGATTCCAAAGTCACAGCCATTGAGGAAAGCAAAAATCTAAATTCATTGGATATTGATGAGCTTGTAAGTTCCATGTTAACCTATGAAAACAGAAGATTTTCACCTAAGGCTAAAAGTTCCAAGGAGGAAAAGGAGGTTGATGTGGTTATTGAAGAATCCACTGATGAGGCGTATCCACACTCAAATCCTTTAGCTCTTTTGACTAGGAACTTTCACAAGTACCTAAAGTCTTCTAAGAAGTTTAGCAGAAGCTCCTCTAAAGTTCTGTTTGAGAATGAGTACCATAGTGATTCAAGGAGTAAAGAGCATAAGGAAAGACAGCACAAGAAGTATCATGGTCCTAAGTGTTATGAATTTTGAGGAATGCCATGAATGTTGTTTTGAGTGATGAGTTCAAGTCAAATGACTTCGAGGATTCAAAGGGAAAGAAGGTTGTGTATGCCTTTCCCTACCACTGTGGAAAATCCGGATGTGTCTTCAATGTCTGATGCTAGTGGTGAATCTTATGTTGAGGATTTAGATGAAGAATCAGAAAAGAACCATAGCTGATGTACAAATTTAATTGTACTCGCAAGCGCACGAGTCGTGTGCAGTATAGCGTGTGCAAGCGCGAGGTCGATCCACAAGGATTTGTGTTGGGTAAACCAATTTCTATTTAAACCAATTCTATTTTAACCTAGTTCCGAATTTCGTGATTTTTGTCGTGCAAAAATAAAACATAAACTAAAGAAAATGATGAAATAAAATGGTAAAGAACACTAAGGTTTTAGAATTCACTTCTCCAAATCTTAACTCTGTATCCTCGTATTTGTTCCTACAATCGACAAACTATTGTGCTCAAACTGTTGTTCGATTTTTTTACAAATATCAAGTTTAAATCATTTAATGAATCCACCCATTTTTACAAATCACAACAATTATCCGATTTGAAATTAAATCATCCTATGTATCCGTTTGGTTAACGAATCACAACGGATATCGGATTTCAATCGAATGAATTGATGTATCCGAAGGATGAAACACATCAAATATCCAACTCCAACACATGACAGTTCATCACATTCAATTAAAAGATATAAATCAACCAATTGAGTGAAAATCTACAACATCCTTATTCGAAGTCAAAATTGTATAAACTAAATACGAGAATACATGAGTTTGTCAATGACGAAGCTTCATCTTCAACCTTAGTTGAAAGATTTAGCCTCTCATAATAACAATAACAAACAAAAATTGAATTGTCATCATTAGAGAAATAAAACTTACAATGGAAAACAAAGCAAAAGCTTCCCCACGGCAATACGTCGTATTTTAGCTTAAAACGGCGTCTCCCAATACCCGTTACAAGAGAAAAAGTTGTATATAAATAATAAAAAACTAGGGTTCAGCGCTGCCAGGTCAGCGTGAGTGCGCTCGATGTGAGTGCGCTCGATCGCACCCAAGGTGCGCTCGAGCGCACTCGGTTTTTCTTTCAAGGCTCCTGCGGCGCTTCACTTAAACGATGCGTGCTAGGGCTGACGTGGTCGTGCGCTTGAGCGTGCCGTGCTTGCGCTCGAGCGCAGGTGCGCTCGATCGTCCCTCTGTGCACTCGATCGCACTTCCAGGGATCTTCAATTATTTTGCTTATTTCCACCCTCAAACCGCAGTTTTCTCTTAATGACCTGCAACACATCAAAACACCAAAACTAACAAAAAAAATCAGAAAATACTAAAGCTAAAGGCTTAGCAAATGCAAATTAAGGGGTCCAAATATGCAATATTTGGCACTCATCAATAGCCAAGTTGTGACTAGTGATAATCTTGTGATGAAGTGCATTGATGTAGAAAAGAAGTGCAAGGTCCTTTTGAAGAATTTGATTGCTACTAAAGAAGAAAATATCTACCTCTATGATTTGTTGGACTCTGCCATCAAAACTAAAATGACATTGAAGGTAGAAAATAATTATTTGTGCACCAAATTATTTGATCTTAACAATGTTTTTGTGAAATTGCAGGATGAAAACACACTCTTGTTGAACAAAGTGGAAGTGTTGGAGGAGACCATGGGCATCTCTAAGGAGGAACCCCGAGTTGAGTCTGCTACCTCTAAGCTTAACCCTACATTGAGTATGCAAAAATCTTTTGGTGACAAACATGAGCTTGGCTTTGACCAAAATGCTTCTTTTTCTCATATTGATGTTGTTCCTAAAGGATTGTTGAATTTTGTTCCTGCGTCGCATGTTTCTAATGTTAACCCTAGAGTTGTCAAAAAGGGTATAGGGAAGATTGTGGATTGTCCTCTAAAGTCCATGGGTCGAGAGGAACTAAGGGTCCCAACCCTTCTAGCAGACCATCTTTTCAAAGGCATGTCCCTACTTGCCATTTGTGTGGCAAAGATGGTCATATCTGACCACATTGTAGATTTCTTCTATTAAAGACCCCTCTGAAAGAGACCTCATCTCAAGGGAATGTGAACATATCTCCTAGCAGTGACATGGAGATCATTATCTCCATGATGAAGGACATTGCCCTTAGGTTGGACAAACTTAAGGGTGATCGTGGACCCACCTAGAGTAGGTTGGGATTAGCATGGCTAGAATTTTTGTTGCATACCTCATTGCATTCTAGCGCATGTTTTGTGTGTTTTCCTTGTGTTTATCTCCCTTGCCTTGTTTATTTGTTGTGTTTTTTGTTGTTGATTCTTTTTGATTGAATTATGTTATATGCTTCTACTTGGGAGTGCTCTCTCCCTAAATCATAGTTGAGTGCTATCTTCAAGCGCTTACTATGCTTTATTGTGAATCTCTCAATATTGCTTACCTGTATTTTGTGGGTTATTGAATTTGTCTTATATGATGGTTTGAGAGTTTATGTGGGTGCTTTGGCGCTTAATGTTCATTCTAAGCCTTGTCATATCTATACACACTATTTCACAAGTTATGAGGGATTGTGCATATGTTAGATTGGGCAATAACTCTTATGAGTATTTTTTGTTTTCCTTGTGTAAATTGACCTCGCAGGTCGACCTTGATAATTAATTGTTAATGGCATCACCTCTTTTAATGACAAGCAAATGTGATTAAAGATCAAAATGTGTATCTTCTTGAAAATTACATTGAATAAACATGAATACTATCTTGCTTTTGAATCCTTATAGAATGAGCCGGTATCATAATCATTGCTGAAAAATGTGAAACATCCACGTGATTTAACTTGTAAAAAATTCTCTTGGACAATTAAAGAGGAATGGGTGTGTGGCGTTCTACAAAAGTTCAGGAAAAAATGTTTGACTTTGCACTAAGTGTTACCTCTTTTTCTTATGACATGTGATTACTCCATGCTTATGCGACTTGTGCCCTCTCTTGTGAAATAGTTCAAACACATCTCTATGACATGTTTTAGCTTGATCATTTGCATTTTTGCCATGAGTATTTTTTGAAAAACCATCATGTGTGTTCATACTTGGATTGGACTGAAGTACATGTTAGACTTTGATGAGATAGTTTCTCTTATAATTAACTAAATGTTTGTAGTAAGTGCACACTATGATTCGGTAAGAGTATTTGAGTTTGTTTTGCTTGTTGAAATACCTATAGCCTTGTTTATTCTCTTTCTTGAGTTGATTCTCTTAGGGTTTATGCCGCTTTTAGTGGATATTGAACACTAATATGCTCTTTGTTGAGAATCATTGTTGGGTTTATGCTTTCATGATTGACGTTTATTGATTGTGGAGTTTTGTTTTAGCTTCCAAGCCTTGAGCTTGTTGGAGTTTCTTTTGAATTTTAAGGTATTTGAGATTTGGAGTTTCTTTTGGGGTTTTTGTTTTTGATGTTTTGAACATGATTTTTTGTATTTTTTGTTATCTTAACGTGCATTTTGTTTATTCTGCCCATTGCCCATCACATTGTTGGCTACTGAATTGTATTGTGTTCATGTCTTGAACTTGATTGGATCGCATGTTTTGGCCGTCATGCATTTCACACTTTTAGGCTGGGTTGGGTTGGGTTGGTTTAGGACCTTTCCCTTGTGATTTTCCATGTTGGAGAGTCTTGTGTGTGATGTTTTTGTAGAGATGTATTCTCCACCTTCAAAGGGTAAGAATCCTTTTGAAAGTGTGTTGATCTGGTCGTTTTGGATGAGGAGGACTTTTCTTTGGATTGAAGAGTTGCCTACTTGAGTTTCACTCCCTTTGACCATTCAGGCAAAAAGGGGGAGAAGTTGTGAGAGTAGATGTTCACTTTTCTAAGGGGAGTTCTTTCTGGTTTTGCTTTTTGTGTAAATTTCTAACAATGTTTGTGCCTTGACTTGTGATTTGCATATAATATGAGTTATATGCTTTTTATAATGTTCATGCCTTATTGTGTGATTTATATATAATATGAGTTATATATTTTTCTTGATACAAACTCATGTGATTGGTTATTGGGATTATAGTTGTTAGAGGATTCTCCCGCTTTATGTTTTAATGAGACGCTTTTAATGAGTTTGTTATTATTTCTAAAGAACATGTACATTAACATATTAGATCAACCAAAGTCTAGTAGTAGTTTGTTAGGCTGACGTTGGGGTTGTAAATTGTTATTTACTTGTAATTATTGGTGTCTTTGATGTATTTTGGGTTTTGTGATTGAACGGCCAAAGGGAGAGATTATTAGGTTTATTTTGGCCTTATTCAATGATCGAAACATGTGTTTGTAATTTCTTATTCCTTTCCCAAGTGTCAGGGTAAAGATTGGATGTATTTTGGGTTTTGTTATTGAATGGCCAAAGGGGGAGGCTGTCAGGTTTATTTTTGCCTTATTCAACGATCAAAACATTTGTTTGAGAGAATAAGATATTGTTTTGGCTCAAGAATTCTAAAGAAACTCTAAAAAATAACTGAGAAACTGCCTCTCTAGTAGTATGGAAGTTGTGAATTTATGAGACTTATATAGATCGGAAGGAAGCGGAAGTTTTGAGGCTAAGTCAGGCATGTTAAAAAAGTTTTCTCACTAGTGATGTTCGAAGGCGGCCCAACCATGCTCCAATTGAGCCAATTTGTCCAAATCTCATTCAAATGGCTTCCAACCGAGACTCCAACTGAGCTATTCTGTCCAGATTTTTAGACTAATATCGACTACCTATTTTCACATAGTAAACATTGAAATTAGAAAATTATCATGAAGTATAAAGTTCTAGCCCTTTGAGTTAGCTTTCCAATGCCACCATGCTTGCCTTTATCTGATGTTGAAATCTGATGATACGACTATTCTACTCCCACTATGTTTATGTTGGACAACATACACAAACTTGAAATTTTATGTCTTGAATCAGCTTTTACATTGACTTAACTCTAAACCTAAAACATACAACCAAACATGTTTTGACACCGAATTTTCCAATCACTAAAAACCTAACACACAGAACAAGAGTTTATAATTTATTTTTATAGGGTTAAAACAATATTAATTAAAAAAAAAAAAAAAAAACAACAGTAGAGGTATTACTACTACTATTACCTACTCATTACTCAGAGTCAACTTTTTAACATACGGAGGAAAAAAACAAAGAAAAAAAAAAGGGACTTTTAGAGAAGAGGCTATTAAAAAGCAATAACCAAACATATTAAAGTTCAGCTGGGGTTCGGGGTGGAATTGAACTCTTAGCTCCTAGCTTAACCTCAACCAAGGTTCAGCCCAAAACTTTGTAGTAAAAACCTAACTTATACCAACAAACAACCTGTTTGACTTCACCATCACTAGCTCCAATACTCTGGCCAATCTTCTATTGAATCTCCTCTACAGCCCGAACTCCATTGGCTTAAAAGTTTAAGAATTTATATGGTTTAAAGAAACTCTAAGAGAGGTAAGCAACTAAAAGCATAAAGATACAAGGGCTTACTCTTAGCTCACATAATATTGGCCTTAGGGCCTTCTGAAAGTCGGTTTCTGAGAAAAACTAAGGTTTAGGTGAAAGATGATGCCTGAGAAAAACTGAGGTTTAGGTAAAAATCGGTTTCTGAAAACACAAATAGAGGCAGCAGTGTCTGAATGAGTTAGTAGCGCATTCGAATGCATGCTAGGGTTTCATAGTTTTCTCAGCCGCAGCTGCATTCAAACTTTGTACGATTGCGATTGCAACCAAATGTCTTGGATCTACAGCAATGATGATCACATTCAAATTGTCTTCAAACGGGCTTGCGATCGAGCTTTTCTGTGGCACTTTGAAAAACATATGTTCAAACGTTCTTGCAACTGAGGCTCTCACATTCGCTTGTTAACAACCTTACTTCTTCTTTGTTCAAACTTGATTCAGCCACCATTTCAATTGATCTTCTCATGAACTTGAATTTCGGAAATATTTTTTTGTGATAAGTAGAATTTCTGAAATATTAAGGCCTATGTTTGAACCTTCTTCTACCAGAGCTCTTGGATCTCTGTTATTTTAGAACACTTGAAGGTCATGTTCGGCTAGCTAGCAACCGAGGCTCTTTGATAGGTTTATAAACCACTTTACTTCTTCCCGGTTTGAACTTGATGTGACCAACCTTTTTGGGAACTTAATTTCTAAAGTATGAAGACCTCCATTTGAACGTTTTTGCGACCAAAACTCTCAAATCTCAGTTCTTTTAGAACATTTGAAGATCAAGTTTGACCGGGTAGTGGCCGAGGCTCGCAGATAGGCTTGTAAACCACTTCTTCCTGGTTCAAACTTGATGCAACCACCATAGGAACCAACCTTCTCGGAAACTTGAATTTCTAAAGTATGAAGACCTCCGTTCAAACCTTCTGCAACCAAGACTGCGACTGAAACTCTCAAATCTCAATTCTTTTAAAACGCTTGAAGATCATGTTCGAATGGCCATTGACCAACTACTGAATGATAACTTTTATACTTCAACTTTAAGAACTAAATCAAGTCCCAACTTAACAAATGAATCTAGACTTACAACCGCTTTAGTTGTGACATTGAATTAGCTAACATAAAATCAAACAAACTTCATAGTCCTAGACAGGCAAACCTAATTTTAACTGCTGGTACAATAACAATGAAAATGGCTCCTTTTATGAGATTATATGAACAAATTCCTGAGTGTATCCTTAACTTAAACTATGATGTAGGCAATTGATGGGCAAAGAACTGTCTGGTTTAAGTATTGAAGATCTACAAAATCTGGAAATTCAACTGGAAATGAGTTTGAAGGGTGTCCGAATGAAGAAGGTATAAGAACACTAGCTTATTTAAATTTTACTCCAGCAATTCAATGATCAATGTATAAATATCACATGTTGGAACCTTGATGAAGCTATTCTTTTTGCAGGAGCATGTATTAACCAATCAAATAAAAGAACTAAACCAGAAGGTTTTCCAGGAGAAAATGGCTGAACTTCTCCCATTTCATGTTTAGGTTCAAATTCCACTTTCATCCGCTAATTTTCTTTCATTTCATTGTAGGGAAATCTCGTTCATCAAGAAAATACAGAACTATACAAGAAGATAGACCTTATTCGTGAAGCGAATATGGAATTGAAAAAGAAGGTATTGATTGAAGTACATCTGTAAACTTATCTTAATTTTTTTTTTTCCTTTCAATACTTAAGTACAGACAAGAACCTTTGCTGAAGGAAAGAAATAACCCAATTGAATACCAATTAGCTAGCTATAGAAGGTGAAGGTTTTTCTTCTAGCCAAGCTTAGAAGAAGCTTTGCATTGTAGGTTTATGGAGTAAGGGATATGAATGAAGCAAACGGAAGTCTTACTGCTCCATACACTATCAGCAATGGATACGATCTGCACACACCCATCCATCTCCAGCTAAGCCAGCCGCAGCCCCAAAACAATGCAGCACTACAAAAAGCAATTGAACTGAGGTATATCCTCAGTTTATTGACATGCCATATACAATTCTAGAGTACTAAGGCAACTATATAATATGTTAATCCTATCAATGTCTCCTCAAAATTTTCAACAGATTACAATTGCATTAGCAAATCCATTCGACAACTCTGGATGGCTATCTGTCATTATCAATCAACAACTTGCTCCACAGTCGAAGATCAAGCTTCCAACCGTGAGATTTCGTACTTCAGCTATTAGATACAGTAATTAAGCAGGACTGTAAGAATATGTTTGAAATTTTCTTTGAAGTTTGCCACAGAATTATGGTACAAACCATCTATCCATGTATATTTAAGCAATAATGGGAAAGCACAACATGTGCCATGTGTTGTTCCAGGCTTCCAGCTGTCTGAAAATTTGTTGTGATCAATCAAAATAACTATTGGTGTAGTTGTGGTATCTAAATAATCAAAATAACTATTGATTAATCAGCATCTCAAACAAGAAACTCTCAGATTGGTCATGACGTTTTCAGTAGCAGAAGTTTTTAACCTTTCGTGAAAATTTCAGAAAAGGAGAACGTAAAAGGTAAAGAAAAATAAAACAATCGCATGAATGAAAGTTATGGGGTAAAATCTTTAGAAGACAAAATGTAGCTGAAAATTGTTGAAAAAAATTACGGTTTCTCGATTTATCGTGCTTCACTTATAAGCTATAAGCCCACCAATGTAGTGCAAATATGTCCATCCGAGCACACAAAGCGTACAGGGATAGCCACCCATTCAGAGAGAGGAAAATTATAGGCAAACACTATTTGTAGAAATTAGAATACCAATGAAGCAGAAAACTGTGCTTTGAACAATTAGTGCTTGATAATTTCTTTTATCCAATAATTTCACATTAAAGTGTTCATCGAGAAACATTTTATTAACATAAAACATCTAACCGAGTTGATAATCAGCATTTGTTCATAAAAAATTATGTTCTAGCAACCTGGACAAGAATAGATCCTGCGCCAAGAAAAAGACTACAAGGACAAGGAAAAAAAAAAAAAAAGGGAAAAGGAAAAGGAAAAGAACAAAAGAAAGGAAGAAAAACCAACCTTTATAGCTGGCAGAAACATTGGTCAGGTGTGTAGCACCAAATTTTATAGCATTGAACATCATCCAAGTAATTAATCTCATGCAATTTGCCCCTTCATGTTCAGTAAGTTAACTGTATGCTAATCAGTGATCCAGTATTATAGAATAGAAGAAAAACACTAATGAATTCAAATAATTCTGAAACTCACTGCCCAAGAAGTGGATGATTCCCCATGAATGTCGTATGTAATTCCTGTAGCCATGTCAAGCAAAAAGCACTGCACATTTGTGCTTTGTGCAGCTCAGGAAGTTCGTTTGGATGTGAAATGAACAGAGGCCAGCAGATCTAGCTCTTTGCACCCTGAAAAGATTCGTTTAGAGTACCCACAAGGCTTATATGTACTACCTGCTGGTCGAGCGATCCCTTAGTATGTGTCTTGAAGAAAGGCCAGAATTTATGTCTTTGGCATCTGTTTTACATTCTTTTATCATCCCTGCCTACAATGTTATCTCCCGCCAAAAAGGTAACTGGTTAAAATTTTTCTGCCAAAATAAATTTCAGACTACTTGAAAAATTAAAATTACACTTGCAACAGCTTATGAGTATGCAAACCCAAAGTGTCAATTTATCCAAACTAAAATCGTAACACATAAAAATAAAATAAAGGATGAAAACATGCTGAGAATCCAAAAATTAGGAACATAAATGGTAAAGACAAAACATCAGCATAGTTTGGTAAGCAGTTTTGATCATTGAAGTCAAATTAAAGAAAGCATGCTGTCATAATGCACATTGCATCTGTCTAATGCACTCATATAGACATACTGCAGGATGCCAAGATGACATGGCAATGAGTGAACGTGAGATTTTGGACACTTCAGTTTTTCCCTCTTCATCTAGGAATATGTTAATTAGACACACTGGCTGGTACAGCATAACATAGACATTCTAATTGGTTTGAGCCTATGAAAAATCAGATGGGAGTGCTTGTTTATGATGCATTAGACACACATAGAGAAGAACTCTTGTTTCCTTGCAGTATTTAAGGGGATTTAAAGTACCAAGTTCTAGTGATTTGAATGATCAACTCATTGAAATTTAAGAGTAACAACATAGTCAATTGGAATTTCCTTCTAGAATCTCAGAATACTTGGAAATGCCTGCTACAAATGGCCAATCAAAGCAAGTCTTGGATCAGGTCTCCTATTTATTCTGTTATAGTGAGTGACAGGATAGAAGTTTATCATGCAAGCACCAGAGGTTCAAGACAGAGAGAGCCTCTGTCCTCTTATAATTATTGTGACAGTAATTAAATTGCAGTTGGGTTTCCTTAAGAAAGATGTACACATTATTTGTTTTCTAGCTAGTGCAATGCTTTAAGGTCAACAAGACAATGTTAGGGTTTATGCTCTAAAAGCCAATTCCTATTATACGACATTTTGGTTTATTAAATAAATTTGTTTATTTTTATGAATTTTATTAAGAACATTGGGCATATAGTTGTACATGTGCATATTATTTTGTATATATACATGCAATCTTTAAGTTATATTGAATATGGTTTGGGATGCATTAATGAGATTATCATACAGTAGATCTAAACCATAAACCTTGTAACTTATAAACTACAGTTCGTAGTTAGTAATGGAATTTGGCATTCAATTTGATAAGATTACAACATATCAATCAAGAGGATCTATCTTGATCATGGAAATTGAGACTACTGATTTATGTGTTGGGGTGAATGCATTGAACGGATCACATGAGTTGTTATTCTATTATAACTGTTGTCAATGTGAATAACTTGAACTCACGATTGCTTAAATCATTGACTCTCAATCCAAAGAAGAATGTGAACTCAAATTTGAAGTATAGGTCACTTTAATCACATGTAGCATTGTGGAAACGCTACTCCTCAATATGGAATTCATAATCGTTTGATTTAATCAAAAACAACATGAAATATCTCATTGAGATAAATTTAATGAGAATTGATTATTTTGAATCTTTGGCCAAAGTGTTTTAGTAAGGATTTATTAAAATTAAATGTACTAAATGAAAAAATATTTCAATAGTACAAAAATAATCAAGAGACTAAATTGGGAATTCAAGAATTTAAAGACGGTGAATTAGATTGATAGTTTTACTTATGACTTTAATTTGAATGTGGATAATTTCATGGAGGGGTCAATTGCAATTATAAGATATCACTGGGAATTTTGATTAATAAAAATAAATACTAGAGTGCAAGAATTGAGATGACAAATGCCCTATGCCTAGTGGAGTTATTTTTATTTTCCCTTTGAAAGAATACGACGATCATGTTCTACCTCCAATCACCAAATTAACAAGACAGATTATGCAATCACATAAATAAACATGCACAACAAAAGTTTAAAACATAACAATCACAACAACAAAACTCGTTGACGAAGTGGAAAACCCTTTGAACCAATCAAAGGGAAAAACCACTTCAGGGCAGCCAAACACGAGAAATCACTATATGAAGATTCAGATTACAGACAATAAAAAATACTCACAACCATTGACAATCTCTAGACACTGTATGAACAACAAGCTCCTTGCTTGTTTTCTAGCTGACCATCTTCATGTTCTACCTCCAATCACCAAATTAACAAGACAGATTATGCAATCACATAAATAAACATGCACAACAGAAGTTTAAAACATCACAATCACAACAACAAAACTCGTTGACGAAGTGGAAAACCCTTTGAACCAAACAAAGGGAAAAACCACTTCGGGGCAACCAAACACGAGAACTCACTATATGAAGATTCAGATTACAGACAATAGAAAATATTCACAACCATTGAGAATCTCTAGATACTTGAAGAACAACAAGCTCCTTGCTTGTTTTCTAGCTGACCATGTTCATGGAGTGCATCTCCTCACCGACCCTTCGGTAGACTCTTTTACGTTGTATCAATGAGAACCGTTGTATTGTGGAACGAAGATCAAAACCCACAAGAGAAAGGACAGCCCGAAGCTTTCACCACGTCTTCTCTTGCAAAACCAACTCACGAGATACACAGTTCAGAGAAAACCTTTGAAACTACTCAGAGAAAATTTTCCCAAAATGTCTAACTTGAACAGTAACAAGAAAATGCCTTTATAGGAAAACATTTTATTCTTCACGTCTTAACGAGACTCATTTCTTATTAACAGATTTGAGATCTGGAAATGTCCACGTCTTAATGGGAAAAGAGTGTTTTCATGACTTGAAGAACAAAAGAACTCATCCTCGTTACGAGTCCGTCCTAATGGGGCATCCGACTAGATACCAGGGAGCTTCATCTTCATTTGCGTCATGTGTCCCGTCCTGACAATCCATCTAACAAGAAATAGAGAGTTCAACTTCAATCCCATTACGAGCCCGTCCTGACGATACAGCTGACGAGAAAATAGTGAGTTCACACTTAGGTTTCGTCACAAGCCCGTCATGACGTAATTCCTGATGGGAAAGCAGAGCGCACTTCTACAAGTGCCGTCACGAGCCCATCATGATGTGCTTCTTGACGGGAAAACAGAGTCCATAAAAACACAAAAAACTTACTCCCTTAACCCATGGCTTTAAACAACAAACTTAATACAAGATATTTTGCATTTAAGAAGGCCAATCTAAAACCTAACACCCTTTAAATCCCTTCTCAAGCTAATTATTATTCCTTATTACGCTTGACCTAATTACACAAGGAGAAACCTTAAGTGGTTGTGTATTATAGTGAAGTGTAGCTAGGTCTTCCAAATTCCTTTTTTTTTTTTTTGATAAGTAATGTTTATATATCAAAAGCGCAAAGGGGCGCAACCCTAGTACACAGGAAGTATACAAGAGAAACGCCTAACTAGGAGAAGAGAAAAGAACAAGGAAATCAAGATAACTAATCGCTAAAGGGGCGAGCCAAGCTGTTGTCCAAGTGAAAAGCGTGTAGAAAAAGAAGGCCATGAGTTCCTCCAAGGATCTCTCTGAATCCTCAAAGCATTTCGTATTCCTTTCTACCCATAAACACCACACAAGGCATAGAGGAACCATTTTCCACACAACAGCACTTCGACAATGACCTCCTGACCACCAACAAGCAAACAAGCTCACCACCTTACTAGGCATGGCCCGTGACAATCCAAATCAACTAAATATAGCATACCATAAAGAACGAGCGATATCATAGTGGAGAAGAAGATGATCGATTATCACCCCATCCGATTTGCACAAGCAACATCTATTAATCACGATAAGATTCCTTTTTCTAAGATTATCAATAGTGAGGATCTTCCCTAACACCGCCATCCAGGTAAAGAAAGCCTCTCGAGGGTGGTTTGGTGTGCCAAATACTCTTCCAAGGAAAAGGACTAGCCTCCTTACTTGCCAGAATATTATAGAACGATCTAACCTCGAACTTTCCTTTGCTAGACGGAACCCACCAAATTTTATCCTCCCCTTCCCTACTCATTCTATGGGAATACAGCAAAGTATAGAATGAGGCTTGCACTTCCAATTCCCAATCATGTACCAACGGAAAAAAGCTAACATTCCATTGAAAAGCTCCACTCGTGAAGTCCATATTGTCAGCAATAGACACATCTTTTGCACTAGCTATGTTGTATAGGCCTGGAAAAACTTCCTCGAGACTCGCTTCTTCACACCAAACATCATCCCAAAATCTGATTTTGCACCCATCACCTCAATCGAATCTAGTGTGGCTAGAAAACAGCCGCCACCCCCTACTAATATACCTCGAAAGTCCCACCTAGATCGCTTCTCTCATGTACATAACGCGACAGCCACTTCCCTAACAAAGCTTGGTTGAACACACTCAGCTTCTTGATCCCTAAGCCACCTTCAGAGATAGGAGAGCAAACCTTATCCCAGTTGACCAAGTGATACTTGAACTCTTCGTTTAAACCACCCTATAGAAAATCACGTTGGAGCTTCTCTATACGCTTGGCCACAGAAGCAGGTATAGGGAATAAGGACAAAAAATAAGTAGGAAGATTAGAAAGAGTGCTCTTGATAAGAGTAACCCTACCTCCCTTAGAAAGATACAACATTTTCCAACTAGCCAACCTAAGATCAACCTTTTCCACAATACCATCCCAAATGGGTTTGGCCTTAAAGCAAGTGCCCAAAGGGAGCCCCAGATATTTCAAAGGCAAAGAGGCCGTTTCACAACCGAAAACACCAGCCAATTCTCCCACATTAACCACATCACCTACCGGGACCAAAGCTGATTTAGTCATATTCACCTTCAGACCAGAAACGGCTTTCAAAACAAACAAGTAGGGCTTTAATGGAACGAATTTGATCAAGATTCACCCCACAGAAAACCAGCGCATCATCTACAAATAATAGATGAGAAATGTTAACCCTCTCAAACAAACTAGCTCCCATTGACAAGCCCGAGATAAAACCACTATCGATAGCAGCAATAATCATCCTACTAAATGCCTCCATAACAATGACAAACAGAAACGGAGACAAAGGATCCCCCTGCGTCACCCCTTGGGAGCTTCTAAAGAAACTGAAAGGAGTGCCATTGATCAACACAGAAAAGTGAGCAGTCGAAATACAATGTTCTCTCCAAGAACACCATTTTTCACCAAAACTACACCTCCTAAGTAAATACAAAAGAAACTTCCAATCGATATGATCATAAGCCTTCTCCATATCCAGTTTACAAAGCAACCCTGGTTCCCCAGAATTAATACGACAATCCAAGCATTCACTCGCTATAAGAACCGAGTCCGTGATTTGCCTTCCTTTAACGAACGCGTTCCGAGGCTTTGAAATCACCTTATCCACAACCCTTCTCATCCTATTAGCAAGAACTTTAGCAATAATCTTATAGATTCCACTTATAAGACTAATAAGATGAAACTCCTTAAGTTCGGCCGCTCCAGGCACCTTTGGAATAAGAGAAATAAAAGTAGCATTAAAGCTTGTTTCAAACTTACCACGAGCATAAAAGTCTGAAAAAACCGCCATAATGTCTTCCTTGATCACTTCCAAATTCTACTTGACAAAGAAACCTAGTCATACCTTGACTTGGAAATACAAGTCTATTTAAAGGGTGCTTGTGTAGACATTAGAGCCCATACTCTTAGTCTTATAATCAGAATTCAGGAGAAGGTTTAGAAGTCTCAAAACCCTAGCTTACATGTGTGATCTGAAGGAGGAGCATGTAACACCCCCCAAAATTGATGAATTAAAATAACAAATTCAGAGTGTTACTTGTAGCACCCTCCATACTAATTAACTGGTAATTAGCTAGAAGTAACTAATGTGGAAAGCGGAAAGGAGATGATCTGGCATAATTCTAAATATCTTTAAGTTCAACAATCACAAACATCAATTATCAACACAACACTTCCAAGAATACAAATCTATATATTTAAGTACTAGTAAACATTCTAATCATACCTAACTATAATAATGTAAAGTAAAGCACCTTAGATTGATGCATAATCTCATATGGATTCGATCCTCGAGCCCCTAACAAACTCATTTAATCAATGCAAACTTAATGTTTCCATGAGAAAAAAAGGCTTACACTTTGTTTGAATTAATGAATGAGCTTGTCGCAACGAAATACATCTTGAAAGCCAAGGCTAGCATTCATATAGCTCATACATCTTCTTCTAAGCCAAAAGGTGGGAAAAAGAAGAAGGGTTCCAAACATGAGGGCAAACCAATTGCCACAAGGACAAATAAAGCAAAAAACAAAGCAGCAAAGGCTAAACCAAAGGGAACTTGTTTTCACTCTGATGAAGCAAGGCATTGGAAGAGAAATTGCCAAAAGTATGTGACTTTCAAATGCAAAAGTATTAATTCTTTATTCTTTGTTGAAACATGTTGGTGATGAATCCCACAAGTTCTTGGTGTGGGGATATAGGGTCCACTAATCATGTCTGCAATACGTTGTAGGGGTTTCAGGATGCCGAAAATTGAGTGATTGGGAAATGTACCTAATGCTTGGAGATGGGACGCAAGCTCCAATTTTAGTTATTGGAGTTATTAATTTGTGTTTTGGATCAAAAGTTTTAATTTTGCCAGATTGTCCCCTTTGGCCACAGGTTCAACTACGTGTTTCAATGCTTTCAACCATGTTTTGATCACCGAAATAGGTTAACACTAAAAAGATAACAAACTCCCTCCTTTACCATTCGATGACAAAACCAAAAATAAAAGAACAACAAAAAAATTACAAGTTAAGAATTTTTACAATCCCAACCCAAGCCTATCAAACCACTAAGTAGACTTTGATTGATTGGCAATTTTTCTTGTACTTGTCTTCTGAAACCACAAAGTAAACTGATTACGCATAAACCAACTCAAGTAGATAATCAACAGAACAATCCACAAAAATATTCTCCCCTTTTTGTCATGAAGGAAAAAGGGATAACATACAAATAGTTAATTGGGTCAACATGCAAAATCCAAGATGCTAAAATGCACAAATGTAAGAACACAACTCACATAAAGAATACTCCCTTCAAGGAATTGGCACTGATACCATGCACAAAAGATAATATAATAACTTCTTTGAATCTAAATGAAGAGATAGCTCAATCCATATAAGTCAAACATGTGTACCAAACGCATAAGTTGTCAAAAAAATCTCACACCAAACATGCATAAAAGGCATCATTAAGACAATTAGTTGTGTGTAGCGTGTGAGACCTTCATTAATGAAATTAAGACCTTCAATTAATGAGAGGGTCAGACTTTGACAAGAAACCTCACATATGAACTGGGTATTCCTATGGACAAAAAGTGAAACCTTATATATACTAGGACCTAGAGACACTTATAGAACTCACTCCCCGTTAGTCTTAACAGAAGTTTAAAACCATTTCCATTGATTGTCTTTTTCCGCAATGATTTTAATCAATGGCTTTTTCTATACGGACTTAGATTCAACTTTTGAAAGAGTAAGAGGGTAGTATATAAAGTTTAAATTCTCGGTTCAACTAGCATATGGTAAATTTGGTCTTAGAGACTACTCAGTCCACACATGGTTTTCGACCAAAAACTCACTCATGCAATCAAGCTAAGCTTTTGAAAGAAACAATTTGCCAAAAAAGACAACTTAAGATTCATAAATCTACATTTAGCACACACAAAACAACATAATCCATCAAGTTATCAATTCTCATGCATCGGAAACACGTGGTATCCCCATTGAGTGAGATCAATAAATTAAGTGCAAATGAGAATACATAACTGTAAGGGTGAATTTACCAAAGTAAATTTCATCTGGGATTTACACAAGCACAAAAATAAACATGCAATGCATGTAAGAAAAATTAAGGAAAAACACATAAACAATTAGCGTTACACCTAAGCTAGGTCACAAAAACCAAAGATTTCCTAAGAGCGTCAAATCGAAGACCATCCAACAATTCCGTAAATTGGTAAGCTAATTGTTGTTCAGTAGAAACAAAATCTAAGGCAACCATCTAAGATTCAACCAAGTCACAATTAAAGTGACATCTGATTTCAATTTGCTTAGTTCCGAGAGTGTTGCATGAAATTCTTGAAAATGTTACTCGCACTTGCATTGCCACAAAAGATCATCATTGACAACAATAGATCATCATTGTGCCTTGATCAAATTCATAATCCGTCAATAATTGTTTCATCCATGAGAATTGAGTGCAGCAACACCCAACAACAATATACGCTACTTCAGCCATGAATAGAAACATTGAATTTTGCATCTTGCTCATCCACTCCACTAGATTTGTGCCCACATAGAAACAGACACCTGAAGTGCTTTTTCTGTCAATAGCATTCCCCACCCAATCAGCCTATGAGCACCCAACAAGGTTTAAATTAGTTTCTCTAAAGTACCATACACCATTATTTACAAACCCATTGAAATATATGACGATCCTCTTCGTAATTGTCAAATGTGATTCTTTAGGCTTTGATTAAAAATGAGCACATACTCCAACACTGAAAGATATATCCGATTTACTTGTTCTCAAGTACAACAAGCACAAAGTTTAATACTTGTGCTCATGGCGGTGCGAGCATTAGACAAGGTCCTTAGCATACTTGGATTGTGAAACAAAGATTTCTTCCTCAGATTGCTGGACTTGTTAGACCCAAGAAATAAGTCAACTCCCCAATCATGTTCATCTCAATTTCTTTCTTCATTTTTGAGGCAAACTCATGTGCATGGGAGTCAACTGTGGCACCAAAGACTATGTCATCTACATAAATTTGAGCGATCAATAGATTCTTACTGCTTTTTGGATGAACATGGAAAGATCCGCATGACCTCTTGTACAACCATAGTCTAAGAGATAAGAAGTGAATCTTTGATACCATGCTCTTGGTGCTTGTTTTAACCCATACAAGACTTTCTTCAACTTGTACACATGATGTGGATATGGGATTTGTAAAGCCCTTATGTTACTCCACATAAACTTCTTCTTGTAGAACACCATTAAAGAAGGCGTTCTTCACATATATCTGATAAATCCTGAATCCCAAATTTCAAGTGATCGCCAAAATTATCCGGATGGACTCAAGTCGAGCAACTTGAGCAAAAGTCTCATCAAAATTGATGCCCTCAACTTGAGTGTAGCCTTGCTGTAACGTGCATAAGTCAAAGAATTCCTTAAGATGCAAGTTGGGACCCTCAGTAGCTGTGGCTCTGAAGTGAGTCAATGCATTGAGGATTGGGGGAGAGATATAATAGCTGCCATCCACCTCCGGTTGATATGCTATGCATGAGGGTTGATGGAGGTTTGCTGGAACATATGCCTGCTTCATTGGTCTCCTCACCCGTGGTGGATTTACCTCTAATGGTCTTGTCCCAATTGGATTCTCTTGCAAATCTTCCATCTCAATTTCTTCTTCTTCTTTGTCTCTAGGTCGTTGTCGAATTGTGCGCTCAATTTCAGGATCGAGTGGTAGAACGGTTGAGGCTTGAGATCGACGACCTTGCATTAACTGAATTGCTTATTCAGTTAGGTAGCTTCGGATACTCCCGGGAACTGTGCTCGATCGCAGGTTTGTGCATTCGATCGTAGTGCACTTGATCGCACTTGACTGGCGATTGATCGCAATCATAGAATGCCAATCCGCAACCTGAAACAGAATACAAAAAATTAGGGATAACGAAAAATAATTTTGATTTTTGCTAACAACTAAATTAAAAATTGAAAATTAAAATACAAAGCTACAAGAAAATAATTTTTAAACAAAATTCGCCGCAATCCCCGGCAACGGCGCCAAAAACTTGTTCTGCCAAATACTACCTAAATTAATAGATAATATTTAGTACGTTTTAACTTGCAAGTGAACAAGGTCAACATATTAGTATAGGGTGCAAGTACAGGATCATTCCCACGAGGATTGCTGAATTTCCGTTTAAAAATAAATTCCTTAAGTAAAATAGAGATGGAGTTGATAATAGTAAAAAGGTAGGGCTTTAATATCCACCACTAATTATATTCAACTAAATTAACAATATGCTAATGCTTTGATCATGTTATGCGTATCTAATGTTTGCCAACCTAAGGGCATGGGTGTATACTGCTTAAGTTATAGATTTCCCTAAGCAACGAGTTAGGCATGGGAGTATACTCTAACTCTTTTCTTTCCTAAAGGATTTAGCATGGTATATACTAAGTTGTTCTTTAGAAAAATATATGTTATGTGGAAATCGACAAACACACGGGGCTTAGGGCATGGGAGTATACTCCCGGCTCCCCATGTTGATTAACCTAAGAATCGCGGTGTGGATTCTTTTGTTACTTAAGTTAAACCCAGGCCTCAGTCATCCAAATTGATCTAACTAACTAGTCCATACCATATGCACATGTTGATCAGGCACACACACATGAGGAATTCATGCAAGCAGGTATTAATCAAGTTAAATAGCACAACAAGACCATCACAAAGGAGCCAATATTGAAATATTAATTAAACATAACTAGGGCTTCAATCTAGCCCTACTAAGTAAATTAGCTACACATAGAGTTGATGTTAAACGTCTTCATAAATGAAAGAAAAGAAAAGAAAAGAATAAACCCGAGACTTGAACTTTAAGAGCTCCTCTTCTTCTCCTTCTCAAGCCTGCCAATTCTAGAGGCTTAAGGGTCTATTTATAGGTTTTAGAAGTCCTAGACAAAGTAGTAAACCTAGGGATTTCATAGGGTTTTGAGACCTATTAGAATTGGGAGTTGGAAAACCCTAATATGGAAAAAGTGACACTTTGGCCGCCACTTGATGTGTCTCCTGCGCACGGGTGCGATCGATCGCAGCCCGTGTGCGCTCGATCGCAGGTCTGCGATCGATCCTCTTTTGGCATGCACTCGATCGCTCCTGGCCTGGACTGTGCTTTGTCTTCTTTGGTTCTGCGCTCGATCGCAGGTACCTTGTGATCGATCGTAGTGTTAGAGAGCTCCCAATTTTCCATCTTCTCTCTTTTGAGCCCAAATCATCTAGATTTACTTCATTTTCTTCCAAAAGCCTAGAAAAGTATGAAAAACACAAAAAGGAATTAAAATGACCTAATTAACCAAAACCAAAGGATTAAAACATGCAAGTTAAGGGTTAAAAATATGAATATTTTAGCACTTATCAGAGCGCACGTCACCCACACATGCACAGCCTTGTGCAAGTGTGATCGAGTGCACCATGCGTGCGATCGAGCGCACTTGGGCAGCGTCCCATAGTTATCTTCTTATTTTGTTTTGTTTAGTGTGTTTTAAGTTAATCTTTTTATTTTATCTTTATTTTTGTTCCTTTTTACTTGTTTGTGTGTTTTTTCTATTTTGCAGGGACAAGTGTGCTTCACTTCAAGTTTGGGGGTGTGCTATGAGCCATGCTTCCCAAGATCATGTTGACCATCTCCCGGGTACATTGTTTCCTTAATTTAGACACATTGAGGACAATCTGTCATTTAAGTTTGGGGGTATGGGCATACATGATTGATTGTTTACACAAACTTTGTCCCAATTTCAAGTTAATTGTTTGTTTTCTGTGTTTGTTTGTTCAAAAAAAAAAAAAAAAAAAAAAATTTATGCATGTTCATGTTTGCCTTAAAATTTTAGGTTGATCTAAAAGAATTGTGGCTTGAATTCATCAGTGAGCTTAGCATTTTGAACACATGATCTGATGAGTGAATCTGTTAGTTTGGTTACTTGTTTAGGACGGTTGAAAAATCACATGTTTAATCTGAGCACTCAAGCACATTAGCACATAAGCACATAATTTGTGAGGTATGACATGAGATTTGATATGTGTGTTTTTGCCTCTTGGATGAAATTGGATGACTTATTAGATGACACTATGGCATATATAGTGAAGAAAAAAAAAGATGTGAAATAAATGATCATTGATGGCTTTTCACTGAGTAACTGGACCTGTTGCCTCAAAGCATTGAGTATTCACGTCAAAAGGTGAAAAATGATGATTTGATCAATGTCTTGGTTAGTTGGTTTTGTAGCCTTTTTGACTCGAGTTAGTAGGTCCTTAGGGGCGTCTCTACACCTAATGCCCTAAAACCACCTGGTTTGGGAGTCATTCTAATCGGAATTTCAGTGAATTCTGAGATAAGGAGACATTGCATATTGGAAAGATTTGGAAGCCTCATAATTTTGTACTAATTCACTGTACACAAATTTCAAACTTGTGATGATTTAGCATGTCCTTTGTAAGTAATTGTACTTTGAGATTCCAATTCATTGTGAAGGTGGAGTTCATGTTTTTAAGCTTGCTTATGAATGAAAATCATAATCTTGAAGTGATGCTTTAATTTTTGGAATAACATGTACTCTTGCATGATGTTTGTAGGTAACATTTTTGGAAAACCCTCACGAGACTTCACTCGTCCTCTAGGAAATTCCTAGAGATTTAAAAGGCTTATTGCATATGCTAAATGCAATCATACATCCCACGAAAGATGGATTTATCTTTTTGTTTATTGTTTTTCCATTTTTGTTTTTTGTTTTTTGTTTTTTTTTTTTGTATTGTTAAGGGACTAGCAATATGTAAGTTAGGGGGTGTGTTAAGTGCTAAAATATTCATATTTTCAGCCCTTAACTTGCATGTTTTAATCCTTTGGTTTTAGTTAATTAGGTCATTTTAATTCTTTTTTGTGTTTTCCACACTTTTGTAGGCTTTTGGAAGAAAATGAAGTAAATCTGGAAGATTTGAGCTCAAAGAGAGAAGATGGAAAAAATGGGAGCCCCTAACAGTGCAATCGATCGCAGGTTCCCTGCGATCGAGCACAGTACCAGAGAAGACACAGAACGAAGCAAGCTATGAGCAATCAAGCGCATAACAAAAGAGGATCGATCGCAGACCTGTGATCGAGCATACACGGGTTGCGATCGATCGCACCCGTGCGCAAGAGACACTTCAAAGCTGCGGCCATGATGCGAATATTTCCATATTAGGGTTTTCCAACTCCCAATTGTAAAAGGTTTTGAAACCCTATGAAATTCCTAGGTTTACTAGTTTATCAAGGACTTCTAAAGCCTATAAACCCTTAAGCCTCTACAATAGGTATGCTTTGTAAGGAGGAGAATATGAGCTCTTCAAGTTCAAGTCTCGGGTTTATTCTTTTCCTTTGTTTTCTTCTATTTTTTTAAGATGTTTAACATCAACTTTATGTGTAGCTAATTTATTTAGTAGGGCTAGATTGAAGCCCTTGGTATGTTTAGTTAATATTTCAATATTGGCGCCTTTGTAATGATCTTGTTGTGCTATTTAACTTGATTAACACCTACTTGCATGAATTCCTCATATGTGTGTGCCTGATCAACATATGCATGTGGTATGGACTAGTTAGTTAAAACAATTTGGATGGCCGAGTCCTGGGTTTAATAAAAGTAACAAAAGAATCCACACCGCGGTTCTTGGGTTAATCAACATGGGGAACTAGGAGTATACGCCCATGCCCTAGGCCTCATGTGTTTGTCGATTTCCATAGAGTATATGCTTTCCTAAGGAACAACTTAGTATACACCATGCTAAATCCCTTAGAAAAGAAAATAGTTAGAGTATATGCCATGCCTAAGTCGTTGCTTAGGGAGATCTATAGCTTAAGAAGTATATGTCATGCCCTTAGGTTGACTAACATTAGATATGCATAACATGATCAAAGCGTTAACATATTGTTATGTTAGCTGAATATAATTAGTGGTGGATATCAAAGCTCTACCTTTTATTATCATCACTTAAAAAAATCAATCTTTGTTTTGCTTAAGGAATTTATTTTTAAGCAAAATTCAGCAATCCTCGTGGTAATGATCCTGTACTTGCACCATATACTACTATCTTGACCTTGCGCACTTGCAGGTAAAACGTACCATTATTTACCTACTAATTTAGGTAGATATTTGGCACAACATTTGATGGGATCGAGCAGTAGGGTTGTCAGTTCAAGGGGGCAAACTTACAATGCGTTGTAGTTGATGGGGGGAAAAGGTAATTACCCCTTATCTTAATTAGTCTGATTTGTGGTGGATGTCAAAACCCTAACCCTTTCGTTAACCTTTTTGTTCTTTATTATTTTATTTTGTGACAATTTTGTTATGTAATTTAGAAATTTAATTCTAAGCAAAATCACCAATTCTCGTGAGAATGATCTTGTATTTGCCTACTATACTATCGTTTTGATCTTGTGTACTTGCGAGTAAAATGTAGCGATTATTCGCCTATTAATTTAGGTGGGTAATCGTCACAACAAGTTTTTGGCGCCGTTGCTGGTAATTTTTTTATTTTGCTTAGAAAATTTTTCCTCCATAGTTAATTTTGTTTAATTTTGAGTCTATTATTTTTGATTTCCGTACGTTCAATCTCGTTTTGCAGCGGTACGATCGAGTGCACTGCTGCAGAGTGTTGAAGCTGTTGTGTTTCTTTTTTGTTTTTATTTTCTATTTTTCTTGCACGAGTGCGATCAAGAGCACCTACTTGTGCGCTCAAGCGCATTATCGCCTATTGATGTGTGTCAAATATTATATATTTGGACCCCTTAATTTACATATGTTAAACCTTTAGCTGTGTTCTAATGTAATGTTCTAGGTTAGTTTTATATTTTTAGCGTTTTGTAGGTTGCTATGGGAAAACTGCGGGTTTTATGTGGGAGTTGCATAATTTGGAGAAAAATTGCCAACATACGTGGGATCGAGCACAAGTCTCTACGATCGAGTGCATCTGCGCTCGAGCCCAGCACAGGCACACTCAAGCCCAGCCACGCTTAAGTCAAGCCCCAGCACGCAAGCATGCCTGCGCGACTAGAGGAAGTTGTATGCTCGAGTGCGCTTGAGCGCAGCAAGTGTGCGATCGAGCGCACTTGTCTGACTTGACACAATTTTTAACTCTAATTCCTTTGTAAACCCTAGTTTTTAAGCCTATAAATAAAAGAATATCATATTAGTTTTGGGAGGCTATGAATTACGAAATTTCAGAGGAGAAAGAAGAAAGTTTTAGGGTTTCCTAGCTTTTGGATCTAAATTTTGGGGTTTTCAACTTGTAAGTACTCAATTTTTTGTCATGAATTCCATTAATCTTGTTTTGTCTTTCAATACCTTGAGAGGCTAAACCCTCAACTAAGGTTGGGGATGAAGCCTCACTTATGGTTAGAAACGGTGTTTCATGTATGTAGCACTTTCCAATTTAATGATTTGATTTCCCTGTTGTTTTACTTCAAATCAATTGTGTTGAATGATTCTTGGATATCTTTTGTGATTCAAGGATACACTTGATGATTGGAGATAATTCAATACATTCGATTGCCTGGTTTTCTTTGTTAAAAATTGGATTTCCTTTGTGATTTATTCTCTGGATACAATTGATGTTTTGATGAATATGGGATATCTTCTTGGTCTACTCGGATCATGTTGCTTTGAAGTATCTTTTGTCAAAGAAAGATGCTAAATCTCGTCTCATTCGGTGGATTCTGTTGCTACAAGAGTTTGGCATTGAAATTTGGGACAAGAAGGGTTCCGAGAATGTGGTAGCTGGCCCTTTATCCAGACTGGTTGTGGACTTCAATGAAGATGTTGTGCCCATTGCTGAAACGTTCCCTGATGAACAATTGATGCACATCTCCTAGACTCCTGCACATTGGTTCGTAGATATTGTGAACTACTTTGTCACTGCTCAGATGCCCTCACATTGGACGAGGTAAGACAGATCAAAATTCTTGGTTGGGGTGAAATATTTCTTTTGGGATGATCCCTACTAGTTCAAATACTGCCCATACCATATTATAAGGATCTTGAGAGTGACCACAAAAATGTACTCTCCTTTTGCCATGATCATGCATGCGGAGGCCACTTCAGTTCTAAAAAGACCGCGGCGAAGATTTTTCAAAGTGGATTCTATTGGCCCTCCATCGTTTGTGATGCCCATGCCTACTGTTCAGCCTTTGAGAGATGCCAGAAATTAGGGAGTATTGGAAGAAGGAATATGATGTCGTTGAACCCAATCCTTATTGTGGAGTTGTTTGATGTTTGGGGCATCAGCTTCATGGGACCCCTCCCCAACTCCTATGGGTACCTCTACATCCTTGTGGCGGTGGATTATGTTTCCAAGTGGGTGGAGGCCATCGCGTGCAAGACTAATGATCATAGATTTGTGTTGCAATTTCTGAAGGACAATGTGTTCGCACGTTTTGGGACATCACGTGCCATCATCAGTGATGGGGGGAAGTGTTGTGCAAATTTATTTAACTCGTAAGTGCCCGAATCAATTGTAGTTTAATGGATTGCAAGTGCGAGGTCGAACCCACAGGGAATTGTATTTTTGAAAGAGAAATTTAAATCTAAACTAATTAAATCTTAACCTAGTTCCAAAAGGGTTTTGAATTTTGTTTTTAAAAATTAAAAGATAAATATAAACTAAATAAAATAAAACAAAAGGTAACGACTAAGGTTTAGGAATCCACACTCGCCAAATCATAACAACATACTCCATGTTTATTAATATTTATCCGAAGTTCTCACAATTTAAATCTTATGTATGTTTTACTATGCTTCAAAGAATTAATCAAAACCATCCCATGTATCCATTCATTTCCCAAATCACAAAAGGAATCCAAATTCAATTGAAACACCAATTGTATCCGTAGAACAAATCACAAGGGATATCCAATTTTTATGAGTTAAAAACCAAGCAATCAATCGTATGAAATTATCTCAAATCATCACATGTATCCTTGAATCATAAGAGATATCTAAGAATCACTCCACACATTGATTACAAGTAAAACAATTGAAATAAAAAACTCAATAAAATCGGATAAATAAAGACTTACATAAAAGTGATGTCATTCTTCATCGGTGAGGCTTCATCCCCAACCTTAGTTGGGAATTTAGCTCCACATAAAATAAAATCTAAACCTAAACCTAAACCTAAAGAAAAACTAAACAAAAGAATTTTGCTCTCTAGGATTGTGTATCTTTTCTTGAACGGAAAGAAGTCTATTTATAGGCTTAGGAAAGTCCTAAAAGACCTATTAAACCTAGATAATTTGGAGTTCTGTCTCCTAGTCAAAATAGAAGTCTGAAATCGGAATAGGATTCGTTCAGATTTGTATCCTTTAATTTTGGGGCGATTTTCGCGTAGAAACCGTCCGAATTAGGAAAATCATATTTCACAACAAATTATATTTTTTTGAGTTAGCTTTCCAATGCCGCTTGAATCACTTCAATCCGATATCTGAGCGAAAAGTTACGATCAAAATACTGAGATGTATACAGAATCTAAATTTGAATCCGATCTGAAATCTTATCCAATCTGATCTTTTATCCAATTTAATCTGATTTAACCTTCTTCTTGGATTTGGTTAGACTTAACCACATCATCTAGGTCTTCTCAAAGTATGCTTTTTTCCAAACTTTTCATTTTTCCCTTTAAAGCTGTAGTTTTTCTTTAATAACCTATAAAACACTAAAAACACAAAACTAACACAAAATATTAAATAACAACACAACTAAAGGATTAACTAATGTAAATAAAGGGTTCGAAATATGCAATATTTGGCACTTATCAGGAAGCACTTCTGCAACAGATTTTTTGAGTAGCTCATGAAAAAGTATGGGATCACTCATAAAGTTGCAACTCCCTACCATCCTAAGACAAGTGGACAGGTTGAGATATCCAATAGAGAAATCAAGAGGATACTAGAGAAGACGGTGAACCCGACAAGGAAGGAGTGGTCTCTACGACTCAATGATGCTTTGTGGGCATACCGGACGGCATTCAAGACTCCAATTGCCATGTCTCCCTACCGACTGGTGTATGGCAAGGCGTGTCATCTTCCTGTGGAATTAGAGCACCAAGCATATTGAGCTATCAAGCAGCTAAATTTCAATCTCCCCAAGCCTGGCGATCAATGGAAGCTTTAGCTCAATGAATTTAAAGAATTGAGGAATGATGCCTATGACTATGCCAAGCTGTACAAAGCTCAGATGAAGAAGACTCATGACCAAAACATTTTGAGAAGATCTTTTGAAGTTGGTCAGAAAATCCTCATTTACAAGTGATGTGGTATTTTTGTGACAAAAAAAAATATTAATTATAAAAATAACCACTCGCAATCGGACGAATCTTTGTAGGATACGGCTATAGAGAGGGTGTCGAACCTCAAGGACTGTAGGGGTTTTATTATCAAAATTAAAAGATCAAAGTTAACTTAATTAAAAAAGATATTTAATTTGATTTTCTTTAAAACTAAAGTGCATGAAAATAAAAGAAATTTAAAATAAGAGAGAGAGTGTAGGGTATTGACTTCACCTCTATCCGCACAACAATGGTTACTCATAATTAATCCCAGAAATTCATTCTATGCATGTTATAAATAAACAAGAAACTACCTTATTAAAGAATAAGCATAATCTATCTTCGGTTGGCACGGATCGTCCACCTAACCACTAAGATGCGGTACGATCCGTATTCCTAGGTATAAATTATCAAATTCTTTAATAGGATACATATAATCAATGAATAAGTGTAACCCATCTTCGGTTGGCACGGATTGTCTACCTAAATTACACTAAACTAGGGTGCAGTACAATCCGTCTTCCCTAGGCATGGCCTATCAAATCCTATTAATCATATGTCAATTAAACCCATTGTATAACCATCATTCTCATAATCACAGAAAACAAGAATGATTTGATTTCAATAAAAGTAAAATACTTTCTAAGACAAGAGAAGAATTTCACAAATATTGATTTTGGAATTTAAGAACAATTGCATTTAATATGAAGAACAGAAACCAATTGGAGCAAGCCTCATAGTTATACAATCAACATGCATAAATTGAAAATCTAGAAATTAAATACAATCAAACCATTGTGCTTGGATAGGGTTACATCAACACTCAAAGAAGGGGTTTAGCCGCTCATGATCTTCTAAGTTCCAAAGACAATTTTCTGATTTCTAGCTCTAGGAAGCGGTGTGTTTTTTCTCAATGCTTAGCGACCTATTTATAGGGCTTAGGAGAGTCCTAGAAGCCCTAGGAATCCCAGAAAAATCGTAATTCAGTCTCCTAGTCGGATTGGGAGACTTATAAAAACTTTCCTTCTGAATTTCGGAGTCTGTTTTGCTTCTGGCGCCCGTGTGCGTTGGAGCGCACTGTAGCGCATGAAGTGCATTTTGAGCCCAAACTCTATGATTTTCTTGTATCTTTATTAAACACCTGAAAACATAAAAACAAAACAAAATCAAACAAATAACAACGCTAAGGAATTAACATATGCAAATTAAGGGGCTTGAATGTGCAACATTCGGCGCTTATCAACAAGTCACGTCTGCATCTGTTTCCAGGGAAGCTCAAATCCCGATGGATTGGACCATTCATAGTGCGTGCAATTTCTACACATGGAGCCATCGAGATCGAGGATCCCAAGAATGGAAATATTCTCAAGGTCAATGGTCAGCGACTGAAGCCATTCTTCTAATTGATCATCTAATGTGAAAGGTCTGGTTGAAGACAGCAAACTTAGCGCTTGTGGGAGGGACCCCTCTTTCCTTTTCTTTCTTGTTAATTGTTTTTGTTTTTTGTTTTTTTATGTTTGTTTTTGTTGTTGTGATTTTTAGGATAGGTGTTTTCACGAGTAAGTTTGGGGGACGTCTCTCTCTGCTCAATCTGGTTCTCTTCACCTCTCAGTTCTTGTGCCAAATACAACCTAAATTAATAGATAATATTTAGCACGTTTTACTCGAAAGTGCCCAAGATCAAACGATAGTTTAGTGCAACAAGTACGAGATCGATCTGACGAGGATTGTTGATTTTGTTTTAGAATTGATAAAAAATATCAAATTGTCACTAAATTGATATTATGAAAAAAAAAATAAAAGATATAAAGATAAAGTAAAGGTAGGGCTTTGATATCCACCACTAATTATGCTAAACTAATATAACAATATGCCAATGATCCAATCATATTATGAATACCTAATGTTTGCCAACCTAAGGGCATGGGTGTATACTCCTTAAGCTATTGATTTCCTTAAGCAACGAGTTAGGCATGGGTATATACTCTAACTCTTTTCTTTCTCAAATGATTTAGCATGGGTGTATACTAAGCTGTTCTTTAAGATAGCATAAATCTATGGAAATCGACGAACACACGGAACCTAGGGCATGGGTGTATACTCCCGGTTTTCCATGTTGATTAACCCAAGAATCCGGTGTGGATTTCTTTTGTTACTCTTATTAAACCCAAGACTCGGTTATCCAAATTGATTTAATTAACTAGTCCATACCACATGCATATAATGGCCAATCACATACATATGAGGAAATCAAGAAAATAGACATTAATCAAGTTAAGCATCACAATAAGATTATCACAAAGGCGCCAATATTGAATATTAAAGAAAGGGGAAAATCCACTTTACCCCCCTGAAGTTTCAGGAGTTTTTCAATTTGAACTCCAAAGTTTAAAAATTGGCAATGTACCCCCCTAATGTTTCAAAAAATTTCAATTTAAACCTTCCATTACTAATTTCCGTTAAAATGGATGAAATTTTTTTTAAAAAAGCCTAAGGGTAATTACGTAATTTCATGAATTTTCGTCCAATTTGACGGAAATTAGTAACGGAAGGTTTAAATTGAAAATTTTTTAAACATTAAGGGGGTACATTGCCAATTTTTAAAATTTGGGGTTTAAATTGAAAAACCCCTGAAACTTCAGGGGGTAAAGTGGATTTTTCCCTTAAACATAATTAGGGCTTGAATCTAACCCTCTTTAAGAGTTAGTTACATATAATTAAAATAAAACTAAAAAGAAAAGGTAAAGAAAGAACCGAAAACTGCTCCTAGAAGTTGCCTCTAATTCCTCTCCTCAAAGTTGTCTCCTTGAAATTGTGTGTCTATTCTAGAGGTTTAAGTGTCTATTTATAAGCCTTAGGAATTGTCTACAAACCCTAAAAATCGTAGGGTTCGAGCCCTAGTTTACGCTAAGTTACAAAACCCTAGAAATTACAGTTTCCATATCAAGGCTGGCGGCTGACTTGCTCATCACACACGGGTGCGCTTGATCGCAGCCCGTGTGCGATCGATCTCAGGACTGCGATCGATCCTCTTGCGCTGGGCGCTCGATTGTGGGTGCGTTGCGCTCGTTGTCTCCACCTGTAGTGCGCTCGATCACAGCTCCCCTGTGATCGATCGCACTACCAGAGCCTCCAATTTTTCCAAAATAGCTCTTTTAAGTCCGAAACTTCTGAGTTTGCTTCTTTTTCTTCCTAAGACCTTCAAAAACAAGGAAAACACATAAAAGAACTAAAATGGCATAAATTAACCAAAACTAAAGGATTAACACATGTATGTTAAGGGAAAAAATATGAATATTTGAGCACTTAACACACCCTCAAACTTACATATTGCTAGTCCCTTAGCAATACAAAACTAAAGACTAAATGGAAAAACAGAAAACAAAAAGATAAATCCATCTTTCGTGGGATGTACGATTGCATTTAGCATATGCAACAAGGCTTTTAAACCTCTAGGAATTCCCTAGAGGGCGAGAGGAGTCTCGTGAGGGTTTTTCAGAAATGTTACCCACAAACATTATGCACAGTTCATGTTATTCCAAAAATTAAAGTATCACTTCAAGATCATGATTTTCATTCGTTAGTAAGCTTAAAAAGATGAACTCCACCTTCACAATGAATTGGAATCTCAAAGTTCAATTACTTACAAAGGACATGCTAAAAGATCACAAGTTTGAAAACAGGGTAAAGTGAACTAGCACAAAATATTATGAGGCTTCCAAGTTTTTTCGATGTGCAATGTCTCCATATTTGAAAGTTTACTGAAATCCCTATTAGAATAAACAACAATGGCATACTTCTATTTCTTCTATTTTTTTTTTTTTTTTTTGTCAGGTTGTGCAATGTTTATGTTGTCACAATTACCAACCTAAATTAATAGGCAAATAATTGGATGTTTTACCCGTAAAAATGCACGAGGTCAACACAGTATAATAGGGTGCAAGTACGGGGTCATTCCCACGAGGATTGCTAAATTTTGCTTAAAATTAATTCCAAAAGTAAAATAAGACAAAGATTGGATTTGAGTTGATAATGATAAAAAGGTAGGGCTTTGATATCCACCACTAATTATATTTAGCTAATATATCAATATGTCAATGTTTTGATCATGTTATGAATATCTAATGTTTGTCAACCTAAGGGCATAGGTGTCTACTCCTTAAGCTATTGATTTCCCTAAGCAACGAATTAGGCATGGGTGTCTACTCTAATTCTTTTCTTTCTTAAAGCATTTAGCATGGGTGCCTACTAATTTTTTTTATGAGAAAGCATAAAACTGTGGAAATCGACAAACACATGAGGCTTAGGGCATGGGTGTCTACTCCCGGTTCCCCATGTTGATTAACCCAAGAATCCGGTATGGATATCAACTAAACATAACTAGGGCTTCAATCTAGCCCTACTAAATAAATTAGTTACACTTAAGTTTGATGTTAAACATCTTCATAAAATAAAATAAGAGAAAGGAAAAGAATAAACCCGAAACTTGAACTTGAAGAGCTCTAATTCTTCTCCTTTGAAAGTGTGTCTATTCTAGAGGCTTAAGGGTCTATTTATAGGCCTTTAGGAATACTCTAGAACCCCTAAAACCCGTAGGGTTTGAGCCCTAGTTCACACTAAGCTACAATACCCTAAAAGTTGCTCTTTCCTTATTAAGGCTGGCGGCTGACTTGACCATCACGCTCGGGTGCGCACGATCACAGCCCATGTGCGATCGATCGCAGACCTCCTTGTGCATACGCTGAATCGTGGTTGCCTTGTGCATTGTGGTCATCGCCTGTAGTGCGCTCGATCGCAACTCCGCTGCGATCGATCGCTCTACCAGAACCTTCCAATTTCCAAAATAGCTCTTTTTAAGTCCAAAACTTTTGAAATTTCTTCTTTTTCTTCCAATGACCTGCAAAATAAAGGGAAACACAATAAAGAGCTAAAATGACTTAATTAACTAAAACTAAAGGATTAAAACATGTAAGTTAAGGGCTAAAAATATGAATATTTCAGCACTTAACACACCCCCAAACTTACATATTGCTAGTCCCTTAGCAATACAAAACTAAAAAAAAAAAAAAAAAAAAAAAACAAAAATGAAAAACAGAGAACAAAAAGATAAATCCATCTTTCGTGGGATATATGATTGCATTTAGCATATGCAACAAGCCTTTTAAATCCCTAGGAATTCCCTAGAGGACGAGTGAAGTCTCGTGAGGGTTTTCCAGAAATGTTACCCACAAACATCATGTACAGTTCATGTTATTCCAAAAATTAAAGCATCACTTCAAGATCATGATTTTCATTCATTAACAAGCTTAAAAAGATGAACTCCATCTTCACATTGAATTGTAATCCCAAAGTTCAATTACTTACAGAGGACATGCTAAAACATCACAAGTTTTAAAACAGTGTAAGGTGAACTAGTACAAAATTATGAGGCTTCCAATTCTTTCCAATGTGTAATGTCTCCATATCTCAAAATTCACTGAAATCCCTATTAGAATGAACGACCATGGCATATTTATTTCTCTCTTTTTTTTTTTTTTGGGTGAGGTTGTGCAATGTTTGGTTCCCTTAAGCTTTCTAATTGACCCATGTAGCGAGTGTTAAGTCAATGACTCTGAAACTAGATGATTTTAGGGCATTAGGTGTAGAGACACCCCTAAGGACCTACTAACTCGAGTCAAAAAGGCTATAAAACCAAACTAACTATGACATTGATAAAATCCAAAATTTTCACCTTTTGACGTGAACACTCAATGCTTTGAGAGAGGAGGTCCAGTTACTCAATGAAAAGCTTATCAATGATCATTTTTTTTATATATTTGTTTTTCTTTTTTTTTTCTTTTTTTTCATATATATGCCAAAGTGTCCATCTAATAAGTCATCCAATTTGATCCAAGATACAGAAACACACATATCATACCTCATGTCATATCTCACAAATTATGTGCTAATGTGCTTGTGTGATCAGATCAAACATGTCATTTTTCAATTGTCCTAAGTAAGTAACCAAACTAACAAATTCTCTCATCGGATCATGTGTTCAAAATTTTAAGCTCACTGATGAATTTAAGGCACAATTCTTTTAGATTAACATAAAATTTTAGGGAAAACATGAACATGCATAAACTTTTTTTTTTTTTTTCAAATAAACAAACAAACACACCAAAAAAAAAAAAAAAAAAAACATGAAATTGTGACAAAATGTATATGAATAACATGTGTGCCCATATGCTCAAACTTTTTTTTTTTCAAAATTAAGGAAAGAGTGTACCCGGGAGATGGACATCATAGTCTTGGAAAGCATTGCTCATAGCACACCCCCAAACTTGAATTGAAGCACACTTGTCCCTGCAAAATAAGAAAACACAAAAACAAGTAAAAAGAAAGAAAACTAAAGATAACTAAAAAGATTAACTTAAAAAACACTAAACAGAAAAAATAAAAAGATAAACTATGAGGTGCCTCCCATGAGCGCTAAGTTTAACATCTTCTGCCAGACGGTGGTCCCTGCTCAGTGCTGTCCAGAAGATGATGCTCCAGATGGTGGTGGTAATCGGCTGAGAATGGACTGCATCAATTCTTCTAAGGCAGCTAGTCTTTTATCCATCAAGACTTTATCCTCCTGAGCCTCCCTTCTTTGATCCGCCAACTCTCTCCTAAGGCCTAACATTTCTTAACTGAGTGAGCAATACTGTGCTGCATGAAAGATGATCGGGGCCTCCTCCTCTGTTGCCTCTGGAGCAGCTGTGGGTTCATCTTCAGCTATTGGCTCGACCTCACTCTCTTCTGCACCAGCTGCTGGTGCTGGAGGTACCCGGGGCATATGGGAGTAGCTCTTGTTCCATTGGCGAATGCCAAATATGGGAGTAGGGGTGACTGGCTCATCAGCTGCAATGCCCATGATGCCATTCTTCTAGAGGATGTAGGTGATTAAGTATGGGAAAGGCAACCCCCATGAGTGTGTGGACTCCACTCCTCCAATGTGCACTCCATTCCAAAATTTGTGAATTTAGTTCCAGATGGTATCGGGAATGGAATACCAGGCATCTTTATGGAAGGCGTAGAGTGTTTGGAGAAATTGATCTCGCCTCTGAGTTTTGTGCCCCAAGGGAAATGCATTGTGGTGCAATATGGAGTCCACAAACCAAAGCCGTTGAGGTAGCTTGGACCGGCTACCAGCATTATGATGGGCATCGGCATATTGCCCTTGGCATATGTCCTCAATGATTTTCACCTCATAGAATTTGGACGGTTGCTCAGCAAGTTGTGCTATTTCTAGAGGGTGCTCATCATTGCATTGAAGGGCAGTGGCAATGTCGGCGCTAGTCACATCAACAACTCTGCCTTGCACTTTGGAAGAGAGGGCAGCCGGCCTGTCGCAATCAAGGGACAAGTAGGCATAGAACTCGATCACCAGCTTTCGGTATGCAGTGGAGGTGACCGGCTTGAAAAGCCTCTTGAGCCCCCGGCGCTTGAATTTAGCGACCGCCCATTGAGTCGCTTCAAGGTTTTGGAAATCCTCGCGAATGGTGAAAGTGGTCTTAAACAGCAGCTCCCGCTCCTCAAAAGTGGGCGGGGGAGATGTGGCTTGGCTATCGGAGCCCCAAGAAGACGAAGCTTGAGTTCTTGGCATGATGAGCTTGATTGGGGACTTTTATCAAACACCTAGTGTGCACTTGTGATGACCAAGGTTGCCAAGGCACGGCAACAACTGCCCAAAACTCCCTGCCAAACAATAAAACCCAACACAGAGAGGCAATGTGGGTGGATGAACACCCACAATTGCAAAAAATGATGGAAAAATTGGAGGTTGGGGTGTTGATAGGTGATGTGTGTGTGATATGCGATGATGGTGGTGGCCGTAGGGGAGAATGGGGCCGTGCAAGTGTAGATGCGGTGCGGTGGTGGTGGTTGAAGGTTGGTGGAGATGAGGAAAGTGGTGGTGCGCCGGTGAAAGTGTGGGTGCAAATGATGGAGACTGTACGGCATAGTGAGAGTGTGAGGGGGAATGGGGAAAAAGTGACCTAAAATAGGTCACGTGTCTTGCTGCCCGAGCGTGCTCGATCGTACTCGCGCTAGGATGTGCGTGAGTGGGTGATGTGCGCTCGAGTGCACACAAGATGCGTTCGATCACAGTAACAGAATGTACCACGCCAATAATTGACTTCTGCACTCGATCGCATACAGGTTGTGATCGATCGTAGTAACAGAATGGAAAAAGTTTTTTTTTTTTTTTTTTTTTGAGTGTATAATGTACAACAATGTTCTGAAGTAAAAAGGAAACACAAAGAATAACTGAGAACACATGTAAAGTAAGGAAATTGATATGATGGGAAACAAAGATGGAAAAGTGTACCGTCTCTAGTGGCCTCAGTACCACTGTTCTAAGTAGATGCGCTTGAGCCCCTGGCCTGCTCAAACACTTCTACTTGTGGTTGTAGTGCTACTAGTGTGGATAGCTGCACTTGAGTTCCGAAGAATGTGGCTCAAGTGCCCTAGGTGGTGCAAGGATATGACTTTCTTTATAGGTCAACAATTTTGGTCCCACATAGAACTCCTTCTTGACATGCTTTCTGTGATGATGGTCCTTGGGTCTTTTTTTGTGGAGCTTGGTGTCCTTATTTGCTTCATACCTCAATTCATCCCATTCATGCAACTGACGCTTTCTCTTGGCTTGAAGAGGTTGCCTTGCTCTACTGATGTCATTAGTAACAGCTGCATAAACTGGCCCAATGTCCTGCCTTGTGAACTTGTGAGTGAGGGGGGTTTTTATTAGATCTTTCTGTGGATACTACAAAATTGGCTCACTAACACCTTGGATCATAAAAGCATCAAAACATTTAAAATCATCTTGAGGTATTTGCATTGTTTCAAATATTTTGAATTCTATTATCTCACCATTCACCTTCATACTTACAGTACCCTTTTTCACACCTATTGTAGTATCAGCAGTTCTCATAAAAGGTCTTCCTAAGATGATAAGCAAGGGTGATGGCATAGGGGATTTTTCCACATCCAACACAATAAAATCAGCAGGTAAAATAAATGTACCTACCTTTACCAACACATCCTTAAGTATACCTCTTGGTCTTTTGATGCTTCTGTTTGCCAATTGCAAAGTGACTGAGGTTGGTTGAAGCTCCCCCAAACGTAGCTTTTCAAATACCATGTAAGGCAACAAATTGATCCCTGCTCCCAGATCCAGCAATGCATCCTCAAAGAGATGATCTCCTATCCTGAAAGGAAAGGTAAAACTACCCGGATCTATTAGCTTTGGTGGTAATTTTCTCAACAAAACTACACTTACTTCTTCTGTTAGCGCCACTATGTTATGCTCCTGAAACCTCCTTTTGTTAGTGTAACAATCCTTTAAAAATTTAGCATATGAAGGAATCTGTTTAATTGCATCTAATAAAGGAATCTTGATTTCTACTTTCCTTAAGGTCTCAAAAATATCCATAAGCTGCTTTTCTTTCTTTGGTTTGACTAACCTTTGAGGGAAGGGTGGTGCATTTACCTTCTCCATTTCGTTTACCTTGGAAGTTGATGCTTCATCTGGAGATGCTTGAGGTGGCTCTTTAGTTCCAATGACCTTGCCATTTCTGAGAACTGTGACTGCTTTCAGCTGCTGGTGACCCCCTAGATTGGGTATTGTTTGGACTGGAAATTCTCCCTGCTTTCTTTCACTCAGCTCCTTTGCCATCTGCCCATTTGCACTTCTAGTCTTTGGATAGCTTGATCGGTCCTTGTATTGAATTATTTTTGGTCAGTCATAAATTGATGTTGTGAAGTCACCAGGTTGTGTATCATATTCTCTAATTGGTTCATCTTTGACTCTTGGGTCGGCTAGCTTGCTTGTTGGGGACCCTTCTGCTGTCCTTGATTGTTACTCCGTGAGAAATTTGGATGGTTGCGCCACCTTGGATTGTAGGTGTTAAAGTATGGATTGTTCTTGTGGGGCTAATTGTTCTGTCCCACATAATTCA
>NC_081544.1:13701449-13705868 GCF_901000735.1 Corylus avellana | reverse complement strand
TTTAATCAATGGCTTTTTCTATACGGACTTAGATTCAACTTTTGAAAGAGTAAGAGGGTAGTATATAAAGTTTAAATTCTCGGTTCAACTAGCATATGGTAAATTTGGTCTTAGAGACTACTCAGTCCACACATGGTTTTCGACCAAAAACTCACTCATGCAATCAAGCTAAGCTTTTGAAAGAAACAATTTGCTAAAAAAGACAACTTAAGATTCATAAATCCACATTTAGCACACACAAAACAACATAATCCATCAAGTTATCAATTCTCATGCATCGGAAACACGTGGTATCCCCATTGAGTGAGATCAATAAATTAAGTGCAAATGAGAATACATGACTGTAAGGGTTTTTTTTTTAATTTTTAATGGCTAAAATTAACGGAAGGGTCCAAATTGAGAGCAATTGAAAGTTCAGGGGATTAAATTGAGAGATTTTGAAGTTCAGGGGGGATATTTCAAAACGGGTGAAAGTTTGGAGGTCCTTAGTGAAGTTTCCCCTTAATTTAATGAACCTCAACTCCTATTCACAATATGGTAATTACTAAATACTTTAGTATATCTTTAGGTATTTTGAATTACCTTGGATAGACTTAGGAATTGCTTCCTAACTAAGTATCTATGGTTTAAGCTATAAAGTTGTCTGGTTGCATCATATTGATGCCCATGTCAAGTTGCTCTTTCATAAAGGTAGTCTTGACTATCATTTGCCAAAACTCATAGATAACAAGAATGGCAAAGGTTGAGAGTTTCTGAATGGCATGGCTATTGGCAAAGACTATTTTGCCACCATCTTACCATGAAGGTTCCAACCTTTCCATCCATTCCTCTCTTTCTTGTAAATTTTATTCACAACCAATAGGTTAAATGTCATTGCACATATTTATAAGAGGTCAGACATCGTTGGCAATACTAGAATTCCAACACACTTTCCATAGTTTAGACCTAATGGTCAATGCCATTAATGCTAGCTCCTGGGATCTTGGATCCTTTTTCAAGTTCATTAGGTATAGCCCTCAAGCTTCTCCTAAAAACATGAATTTGTCAGGTATACAGATGATCCTCCCACTGAGAAGCAGTACAATGGTACTTTGGTGTCTTGCTAGTAACTTGTAGTGTATTTGATACAACCACATCATCTTCAAGAACTTTTGAAGATGATCCTCATCTAATTTCTAGCATTACTTCTAGAACCATTTTACTCTTTGGTTTAAATTTGTTTATATTGTAGTCCTTTAAGTACCTCAGCATTTGTAGCAACAAACACTTACTTAATCTTAGGATTATAAAACAAATAACCCCTTGTCCCTTTTGGATATCTAACAAACAATCATACTTCTATTTTGGACTCCATTGCTCTGTCTTTCCATTTAACCCAAAAAGTGGATACATCTTATGTTGGTATTCACCCCAACCACAATTCAACGGGTATCATGGAGTAGACTTAAATGGATCCAAGTTAAGCATGTATATTGTTGCTTATATCCCAAAATGACATAGGTTGTGACGCCCAAGGAATTTATTAGGATGTCTAAGAATACTTTAGTACAAATATTAGTTTTAAATTTAATCAAATATATCTAGAAAATATATTTGATGTCTAAATTATATATCCTTAGTTAGATCTAATATATTTAATGCTATCAATTTGAAGTAGGCAGTTTGAACTAGCTCATAAAAAAATGTTATGCTAATAAAAGGACTTGGTAGTTCTAATTTAGTCACAATCAAGTTCTAGTTTAATTTGTCCAATACTTTCTAAATCAAATGGAACTTTATAAGTTGTATAAAATTTTGTTTAAAAAAAAAAGGGAGAGAGAAAGGCGAATTCTGAAATTTGAAATCACGCAGCAAAAGAAGACTTTTTAGTAAAGTTATTGTTCATGTGCACTGTTCACGCTTACTGTTCATGTATACTGTTCACAATATCACTGTTCATTACTACACTAAATCTGGGCCTTTAAGATTTGTTCTTACCTGCTTTCAGTGGCGGAGCCAAATGTTGGTCCGGGGGCTTTTTTTTTTTTTTTTTTTAATAAATAAAAAAGTAAAATTAATTAAAAATATTAAAATATAATTAAATATAAAAAATAGATTATTTTTCTACTTTTTGGCTTTGCAACGAAAGGCCGGACATGGTTGCATGCCCGTATCCCACTTTATTTTATTTTATTTTTTCTTTTGAAAAAATATAAAAAAGTTCTCCAAACATTTGTACCAAATGTTCAGAAGGTACTAAAGTAGCCTTCAAACCACCAAAATGTATAAAAAAAGCCACTTATTTTTTATATTCCTATAATACCCCTATTATTTTAACAAATAAAATAATAAAATAATTGTAAAAAAAAAACCAAACAATTTTTTTTTAAAACAAACAAACAATTTGATTTTTTTCGTTAAAAAAAAAAAAACAATGGGCGAATAAAAACAAACAAAAAAATTGTTTTTTTGGAATAAATAATAAATAATTAGTCACTGTAGTTGGCTTAAATTACAAATTGTTTCATGTCGTATTAAAGTAAAATAAAAAATACCGTTCTTGAGATATTCAAAAAGATGTACTTAAGTAGATCATCAAATTACCAAATTGATTTTACTTTAATACGACATGAAGCAATTTGTAATTTAGGTCAACTACAGTGACTAATTATTTATTTATTTCAAAAACCTTTTTTTTTTTTTGTATTTATTCGCCCATTGGTTTTTTTTTTTATAATTATTTTATTATTTTATTTGTTAAAAGAATAGGGGTATTATAGGAACATAAAAAATAAGTGGCCTTTTTGATACATTTTAGTAATTTGGGGGCTATTTTAGTACCTTTTAAATATTGGTCGGCTATATTGCAAACAGCTAACAGTTTGGGACCTTTTTTTTTTTTTTTTTTTTGGCCATAACTTGTCGGTTATATTATTTTAATTATATTTTATTCATTATTTAGGCTGTACACGTGAAGTCTGGACGAAATAACGTGAAATTTTATGTTAGTGAAATGGTGCGTGCGGTTTAGTGAAACTGTTCATCTTCTTCAACCTTTCATTCTCTGCATTTCTCTGAAACCCTTTCATTTCTCCCAAATCCTTTGATTTCATGGCTGGTCCTGGGGCATAATCATGGCTATTTTCCCTCAAGAGTTGCTAAGAGGGGGGCATTTGCCCTCAACAGTTGCTGAGAGGGGCATATGAAAAAAATTTACCATGGTAAAGAGAAATTTTAGGAGTCGAGGGGGGGCATATCCCCCTGGATCCGCCCCTGCCTGCTTTAGTTTTCAGGCGGCTGTTAAATTTTGTTCTGCGGCAATCAAGTCTTGTCTTACTAGCAGCCTTTAATTAACTTAATACCAAACCTTGTCCCAAAATCTCCCTATAAATAGCCCACGACACTGAAGGATTCTTCAGTCAAAAAATTTCTCTCTCCCTCTCGCACAGTGAAGAAAAAAAAGAGAAGAAAAAGAAAGTAATACCTAGAATATAGGCTTGGAGCTTATTGAAAGTGTGATTGCTAAGTATAATTCTTTTATCCTTAGTTTACGTTAATTATAGTTATTAGAATTTAATTGATGTCGTTATGATGTCTAAATTGCTCGGGAAAGTATGATTGAATATCTCAAGGAAGGATATTATATTCCATCATCCCTTTTAAATATTACATATTTACATATGCGTTGTTGTGTTACCTAAATTTTATTAGGTATTTTACAGTAGCGCTGTTGTGATGCCCAAGTAATACTAGAGATTTTTATTAAATATTACACTAATGCCGTAGTAATGCCCATATGAAAATAAATAAAGAAATGCTATATAGTCGTTATGATGCCCAAATAGTGTTAAGATGTTTAGATATGTCATTATGATACTCAATACCAAGATATTGTAAACATGTCGTTATGCTGCCAAAATTTTTAGAATAAGGACAAAGCATGAAGATAATGTTTCTTGAGGTATTTTAAGGATCTCAAGATTTAAACGAGGCTTAGGAATAAAATAAAATAAATACATGCTAATTCGATAAATACAATACTAATGCAGAAAGGGTACTAACAAGGGAGACAACGCTTAAGGAAATTAAACTCAAACCAATAAGTTCAAACTTATTGACCCTGCATTATTTTACAAAAGCATGTTATCACTGCAAAAAAAAGGCCGTTAATTATTGACGTGTCACTTTGGCACGTCACTAACTATAATATATATTTAGATTTTATATATATAAATAATATATAATATATATGATCCCAACATTATCAGGTTTAATATTGTACAATATGATCGATCCCAATTAACATTCAATAAAATTAATTTTTAGAAAACAAACACCAGCACTTTAATACTTTTCTTTTATAACACCGTAACCCATTTCAACATTCAAAAATATATATATATAAAAAAAAAAAATTAATTAATTAATTAATTAATTTCC
>NC_081544.1:13699203-13701349 GCF_901000735.1 Corylus avellana | reverse complement strand
CGAAAATCCAACCACAGAGACAAATGTGGGTGGAGAAAGACCCACAATTTGCAAAAATTTGAAAAAAATGGAGAGTGAGTATAAGGGGAGTTGGGGTGTTGATGGATGATGTGGTGTGAGTGACGTGCGGTGAAGGTGGTGGCCGCAGGGGAGAACGGAGTCGTGCAGGTGCAGATGCGGAGCGGTGGTGGTGGTCGAAGACAGGTGGAGGTGTGGTGAGAGTAGGGGTGCCCGGTGGAGTTTAGTTGTAGGTGATGGGGTGTGTACAGTGCAGGGGAAAGTGAGGTGAAAATGGGAGAAAAATGACCTAAAATAGGTCACGTGGCCTTCTGCCCGGGTGCGCTTGATCACAGTCACGCAGTGGTGTGTGTGTGTGGATGATGTGCTCTCGAGCGCACGCAAGGTGCGCGTGATCGCACTAACATAGTATAATGTAATAAAAGTTGGGCACTACGCTCGATCGCACTCGGGGTGTGCTCGATCGCGGTAACAGAATGTAAAACAAAAATTATTTATTTATTTATTTATTCATTTTTTTGATATAAAAATTGCAAAATGTACAGCGACTGACTGAAATAAAAAGAAAACACACAAGATAAGTAAGAACACTAAAAGTGTTACAGAAAATTATGTAAAGTAAAGAAATTGACACAATGGAAAGGAGATTAAGAGATAGAGAAGTGTACCGCCTTCAGTGGCCTCAATACCACTACTGAGTAGATGCGCTTGAGCTCTTGGACTGCTCAAACGCTTCTACTAGTAGCTTCAGTGCTACTAGTTTGGGGAGAGGCACTTGAACTCCACTGACTGTGGCTCAAGTGCACTTTGTGGTGCAAGGACAGGACTTACTTTTGAAGTATAGGTCAACAATTTCTGTCCCACATAGAACTCCTTCTTGACACGCTTTTTATGATGATAAGCCTTGGGTCTTTTCTTGTGGAGCATGGTGTCCTCATTTGCTCCATACCTCTATTCGTCCAGTTCATGCAGCTGCAGCTGCAGCTTCCTCTTAGCACTTGGATATGGTGGAAAGATTTCAAGGGGATGTTCTACTTCAATGATGTCCTCAGTAACATCTTCATAGATTGGCCTAATGTTTTGCCTTTTGAACTTGTGAGTGAGGGGGGTCTTCACTGGATCTTTATGTGGGTCCTGCAAAACTGGCTCACTAACACCTTGGATCATACAAACATCAAAACACTCTAAATCATCATGAGTTTCTTTCTATTTGTTTCTTGTTTTTGTTTCTTTTTTTTTGTCTAAAAATTTGTTGTTTTCTTTATGTTTTTTTCTTGTTTCTGTCTATATATATTCTTTTGTGTGCTTTGTTGTTGTCAAGTTGAGTTAGACTGTAACTGTGGTCTGCATTTCATTGGCTTGCTTAAAGGATTGAACATCAGCATCATGTCATTAGGAGTCTGAGTCCTTTAACTTATTTTTGGGTAAAAGAGTTTTCACTTGTTTTGAGTTGAATTTTAATTAGACATTAGCATGTTTTCTGTAAGGTATGATGTTTGAGTTTAATCTTGTTCCTTTTGAGATTTGTTGGATGACCTATTGATGAATAACCTTGGCTTGCCACAAAAAAAAAAAAACAAAATCATTTTGGGTTTTTTCTCTGAGTAATCGGACCTCTTACCTCATTAAGTATTGAGTGTTCGTGTAAAAATGTGTGAAGTTCAGATTGATTAATGGTATGGCTAATCTAGCTTCGTAGCCTTTTTTACTTGAGTTAATAAGCCCTTAGGAATGTTCTACATCTAGTGTCCTAAAACCATTTGGTTTGGGAGTCAATGGCCAAACACTTGTTAAATGGGTCAATTAGAAATGTTAAGGGAGTTAGATAGTGCATAGCCTGTAAAAATAAAAATAAAATAAAAAAATAAAAAAATGCATATCTTCCCTTGGTTATTTCATACGTTAGGAATTCTTACAAATTTTGTAGAACTTGTTTTGAGTTTAAACTAAAAGCTTCATGATTGTATGCTAATTTCACTTTGCACTTTTCAGAACATATGATGTCTCAATTGTCCATTTTTGAGTAATTTGATTATGGATTTCCTTTTGATTGAGATGATGGTATTTTTCTTTTTAAGTTTGCTCATGAATAAAAACCATGGTTTGTGTGTAACTTCATTTTTGTTAA
>NC_081544.1:13689413-13699103 GCF_901000735.1 Corylus avellana | reverse complement strand
TATCATCTTGTACGTAAAATACCTGGTCAACTTGTGAAGTTAGCACATATGGCTCATCAAAAACCAGTTCTCCCGTGTGGACAAGGTTTTTGAAGTTGACAAGTACTATACCATACTCATCCACCTTGTACCCCTTGTCCCTGGTGTTGTCTGCCCAATCTAAACATTACGTACTTAGTCCTGTCGTAGTACTCAACCTCAAGTATTTCCGTTAACTTCCCGTAGTACGTGTCGCCATCAAGAGTCAGCACACACACCCCGCTGTTCTGAGTCCTCTTTCCGGCATCAGATGCAATAGTGCGAAATAGCTTGCCGTTAACCACATATCTATTGTATCTGACTGCTGCCTCCCTCTGCCCTCTACAATGCATTACCAATTTGTCACCAAGTTCCTTCCTGGATCGCTCGTCCAATCAATCGACCTGTGAATATATTACGTACAATGGAAACGCACGGTTACTAACTTTAGTTGATTTTAAAAAACATTGCACGCAAATAACTCCGACAATTGCTTTAAGTAAACATCACATCATTCTTACGTAGTCACGGTACCACTCGCAGAACAAGTCATAATGTTGGGTTTCCAACTGAGCCTCTATTGTTCGTCCCCTATTGCATGATCGCCTAAGTGTATCCATGTGCATCCTATAATTCGAAATTATGTTAATTATAATTCAATACGAGCAATATTGTCACAAGTTCATTGAGCATGCAATGTGCCAGCAAAAGATCTCGACTTACGTCCGCAATTGATGAAACTCGTCCAAGTTGAACATAATATACCGGTGTATCTGTGTCATTGTGATTCGGTCAAGTCGGACTCGTGTTCCATTTCCCTTTGAACCACCCGGATTTCTTTGTATCCTATTGTGAAAGGTTGGTGTGTTCTCTAAATATCTTGAACAAAACGTCACCAACTCAATTGCTATATAGCCCTCCGCAATGCAGCCCTCAGGAGCCGCTTTGTTGCGCACATTAGATTTGAATACTCCAAGGCTCCTAGATATGAACCAATACATATTTTCAGTTTAGTTAGTACTTGTCATATATTGGCACCTGAAACCAAAAAATGCAAGAATATCCGTAAACACATTTTACTTCTCTGCCGGATACATCCATCTATACTGTACTAGTCCACCGAGTCGGCATTCACGGATAAGATGCACGACCACATGAACCACACTCCTAAAAAACTGGGGAGAAAAACCTGTTCCATCTTGCACAACGTGATACAGACGTCACACTGTAGTCGGTCAATATCCTGTTCGGTCAATGTTGTTGAACATAGGCACTTGAAAAATGTGGACATCTCAACAAGAGGTCTAACCACGTTGCTTGGAAGTGATCCACGCAATGCAATAGGTAGAAGCTGCTGCATCAGTACATGACTGTCATGACTCTTTCACCCCGATATCGTACGGTCCTTAAGTCGTATACAACGAGAAATGTTCGATGCATATCCGTCGGGCACCTTTACATTTCGTAGCACTTTCAAAAAATGTGTTTTATCAACCTTGGACATCGTGTGGGTAGCTTGTTGAATATAGGTCTTACCATCCTGCGTGTCCACAAATGGATGAAGTGTACGCCTCAAACCCATTTCTTGCAAATCTAAGCGGGCGCCGAGGTTGTCCTTTGTTTTCCCTGGAATGTCCAGTATTATACCAAGTATGTTGTCCATCACGTTTTTCTCTATGTGCATAACATCAAGATTATGCCGCAATAAATTAAATTTCCAATACAGCAACCTAAATAAAATACTTTTCTTCTTCCACACTACATTAGAAGTATTCGTCTTCTGCTTTTTTCCTTTTTCTTTCTTAGCCTGCCTTGCTTGACCAGCGTTCTCATCCTCAAACACTATCCCTTCTAATTGGCTTATGACTTCATCTCCACTTGGCACATTTGGGGCACATTCTAGCTCTACGTTGCCGTCAAATGTTCCTTTGTTCTGCCTCCACGGTTGATCCATGGGCAAGTATCGCCAGTGCCCCATATAACACAATTTATGGCCATGTTTTAACCAATTCGACCTTGTCAAGTTCATACAGCAAGGACATGCCTTCTCACCCTTGGTAGATCATCCAGACAAATCTGCGTATGCTGGGAAGTCATTAATTGTCCACATCAACTGCGCTCGCATAACAAAATTATTTTTCTTTGAGACGTCATATGTGCGTACCCCTACATTCCATAGTTCTTGTAACTCCTCAATTAAGGGTTGAAGGTAGACATCTATATCCATTCCAGGTGAACTTGGGCCCGGGATAATCAATGATAGTCTAAAAGATGTATGTTTCATGCACATCCAAGGAGGCAAGTTGTAGGGCACAACCATTACAGGCCAAGTGCTGTGAGATGTAGTCATGTTCCCAAATGGATTAAATCCATCCGAGGTTAGTCCGAGCCTTACATTCCTGCTGTCCGATGAAAACTCCAGATGTAAGTTGTCGAATGACTTCCATGCTTCGCCGTCGGCTGGATGCCTCAATACGCCGTCGTTAGTGCGGCCTTCTACATGCCACCTCATAAAGCGTGCTGTATGTTCTGACATAAACAACCTCTGTAGTCGTGGTATGAGTGGAAACCACCGCAACACCTTCACCGGACGTTTCTTACCCGACGATATGGGTTGACCGTCCTCATCTAAATTGATTGCTTCCATCCATTTAGATTCTCTACATACGGTACATGAATCCAACTCTTTATTGTCCTTCTAGAATAGCATACAGTCATTACGGCATGCCGGAATCTTCTTATACCTTAGTCCCATGTCTCGTAAAAACTTTTTCGCCTCATATGTATTAACTAGCAGAGTTTCATTACTCTCGGGCAGCAATTGATTGATGAACTCTAGGAAAGCTGAGAAAATCGAGTTACTAAGTCCACCAACGCACTTCAAGTTGCACAGGTGAACAGTCGCACTTAGTTTGCTATGTTTTGTCCCAGTATGAAGTAGTTTCTCCACCTTTTTAAGAAGGTTGTAGTACTTTAGTGCTTCGCCTTCAGCGGCTTCTTCGGTCACAATTTCCTCACCCTCTTGCACCACCGCCTGAGGCTCACAATTGTCTTCCCTGACTACTTCGTGCATGCCGAATAAATCACGCAACATTCCGTGCATGTCTCCATCCTGATTTGTGCATGCACCCGCATCTGAGGCTAGGCGATTGGAATTAGACCCGATATCAAGACCCTGTACATGCTTCTCACCGTGATAGAACCAAAGTGTGTATTCCGGCATCATTCATTTTCCCCCTGTCAAGTGGTCGAATACAAAACCTGGCGGGTGGGGCCGGTTATTTCGACAAACCTTACAAGGGCAATAAATGAATCCATTAGGGGTTCTACAGTTACTAACTGCAAACTCCACAAACAATCTACACCCGTCTCTGTATTCCCTCGTACCCTTAGACTTTGTCATCCAACTCTTGTCCATTTTTATCTACGTACATTAATTATGAATAAATATATAAGACTTAAAAATTGTATACCTAATTTCAAGCACATGCATATATATAAACATAAACCGAAACCTAAATATTTGAACCACATTAAAAATATAAACCTATATATTCTCATATAGGTTTAAATTGTTTATGTCCAAAAATATATACATATTCATGTGTATCTACATTCATCCGTACCAAAGGGTGTATTTATAACACTTATCTATTATAATTAATCTAGAAAAACCAATAATAAAAAAATACTTGATCCAAATTTAAGCATTTTCTTTGGTGGAGACCCTAAACAAATTAATTCTAGCTAGGTTATTTTATAAGGTTGTTCTAATACATCTACCGAGCTAGGTTCGTTATGAGGACCCTAAATACAATAAATATAGCTTAAATGTCGTTAGACTTTGGCATTAATTAGTAGGTGATGCCATGCATGGGTCATACAACTCTTTTGTTTGGTGTATTTATTTATTTTTTATATGATATATATAAAGGTTAAAAGAATTTTGAGTGTCTTGCAAATATGGTAAATGTTTTCGTAATATATATTTTTGGTCCGAACGTTTCTTGGGTTATTGACACATTAGATTAATTTCTTTCATATTAATCACAATTTTAACAAAATTCCAACTAGTTTTTAGGTAATATTAATTTTAATGCGTTATATTTCAACTTGAACAAGCTTATAAGTTCCTCAAATTAACCAAAACTTTAATCCGTTTTGTATGGTTTTTTTTTGTTTGAAAAAATAATATATGTGGGATAGAATGAAGTAAGAATCGAATTGAATATATTTTGTAAGTGTTTTAGGTTATATGTTTAATTATGATTAGATTTGTTAAAAAAACTCAAAACAAAAGTGTGAAAAAAAAATAGTCTAAAAAACAAAGTCATGACTTTTTACTTATTCATTTGAAGTCTCTCTAAGTTTGACAAGGATTGCACTTTTGCCAACTCTTTTTCCCGTTAAATCCATGTAATTCGGATTGAATCCTCGTGTGTGAATTTATAACTTACAAATTAATCCATAACGTTTATGGTTAAAAGAATATTAATTAAACAAAGTCTTAAATTAAATCTCTATAAATATTATATGTCACCATGCACTACACGTACTTAATTAGAAGGTCAAACAATATTGAAATGAATGATAGATTAAAATTGACGTAATGTTTTATAAATTCCTTACTAATAAGCCAACCTTTTCATTTAAACAAATCTACCAAAAAAAAAAAAAAAAATTGAGCCACATTTAAAAAGCAATTATATTTTCAAACAAAAACCTACCTAGCATGAGAAACATCATTTTGCATGCATGTGCATATCCAACGTACAATAAGTAATTAATTAATAGATATTCCAAAAAAGAAAAAAAAAATTCACCTCAATTAGATGCTCACAAATACTCAATCCCGTACATTATTGAAACATCATGCGAATATATGACAAAAATAAAACATAAAATTGATAAAACAACACAATGTATATATATATAAAATATATACCTGCAGGAGAGATGGAGGAGATTGGCGGAGCAGATTCGGCCGGAGAATCGCTGGAGACGGCAACGGCGAAGTGGAGGTGGCCGTCGGAGATGGGGAGTGAGCTTGCTAGAGAGAGTGGTACGTACTGCCAGCAGAGAGATAGAGCTGACAGAGACAGAGTAGGAGATGAGGAAGGTAAGAGGGAGATTTCAGATGAGGAGCCAGGAAGAAAACAGGGGTTGAAGAAAAAAATCGCAGGGCATGTGGGAGAGAAGGAGATTTTAGTGATCACGACGCGTCACATAGGCAACGCCGTGAATATATATATATATATATTATTATATATATATATACATATACATATATATGTTTATATAGTATTAATTATACTAATACTAACATAATTAATGTTTCTTCGCTTTGTACTTCATTCGAGTTCCCAAATGCATTTTACCTTATTCTAAGGGTAAATGAAGAGTGCAATTAATCTTACCGACAACAATTTCATTTTAACGTCCATGGCTCAAACCTAAATGATATGGTTTTTGTATATATATATGTGTGTGTGTGTGTGTCAAAACTTTAATATTATCGATCACCAATGTTACTTTAATTATTTTAATTAATGAGATACCAAATTTGGTATCTCATAATTAAATGAACGAGAAAAATGCATGTTATATATATATATATATCCTTTAGGTTAATTTGAACCATGCACGTTAAATTAATGTTATATATATATCCTTTTGCATGGTTTTGCTATATATATATATATATATATATATATATTTCGAGTAAAACATGGCTAACAGTCATAAATTAATTTTTTATTTTTATTTTTGAATGTTGAAATGGGTTACGGTGTTATAAAAGAAAAGTATTAAAGTACTGGTGTTTGTTTTCTAAAAATTAATTTTATTGAATGTTAATTGGGATCGATCATATTGTACAATATTAAACCTAATAATGTTGGGATCATATATATTATATATTATTTATATATATAAAATCTAAATATATATTATAGTTAGTGACGTGCCAAAGTGACACGTCAATAATTAACGGCCTTTTTTTTGCAGTGATAACATGCTTTTGTAAAATAATGCAGGGTCAATAAGTTTGAACTTATTGGTTTGAGTTTAATTTCCTTAAGCGTTGTCTCCCTTGTTAGTACCCTTTCTGCATTAGTATTGTATTTATCGAATTAGCATGTATTTATTTTATTTTATTCCTAAGCCTCGTTTAAATCTTGAGATCCTTAAAATACCTCAAGAAACATTATCTTCATGCTTTGTCCTTATTCTAAAAATTTTGGCAGCATAACGACATGTTTACAATATCTTGGTATTGAGTATCATAATGACATATCTAAACATCTTAACACTATTTGGGCATCATAACGACTATATAGCATTTCTTTATTTATTTTCATATGGGCATTACTACGGCATTAGTGTAATATTTAATAAAAATCTCTAGTATTACTTGGGCATCACAACAGCGCTACTGTAAAATACCTAATAAAATTTAGGTAACACAACAACGCATATGTAAATATGTAATATTTAAAAGGGATGATGGAATATAATATCCTTCCTTGAGATATTCAATCATACTTTCCCGAGCAATTTAGACATCATAACGACATCAATTAAATTCTAATAACTATAATTAACGTAAACTAAGGATAAAAGAATTATACTTAGCAATCACACTTTCAATAAGCTCCAAGCCTATATTCTAGGTATTACTTTCTTTTTCTTCTCTTTTTTTTCTTCACTGTGCGAGAGGGAGAGAGAAATTTTTTGACTGAAGAATCCTTCAGTGTCGTGGGCTATTTATAGGGAGATTTTGGGACAAGGTTTGGTATTAAGTTAATTAAAGGCTGCTAGTAAGACAAGACTTGATTGCCGCAGAACAAAATTTAACAGCCGCCTGAAAACTAAAGCAGGCAGGGGCGGATCCAGGGGGATATGCCCCCCCTCGACTCCTAAAATTTCTCTTTACCATGGTAAATTTTTTTCATATGCCCCTCTCAGCAACTGTTGAGGGCAAATGCCCCCCTCTTAGCAACTCTTGAGGGAAAATAGCCATGATTATGCCCCAGGACCAGCCATGAAATCAAAGGATTTGGGAGAAATGAAAGGGTTTCAGAGAAATGCAGAGAATGAAAGGTTGAAGAAGATGAACAGTTTCACTAAACCGCACGCACCATTTCACTAACATAAAATTTCACGTTATTTCGTCCAGACTTCACGTGTACAGCCTAAATAATGAATAAAATATAATTAAAATAATATAACTAACAACACAAGCAGACAAAGGGTAAAAAAAAAAAAAGCTCCCAAACTGCTAGCTGTTTGCAATATAGCCAACCAATATTTAAAATGTACTAAAATAGCCCCCAAACTATTAAAATGTATCAAAAAGGCCACTTATTTTTTATGTTCCTATAATACCCCTATTCTTTTAACAAATAAAATAATAAAATAATTATATAAAAAAAAACCAATGGGCGAATAAATACAAAAAAAAAAGGTTTTTGAAATAAATAAATAATTAGTCACTGTAGTTGACCTAAATTACAAATTGCTTCATGTCGTATTAAAGTAAAATCAATTTGGTAATTTGATGGGCTACTTAAGTACATTTTTTTTTGAATATCTCAAGAACGGTATTTTTTATTTTACTTTAATACGACATGAAGCAATTTGTAATTTAAGCCAACTACAGTGACTAATTATTTATTATTTATTCCAAAAAAAAAAAAAAATTTGTTTGTTTTTATTCGCCCATTGTTTAAAAAAAAACTCAAATTGTTTGTTTTGTTTTTAAAAAATTGTTTGGTTTTTTTTTTTACAATTATTTTATTAGTTTATTTGTTAAAATAATAGGGGTATTATAGGAATATAAAAAATAAGTGGCATTTTTTATACATTTTGGTGGTTTGAAGGCTACTTTAGTACCTTATGAACATTGGGTACAAATGTTTGGAGAACCTTTTTATATTTTTTCAAAAGAAAAAATAAAATAAAATAAAGTGGGATACGGGCATGCAACCATGTCCGGCCTTTCGTCGCAAAGCCAAAAAGCAGAAAAATAATCTATTTTTTATATTTAATTATATTTTAATATTTTTAATTAATTTTACTTTTTTATTTATTAAAAAAAAAAAAAAAAAGCCACCCGCGCCAACATTTGGCTCCGCCACTGAAAGCAGGTAAGAACAAATCTTAAAGGCCAAGATTTAGTGTAGTAATGAACAGTGACATAAATAGTTCTGTGAACAGTATACATAAACAGTAAGAGTGAACAGTGCACATGAACAATAACTTTACTAAAAAGTCTTCTTCTGCTGCGTGATTTCAAATTTCAGAATTCGCCTTTCTCTCTCCCTTTCTTTTTTTTTTTTTTTTAACAAAATTCTATACAACTTATAAAGTTCCATTTGATTTAGAAAGTATTGGACAAATTAAATTAGAACTTGATTGTGACTAAATTAGAACTACCAAGTCCTTTTATTAGCATAACATTTTTTTATGAGCCTAGTTCAAACTGCCTACTTCAAATTGATAGCATTAAATATATTAGATCTAACTAAGGATGTATAATTTAGACATCAAATATATTTTCTAGATATATTTGATTAAATTTAAAACTAATATTTGTACTAAAGTATTCTTAGACATCCTAATAAATTCCTTGGGTGTCACAACCTATGTCATTTTGGGATATAAGCAACAATATACATGCTTAACTTGGATCCATTTAAGTCTACTCCATGATACCCGTTGAATTGTGGTTGGGGTGAATACCAACATAAGATGTATCCACTTTTTGGGTTAAATGGAAAGACAGAGCAATGGAGTCCAAAATAGAAGTATGATTGTTTGTTAGATATCCAAAAGGGACAAGGGGTTATTTGTTTTATAATCCTAAGATTAAGTAAGTGTTTGTTGCTACAAATGCTGAGGTACTTAAAGGACGACAAAATAAACAAATTTAAACCAAAGAGTAAAATGGTTCTAGAAGTAATGCTAGAAATTAGATGAGGATCATCTTCAAAAGTTCTTGAAGATGATGTGGTTGTATCAAATACACTACAAGTTACTAGTAAGACACCAAAGTACCATTGTACTGCTTCTCAGTGGGAGGATAATCTGTATACCTGACAAATTCATGTTTTTAGGAGAAGCTTGAGGGCTATACCTAATGAACTTGAAAAAGGATCCAAAATCCCAGGAGCTAGCATTAATGGCATGGACCATTAGGTCTAAGCTATGGAAAGTGTGTTGGAATTCTAGTATTGCCAACGATGTCTGACCTCTTGTAAATATGTGCAATGACATTTAACCTATTGGTTGTGAATAAAATTTACAAGAAAGAGAGGAATGGATGGAAAGGTTGGAACCTTCATGATAAGATGGTGGCAAAATAGTCTTTGCCAATAGCCATGCCATTCAGAAACTCTCAACCTTTGCCACTCTTGTTATCTATGAGTTTTGGCAAATGATAGTCAAGACTGTCTTTATGAAAGAGCAACTTGACATGGGCATCAATATGATGCAACCAGACAACTTTATAGCTTAAACCATAGATACTTAGTTAGGAAGCAATTCCTAAGTCTATCCAAGGTAATTCAAAATACCTAAAGATATACTAAAGTATTTAGTAATTACCATATTGTGAATAAGAGTTGAGGTTCATTAAATTAATCAAACTCCAAAAGACAATAGAAGTGGTAG